>NC_037687.1:16324272-16494158 GCF_003255815.1 Theropithecus gelada | reverse complement strand
GGCGGGCGCCTGTAGTCCCAGCTACTCGGAGGCTGAGGCGGGAGAATGGCGTGAACCCGGGAGGCGGAGCTTGCAGTGAGCCGAGATCGCGCCACTGCACTCCAGCCTGGGCGACACAGCGAGACTCCGTCTCAAAAAAAAAAAAAAAAAAAAGAAGCCACATGGGCACCAGCAAACATGGTGCCACCTCCTCTCATTCCCTGGCTGGGCAGGGATATTAACCCAGTTGAATGGCCTGAGAGGCAGGTGCCGTGATCCTGTCTCACCAGGACTGACAGTCACTCCCAGGGTCACACAGGCAGCCATGGTGGAAGCAGTGCTTGGGGTCCAGCCTGTCCAACCCCTGGATTCCCAGCGCTTCCTCTCTGGGGCCCCAAATCAGAGTTTGTTTGCTCCCCCCTATCAAGGGCTGAGGCTCCACTCCTGGAGCCGCAGAGAGAAGGGACTGGTCAACTTCAAGGTGGGGCAGAGTCTGAAACCTAGGCGGGACCCAGGAGCCAGCCCAGATTGCCAAGGTCCCCAGAAGGGAAGAAGAGAAGGGAAACCACCGAGGTGCAGACACATTCCTGAGACCTCAGCCCGCACCCGTCCCTGCAGGTTCCCGCTCCGGCCCGTTCTGTCCTCCACCCCCTGGCCTCCTGAGACTGACCTTGGGTCAAATTACTTTTTTTAAAAAAACTTTTTAGAGCAGTGTTAGGTTCACAATGAAATTTAGCAGAAGGTACAGAGTCCCCACGTAACCCCGCCCCACACATGAAAGCCTCCCCTACTATCTATGTCCTTTACCAAGAGTGGTGCCTTTGTTGTCATGGATAAAGCTGTGTGGACATGGCGGGGCGCGGTGGCTCAAGCCTGTAATCCCAGCACTTTGGGAGGCCGAGACGGGCGGATCACGAGGTTAGGAGATCGAGACCATCCTGGCTAACACGGTGAAACCCCGCCTCTACTAAAAAATACAAAAAACTAGCCGGGCAAGGTGGCGGGCGCCTGTAGTCCCAGCTACTCGGGAGGCTGAGAAAGGAGAATGGCGTAAACCCGGGAGGCGGAGCTTGCAGTGAGCTGAGATCCGGTCACTGCACTCCAGCCTGGGCGACAGAGCGAGACTCTGTCTCAAAAAAAAAAAAAAAAAAAAAAGCTGTGTGGACATGGCTCTGTCTTCTGGAACCCCGCATTTCCATGGGGGTTCACTTTTGGTGCTGTACCTTCTATGGGTTTGGACATATGTGTCGTGACATGTCCACCATTGACCATAGTGTCACACAGAGTCGTGTCACTGCCCTAAAAATCCTCCCACCTCCACCTATGGGTTCCTTCCTCCCATCTGCCCCCCTGGCAACCACTGATCTTTTCACTGTCTCTCTACTTTTGCCTTTTCCAGAGTGTTCTATAGTTGGAATCATGCAGTGTGCAGCCTTTCCAGGCTGGCTTCTTTCACTTAGTTAGATGCATTTGAGGTGCCTTTGTGTCTTTTATTTTTTGAGACAGAGTCTCGCTCTGTCACCCAGGCCAGAGTGCAGTGGCACGATCTCGGCTCACTGAAATCTCCGCCTCCTGGGTTCAAGCAATTCTTCTGCCTCAGCCTCTGGAGTAGCTGGGATTACAGGCGCCCGCCACCACGCCTGGCGAATTTTTGTATTTTCAGTAGAGACGGGGTTTCACCGTGTTGGCCAGACTGGTCTCGAACTGACCTCAGGTGATCCTCCTGCCTCAGCCTCCCAAAGTGCTGGAATTACAGGCTTGAGCCACCATGCCTGGCCTGGCCCCTTCATGTCTTCACAGCTTCGTGGCTCATTTCCTTTTTTTTTTTTTTTTTGAGATGGAGTCTCGCTTTGTCACCCAGGCTGGAGTGCAGTGGTGCGATCTCTGCTCACTGCAAGCTCCACCTCCTGGGTTCACCGCCATTCTCCTGCCTCAGCCTCCCGAGTAACTGGGACCACACGTGCTTGCCACCACGCCCGGCTAATTTTTTGTATTTTTTTAGTAGAGATGGGGTTTCACCATGTTAGCCAGGATGGTCTCGATCTCCTGACCTCGTGATCCACCCGCCTCAGCCTCCCAAAGTGCTGGGATTACAGGCATGAGCCACCACGCCCGGCCTGCTCATTTCCTTTTCTATCCTGTTGTCTGGAGGTGACATGGTTTATCCGTTTGCCCGCTGAAGGAAATCTTGGTTGCATCTGAGTTTGGGAGCTGGTGAATAAGGCTGCATATATCTGTGTGCAGGTTTTTGTGTGGATCCAAGTTTTCAGTTCCCTTGGGCAAATACAAAGGAATGCAATTGCTAGATGGTATTCAGTTTGCTGCTTGGAGTAGTCAGTTTCATTCTCAGCAAGTGACGACATCAGGCAGGACGCACTGGTTCTATGTTGCAAAAGCCAGTGAGACAAACACCTCAGTAGCAACAGAATAAATGCTCATGGGGCCCCACTGGAAGCCCCTGTCCCAGCGCCCTCTGTCAGCATCACATGTGGTGTTGTGGAAACAGGAGGAAAAGAGAGACCTTGGGGTGTATACAGGAGGTTGAGTGCACTCAGACCCACCGGACTCAACATCTAAAAACTGGGCCTAGAGGCCAGGCGCAGTGGCTCACGCCTGTAAACCCAGCACTTTGGGAGGCCGAGACAGGTGGATCATGAGGTCGGGAGATCGAGACCAACCTGACTGACACAGTGAAACCCCGTCTCTACTGAAAATACAAAAAAAAAAAAAAAAATTAGCCGGGCGTGGTGGCGGGCGCCTGTAGTCCCTGCTACTTGAGAGGCTGAGGCAGGAGAATGGCGTAAACCCGGGAGGTGGAGCTTGCAGTGAGTCGAGATTGCACCACTGCACTCCAGCCTGGGCGACAGAGCGAGACTCCATCTCAAAAAAAATAAATAAATAAAATAAAAACTGGGCCTAGAATAAAGACAGCACTTGACTTTTACACACACTTTAAAAACGGGGTGGGTTAGCTTCAGGCAGGCTTACAGTGGTGTGAAAGCAGGGATAGAGAGGCAGGACAAAGACAGTTCATCAAATTGTAACAGGTTCATAACTCAGGATTACACATGACTCTTGCTATGAAACCCAGATGGCCATTATCTAGGTTTGCCCTAGTGCCTAGCATGGCTTATTCCACGGCCATCACTATGGCACCCAGGTGGCTATATCTCAGGCCTGCTCACATGGTTTATGACCTTCACTGCTTAGATAAAACAGAATATTTGAAGTCACTAGTTACAGAGAACAGGAATCTATAAACTCATACCCTAAAACAAAGGAAAATCTTTCTTTCTTCTCCTGTGTTGAGGGAGTGCTGGGAGAGGCTCCAGAGCACATTCCTTTGTGTCTTGGCTTCTTAGTATTATTAAGACTTTTCCTGGGTCTGGGCTGTGCCCGTTGCTGCCTCTGGGACAAGTCAGCCTAATACAGGAAAGATGAATTCTCTTTTTAATTTTTTCTTTCTTTAATTTCCCCCCTCAGTAGGGGTTCCTGAGACCCTCAGCCACCTCCACATACTTGAAGGAGGTGGAAGGGGAGGTGCTGGACATCCAGCGGCTTTATTAATGCTGCTGTTCTATCTCTGGGTAATGAACGTGGCTCACAGCCACACACCTCTATGATCTCGCCTCTCGGTGGGTCAGGGGTCCGGCCTGGCAGGTTGGGTCCTTGGTTCAGGGTCAAATGAGGCAGAGATCAAGGTGTCAGCTGGGCTGTGTCCTTATCTGCTGCTCGGGGGCCTTTTCTGGGCTCAGGTGGACTTGGGCAGAATTTGGGTCCTGGTGGTAGTGGTGGCTCTGAGGTCCCACTTGGCTCTTGGAGGCCACTCTCTGTCCCTTGCCATGGGGTCCCCTCCCCAGCACAGTGGAGACATCTTCAGGGCCAGCGAGGGACCTCTCATCTCATATCACCTTGTCAAGGCCACGGGCCCTGCCTACTTGAGGGCAGTGGACCCCTCAGGGCGGGGCCACCTTGGAGATCTGCTCTTTGTTCGCTCTCCTGGTACAAGCACAGCCTTTTCCAGTCCCTGCAGCACTTCTGACCAAGGAAAGCCAGTCTGGGGGCCCAGAGAGGACCCTGGGCATCCCCAGCCGTGGGATCGAGGCAGAAGGAAACAGGGCAGCCTCCAGTCTGGCTTGCCACACTCCCCGGGAGCCCTGACCCTCTGGTGGGGGTGGGGGTGGGGGTCAGAACTGCCAGGGAAGCTCGGGTGTGCAGGGAGCACATGGGTCCTTGGGAGGCAGCTATGGCCCCTCGGGGAGGTTGGGGAGGACAGTCCCTGCAGAGGATGGAGGAGCCCATACTGAAGGGGAGGGGCTGGCCACTTCTGCCTTGGAACCCTCTAGGCATGTCAGCCAGGGGACATAGCAGAGCTGGGGGCTTCTGCTACCCGGAGGCAGGTGTGCGGCCTGGGACACAGACGGGGGCAGGAGATGAGGAGAAAATGATGGTGAAAGCCAGGAGGTGGGTGGGCCCCATGGAGTATGGAGGGTGGTCGTGTGGGGCGGGTGGGCAGGCGCAGGCCTGGATGGACAGGTTGGGCATGGGAAGCTTAGAGCAAACACCATGATCTTTAAATTGGGTTCTGCATGAGAGACACTCGGGCGAAGGAGACGCTTCTAATTCCCACCAAATGTGCATATGGAGTTGGGAAAGAATATTCTAGAAGACACTCCCATGTCGTGGCGGTGCAGGTGCAGGGTGTGAGATGATCTTGGTTCGAGGTGGGCTTCGACTCCCCTGGGCCCGGGTGGGCACACCCAGCCACCCCTTGCTCCCGTGGGTCCCGCCCACTGACCTGGTGGCAGGAAGTCGGCAAGGCTCTCGCAGGAAGAGACCAACATACCCTCATGGCTTGATGTCAATATTCAATTTTTAACTTTAATGTGCAAATAAATAGAAAAGGAAAACTACATTCAAAACAGCTGCAAAGGAAGGACAAGCCCCAGAACAGAAATTCCTCAAGAACGGAAAAGAGGCGCTCCCTAGAAGCATGCGGGGATAGGAATACCGAAAGGAGGGGCTCGGCGGGGTCTCCGGCTGCACCCAGGGCCCACGTGGCTCTGCCCGAGACGACCGTGGGCCTGGTGCAGGAATCCTGATGGCAAGTTCCCTTCTTAGAAAACCGGGACGCGTACAAAGTGCCTGCGTGACACTTGGGGAGCGGGGGCGGGGATCCCAGGAGGACGGGTCGGCCTCGGAATCGCCCAGCCTGGAGTCAAAGGCATCCGGAGCCTCCAGGTTCCACAGGGAACTTCTAGAAACGCATCTCCACTTCCTGGAAACTTGAGTCCAGCTGTTGCAGGACGGTGAGGGTGGTGGTTATTCTGGGCCCACTGGTGCACAGGGGCCAGGGCCAGGGGCTCTCACAGCGGGGGGAGAGAGGCCTGGAGAACCGATCCCCAGCCCCAGTCACTTGGGATTCTTGGCACTGAAAGCCTTGGATGCCTTCATGGGACAGTTGCCTCAGCCCCTCACGAAAGGATAACAGTGATCCCTGGAGTGGCCATGTGGGTCCCAGGGTAGGCAGACGGATGGGGCTCCGTGGGTGGTGGGTGGGACTATCAGGGCAGCTCTTGGAGTTCCACAAAGGGAGATCTCAGCCCCAGGGAGCTGCGGGACTTGGCTGCTGCAGAAATAACAACCACTAAGAGCGAAAAGAATAAATATCTGTGCGTGTACACATACACCTAGGGTACCCACTGCATGAACTCGACTGGGCCCGCCGCCCCACAACGGGGTGGTGCCAGCTCTGCGGGAACACTTCTGTGGGAACGCTGGCTGGGGTCCCTCCCCTTGTGGCCCCAGAGTCCAGCTGCTGGAGTTGGGGTTAGGTGTCTCTTATCCAGAGCGGGGTCTCCTGAGGCACTGCCCACCTACTCCAGGTCTTGACTTCAAAGTGGGATCCCAAAGGTTTGGCTAAAGGGTTCTTCTCACTTCCAAAGTGACTGAGGGCCTGAACACCAGCTGGGCAGAGCTGATGCCCAAACCCTCAGGTGACATTTCTGGCAGCTCTGAGAATATTCTGGAAGGACTCACTTTTCAAGTAAGCCTACCCAGGGCTCAACTCCTTCCTTGTCAGGGTCTCTTGGACATGGACCCCCTCCAAAGTGCAGGCCTCAAGAGGGCTGTCACCTGTGACTTTTCCAAGACACGGTAAGAACATAGGGCAGGGGCCACCCGCCTGCCAGGGATTTGGCACATGTGACGGACAGGGACGCAAACGTGATTGCTTGCTCCTCGGCCAGCACGTCCACCCGCCCCTGTGGTGGGGCTGAGCCCCAGGGCTCGGGTGCAGGTAGCTCAGGTTTGGCACACGGCAGGCCCACAGGAGACCGGGAGCGGCGTCCTGCCCTGGAGTGCGCTGTCCGGCAGCAGAGGGGCTGGGAGATGCCTCTCAGGTCGTTCAAGAAAACGGCCCCAACGCAACCAAGGCCGAGGGCACGTCAGGGCGAGGCCGGGCGGCGGCTGTACTGCACGCGGTAGCGGGTCACGGGCAGGCCGTGCACGTGCACCGTCTCACACAGCGTCTTGCAGGGTACCATGTCCTCATCCTCTTCACCCATCAGCCAGTCCTGCACCAGGCTGGCCGCCTCCACTGTCACGTTGTCCTCCAGCCAGCGGCTGTGCCACTCCTCAAAGTGCTGGTGGTGGCGGAGCAGGACCAGGGGCTGCACCTGTTGGAGAGGCCGGTGTCAGGGCGGCTGAGGGTTGGACCCCCAGGGCCCCAGAACTTGGGGTGAGGAGGGGGGTGTAGGGGCAGCCCAGGCCTCCCCTGGCACCTGCTTGGCCCGGCAGAGGGTTCCGCGACGGTACATGTAGTCCTCGGAGTTCACGATGAACACCATCTTGTGGGTGCTGAGCTTGAAGCGGCAGTCCACGTCACAGGCACTCTCCACGCCCACCAGCCGCTTCCAGGAGCTCCTGGCCTCGCCGCGCAGGGCCCGCGCCTGCTCGCTCTGCCACCGGCGGCGGAACTTCTTGAGGTTCCTGGGGGTGAGAGGAGGTGGAATGGACTCTGGCTCGCTCTCGATATCGTGAGAGGATTTGCAGGCTGGGAAGCCCCTAGGCCTAGGACCATCAGATGTGCTACCTCCCAGGGGTCCACAGAAAAGCAAATGGAAACAACAAGAAACGCCCCCAGATCTGAACACCACCAGCGGCCCCCACTGGTCCCAGAGGCGCCATCCTAGCCCAACCTGAGTTGGTCCAGGGTCCTGCCACAGCCACCTGCCTCTGGCCTGGCCCCACCAGCTCTGGCAGCGTCTCCCTCCAGGCCGGGCATTCGCTCTTCCACCCACTGTCACATTGTAAGGTTGGCCCCTCCCCTCGTACCCCTCACCGTCCTGGGGTTACTAATCCCTCCTCTGCAAACCACAAGCCTCAAAAGGGCAGGGCCCACCTCAGCACACAGCAGGTGCCTACTAAGTGTTCCCAGCCAGAGAATGTGCCATGGTCCAGCCCCCGTCAGGACAAAGGGGACACTCCCTGGGCCCACAGGAAGGAACGGAGCATGCATCTCAGGGCCTCTCACCTCTGCAGGAACACGGGTTTCAGGAGGAAGCCCTCAGTGGGTGAGCTGGATGCGCCCTCGGTCCCCACATACTGCTCCACGTACCGAGCCAGGTGCTGGAGACGGGGAGAGACACAGCCCGTGACGCCCACAGCAGGGCCATGGCCACTCTCACTCTAGGCCCTGAGTTCAGGAGCTCACAGGGCTTCTGTGCCCCCTATTCCCAGAGCATGAGGAGCGCCGCTGCGGAGGACTCCGATCCCTGACGGAGACCCTCCCGGACTATAGCTCTCAACAGAGGACCCAGCGACAGCGGGACTCGCACAAACAGGCCACAGTGAGGGGTGCTGGAAGCCCCCAGAAGCTGGAAGAGCAGGAAGGATCTGTCCCAGAACCTTTGGCAGGAGCACGGCCTGGCCCACACTGTGGCTGTGGACTGCTGACCCCCAAGACGTTGAGGGAAGAGACTTCTGTTGTTTGAAGTCACGTGGTTTGTGGTCACTGCGGTGGCAGCCCCAGGAAATGAATGGAGTTGGCCAGCTGAGTAATGTGCACACACACTGGACCCGCCGGCAGGTGCCGGGAGCTGCAGGCCCCAGTGACCACCCTGGGGGCACACACGGGTCAATGTCTCACTGTCACCAGGATGCAGGAGGTGAGCAGGAAACATCTGTCCCCACAAAAATTGTGACTGGGAGCTGGGGCCAGGTGGCTCCTCTGCTGGGGATTAGGATCAGGATGCAGCCCTGACACGGAAGGTGCGGAGGTCAGCCACGGGGATGCCCTGCGTGGGAGTCGGGGGCCAGGGAGAGGTGGCCTGGCTCCCCTCCTGCCCTGGGACGCACCTGCTGGCTCAGGAGGAGCGGTCTGCTCTTTGGAGAGGGGGCACAGAAGACAGCCTGGTGGGGGAGCAGGGAGGGAGGCAACCCCACCCACCAGGCCTCAAGGAGAGCCTGCCGCCTGCAGAGGGAGGATCTCTGGATGCTGCGCAGCCTGCGCTTGGCTGGTGGGAGCCCCATGCTGCTGCCCTCAGGCGCTCCCTGGTGTGCGTGGCACGGACTGGGGCCAGGGCCTCACCTGGACCTCCACAGGGTCCTCCGTCTGGGCCTCCTCAGTGTCCAGGAGCTCGATGGTCATGATCACCTGCCCTTTGCGCTGCAGGAACATCACCTGAGGAGCAGGGACGCCGACAACCTCAACTGCTGGGACAGCCCAGCCGGTACAGCGCAGGCTCACAAGGCCACCCGCCACCCACCTTTGCCACCCTTCGAAAGCCCTGACGCTTCCTGTAGGTCAATGGTACCTCCCGGGCTCTGCAGCAGGGCCGACGTCCCAGCCACTGAAACAGGGTCCACCCAGGACCGAGTCCAGAGCTGAGTGAGTGGCTGGGCCTCCCGGCTTGTTCCCAGCCCCAGGCCTCCTCTCACCTTGAAGCAGTTCTCGTCGGCCATGCAGCGCTCGGCCTTCCACTGGTAGCTGGTCTCCCTGGCGGCGCGGACACAGCGGGAGGACAGGTTCCCACCGGCGGCGCCCCGCTTCTTCTCATTCAGGTAGAGCTCTACCACCTTCAGGCAGACGTCGTCACTCACGAGGTGGTGCAACTGGCAGGAGGAAAGCAGGTGGTGCGGCCACTCTGCCTCCTGCAGGAGCCCCCATCTCACCCACGGAGGAAGTTGGCAAAGGCCAGAAACAAGTCAGGATGGAGACTGCAAGGCACAGGGATGAAGACCAGGATCCTGACAGGCTGTGTGCAGGCCAGGGCAGACCAGATCAAAACCATACCAGACCAGACCAAACCAGACCAAGCCAGACCAGACCAAACCAAAACAGACCAGACCAGATCAAACCAGACCAAATCAGACCAAACCAGACCAGACCAGATCAGACCAGACCAGATCAGATTAGACCAGACCAGACCAGACCAAACCAGACCAAACCAAAACCAACCAAACCAGACCAGATCAAAACCAGACCAGATCAGACCAAACCAGACCAGACCAGATCAAACCAGATCAGACCAGATCAGATTAGACCAGACCAGACCGGACCAGATCAGACCAAACCAGACCAAACCAAAACCAACCAAACCAGATCAGATCAAAACCAGACCAGACCAGACCAAAACCAAACCAAACCAGACCACACCAAAACCAGACCACACCAAACCAAAACCAAATCAAAGCAGACCAGACCAGACCAAATCAAAACCAGACCAGACCAGATCAGACCAGACCAAAACTAGACCAGGTCAGACCAAAACCAGACCAGACCAGACCAAATCAAAACCAAATCAGACCAGACTAGATGAGACCAGACCAAAACCAGACCAGACCAAATCAGACCAAACCAAAACCAAACCAAACCAGAGCAAAATCAGACCAGACCAAACCAGACCAAATCAAAACCAAACCAAACCAGACCAGATCAGATCAGACCAGACCAGACCAAAATCAGACCAGACCAGACCAAATCAGACCAAATCAAAACCAAACCAGACCAGACCAGATCAGACCAGACCAAATCAAAACCAAACCAGACCAATCAGACCAAATCAGACCAAATCAAAACCAAACCAGACCAAACCAAAACCCAACCAAACCAGACCAGACCAGATCAGGCCAGACCATACCAAAACCAGACAAGACCAGGTCAGACCAGGTCAGACCAAAACTAGATCAGACCAGACCTGAACAAAACAGACCAGGCCAGATCAGACCAAGCCAGACCAGCAAACCCTGTGTGCGTGTGAGAAACACATAGAAAAGACACGGAAGAAAATGTTCCAAAGCAAACCCTGGAATGAGCTGAAGGTGGTATGAGTGCAGGCTGTTCCTTTCCCCTAAATGCTTGGATGTAAATACACTGCTACTCCTTTCACCTTTGCACTGAAGAAGGAAGGAATGGAAACAGCAGGGGTTGTGGGGCAGACAAGGCTGGTGTGAAACACCCGCTTGCACAGCCCAGGCCCTGGTCAGGGGACCACACTGCCTGGGGGTTCCGTGTGCAGCTTTGGTGAATGGATACAATACCACCTGGACATGCACAGGTTTCAGACAGCACCTGGCACACAGCAGGTGCCCACTGAATGCCTACTGCTACTGCTAAAAAACAGCAATGCTAATTTTTAAGATAAAGGGAGGCAGAGTCCAGACATGGCCTCGAGGCACGTTACAAACAGCATGGAGAGGCCCGGAGTGAGCACCTGGCCCAGTGAGCTACAGGTGGGGTTTGGTGAGGCCACAGCCAGGAGAGCAGGGCAGCACGAGGCTCTGACTACGGCTCCAGCCAGACAACCCATTTTCATTGCCTTTTTTTTTTTTTTTTTGAGACGGAGTCTCGCTCTGTCGCCCAGGCTGGAGTGCAGTGGCCAGATCTCAGCTCACTGCAAGCTCCGCCTCCCGGGTTTACGCCATTCTCCTGCCTCAGCCTCCTGAGTAACTGGGACTACAGGCGCCCGCCACCTCGCCCGGCTAGTTTTTTGTATTTTTTAGTAGAGATGGGGTTTCACCGGGTTAGCCAGGATGGTCTCGATCTCCTGACCTCACGATCCGCCCGTCTCGGCCTCCCAAAGTGCTGGGATTACAGGCTTGAGCCACCGCGCCTGGCTCATTGCTTTGTTTTTAAGAGGTTCTAGAGGAGATATTTATGGAAGTGGGAGATTCTTTTAAAGCATTAATCAATGCTTTCCATAAACCATCTGGTCCAATCTCCTGGTGCCACAAGCAAGGCTGCTGTCCCCAAAGCCATGGCCCATGAGGGGTGCCCGGCCTGGGAGGGCAGACTGCCAGCCCCCAGCATCCCCCTCATCGCTGCCCCAACACCGTGCGCTGGGCCCTGGGCGTCCTCTCTCCAGGCTGCCCCATGTGTGTCTCCCTCACTGGGGGAGCGGCCACTGCTGTGGACGGTGATGGGCAGGGACCTGTTTCGGGCACACAGAGGGAAAGTGGAGGAGGCTGAAGTGACGGTGTCGGAAGGCAGCTGTGGGTTTCACGAAGTCCTTGTGGCCAGACATAGAAATCCTCCCAGTCACCAACAAGGCAGACTCGACGGAAACAGGCACAAACACTGTGGACAGCTTTCCAAGAGAAAAGATGTCCCAACGGCCATGAAAGGACAAGGCCCCAACCACACACATGAGCCATCAGGGAAATTTAATGTGAGCCCACCGAGATTCGAACAGCTCCCAGCTGATGGAGAGACGCCCCAGGGAGGACACGGAGTGCGGCCTGGCACAGCAATGGTAGGAGTGACCCAGGAAACTGAAAGTTTCCATCAGTGAGGCACACCTCTCTCTGCCTCACCCCAAGGGCAGCAGCAGAAATGTACATGGACGGCCACGAGACGCACCCACGGGGCACCACCCATGCCTGTCCTCAGGAGACAGGTGGACGGAGTCGGGGTCGTTCCTGGGAATCCTTGGCTGGTTGATCTCAACACAGGAATCTCACAGAATGACAGTCCCAGGATGCAGCCGGGCACTGTGTGCTTCTGTTAAGACACGGCTCAAGACCAGGGATCTACCTCTGTGTAGAAATCAGGGTTGTGATGCCGGGTGCCGTGGCTCACGCCTGCAATCTCAGCACTTTGGGAGGCAGAGGCAGGTGGATCATCTGAGGTCAGGAGTTCAAGACCAGCCTGGCCAACATGGTTAAACCCCTCCTCTACTAAAAATACAAAAATTAGCCGGGTATGGTAGCGTGCACCTGTAATCCCAGCTACTTAAGAGGCTGAGGCAGGAGCACTGCTTGAACCCAGGAGGCAGAGGTTGCTGTGAGCCGAGATCGCGCCATTGCACTCCAGCCTGGGTGACAAGAGCAAAACTCTGTCTTAAAAAAAAAAAAAAAGAAGAAGAAATCAGGGTTGTGAGTGTCCATGGGTGGCAGGTGGCTGGGTGGGGACACAGGGGCAGGGGTTCTTTTGATGAAAGCCCACCCATCTGCCCCCTTCAAATTTGGGAACTTTTCTGCGTGTGCATTTTACTTGCATTAAGCAGTCTTGAAAACCTGGAAGGAAACATCCTGTCTGAAATGCTTCTTGTGACTGTGTCTGGGTGGGAGAGTAATGGCATTATTTTTTTCCAGCTTTCTTCCCGCTTCATGACGAACAGCCTCACTGGGTGACCAGGAAACGGAGGTCACCATGAACAATGACTCTGGCAGAAACCAAGCAGGACCCACGTCCTGGAACCACACCCCGCTCGTCTGGGATGTCTGCTGTTTATGTTTACGTGACTGGTTTCCTTGCGTTGACATTCAGCGGGGGCCAGGTTTTTGCTACGACTAAAACCAACGCGGATGAACACCACTGCTCCCACCCTCCCCCAGGATAAGTGGGTTAAGGTTTTTTCCATGTTGTCAATTTATCCTCAAGAACGGTTTGTCAACAGGAACTCAGAACAAAAACCTGTACACAAATATTCAGAGCAGTAGTGCTCACAATCTCTGTAAGGCAGCCACAGCCGAGACGGAGAAACGAAACGTAGCTACCCATGCAACTGACTACTACAGAGCCATAAATAGGAATGGAGCACGAGGGAAATCCAGAGGCAGAAAGCAGATGACTGGATGTCAGGGGCTTGGGCGGGGGAATGGGGAGTGGCTGCTGATGGGGACGGGGTCTCCTTTTGGAAAGATGAAATGTTCTGGAACTAGACAGAGGTGGTGGTTGCACAATATTGTGAATGTACTAAATGTTACCAAACTGAACATCCAAATGGGTAATTTCACATTATGTAAATTTTGTCTCGATTAAGAAAAAACAGGATAGGTTTGCTGTGCCGACCACGGGCCCCCTTCCCAGGTGGGAGTGAAGTAACGGCAGGGCCATTTCCAGCGTCCTCAGGGGCGGCCCCGCCCCGGCCCGGCTCACCTGCCGCGCGATGTTCTGCACCAGCTTGTCCATGGTAAAGCCCACGTAGGCGTGGATGGTGAACATCTCGCGCAGGGTGTCCTCGTACTGCGTGGGGTCGATGCTGCCCTCCAGCAGGCTCCGTACCATGTCCAGGAAGGCTGGGTAGTACTCCTCCAGCTCCACTTCACCTGTGGAGACACACAGCTTCATCCACATGCCTCCTGGAGTGCACAAAGCCACGCAGGCCAAGCTCTGGCACCACAGAGCCCCAACAAATGCCCCCGTGGGGCCCAGCAGCCCTCACCCGCCACCCCTGGGGCAAATCTGGGAATCACCAGGAAACCCAAGTAGCTGGCGTTCACTGCCACCCTCCCTGAGGCTGCCTAATCTGGCCGGCAACCCACGGATGGCACAGAGAGTGATGTGGAGCCAGGCATGGTGGCCCGTGCCTGTAATCCCAGTGCTTTGGGAGGCCGAGGCAGCCGGATCACCTGAGTTCAGGAGTTTGAGACCAGGTTGACTAAAATGGTGAAAACCTGTCTCTATTAACAATATAAAAAATTGGGCCGGGCACAGTGCCTCATGCCTGTGATCCCATCACTTTGGGAGCCTGAGGCAGGTGGATCACAAGGTCAGGAGTTTAAGACCAGCCTGGCCAAGATGGTGAAACCCCGTCTCCACTAAAAATACAAAAAAAATTAGCCGGACATGGTGGCGGGTGCCTGTAATCCCAGCTACTCAGAGGCTGAGACAGAGAATTGCTTGAACCTGGGAGGCAGAGGCTGCAGTGAGATCACACCACTGCACTCCAGCCTGGGCGACAGAGCAAGACTCCATTTCAAAAAAGAAATACAAAAAATCAGCTGGGCATGGTGGCGAGCGCCTGTAATCCCAGCTACTTGGAAGGCTAAGGCAGGAGAACCACTTGAACCCAGGATAGTGGAGGTTGCAGTGAGCTGAGATCCTGCCACTATACTCCAGCCTGCGCAACAGCGCAAGACTCCATCTCAAAAAAAAAAAAAAAAAAAAAAAAAAAAAGGAAAGTAAAAGGGCACTGTGGAGCTGGGCCGTGACGGCTCCACAAGAAGGCCCATGAGAAACAAAGGTTCCCCAGTCAGGAGAGGGTGCTACACCCAGGACAGGTGCCAGTGCCGGCGGAGCCTGGGCGAGGGGTACCTGAGACCTCTGTCTTATGCTGGCAACTTCCTGTTTGCAATTTCCCATCTGAAATCACAGAATTCTCTTAAAATGAAAAGCCAGGAAGAAAAGTAACAGGACATGTCAGATCATGAGCTGTGACCCCAAACCCCAGGCACCCCCCGGGGCCTCCGGCAGGCTTCGGAGCCTTACTGGGCTGCTTCAGCCGCAGCTCCATGGCGGGGTCGCTGCCCTTCTCCCTGCGGCCCTCACACAGCAGCTTCTCCCGTTCCTTCTCGGTCCGATACTCCAGGAGCTGCTTCTGTGCCTGGCGGTAGATCTTCAGCAGCCTGGAGCACAGGGTCTGGTGCAGGCGCAGGAAGAAGTACCAGTTGTTGTTGGCAAAGAAGAGGCTGTAGACGTCGTCCAGAGGCTTGTGTGGCGGTGGGGGTGGCGGGGGTGGCTGCTCAGTGGCCGGGGCATCCCCAAAGGCCCCCTTCTCCTCTGGGGGGCTACTGTGGGGTCCTGGCGCCGGCTTCTTCCGTTCGCTGGGGTCTGTGCTCTGCCCCTGGGGGCTGTCCCGGTCCTCGTCGGCTGACTCCTCAGAGGCGCCCAGGTCCAGCTGCTGAGAGAAGAAGAGGCTGGGCACGAACTGGTGCAGCAGCTGGTGGATGGTGCCCTGGTCCTCCTTCTGGATGGCCGGCTGCCGCTTCACGTAGTAGCTGATGAGCGCTGCTGCATCCTCCAGGATCTGTCGGTCCTCGTACACGAAGATGAGGTGTGGCTCGCTAGAGGGGGCGCTGCGGCCCTCCGAGTGCTGCTCCTGGTGCTGTGGGGGAAAGGGCAGCCATGAGACGGAAAGCCACCCAGCACCCAGAGGACCCCCCATGCCCATTCACAAGTCGCTGTTAACTGGGCCACCAAGGTGGACGAGTGCTGCCCGGAGCAGGATGGGTGGCCAACGTCGGGGAGAGGCAGGGCCTGGGGGGCGGGTCACTTGCCTCAACCTCCTGTGCAGCCCCACGTGCCCCTGGTCCCCTCTCCGGAAGCAAGGCAGACCCAAGTCATCCCGGGACCCAGTCGGAGGAGCCGAGAGGATTCTGAGATGTGGGGCAGGGTTCACAGGGGATCTGACAGCGTCAAGCCTGGGTCTGTCGCTCAGCCCAGCTCTAGGGCAGAATGGGGGCCCTGTGGCTCAGCATGGGGAAACCTCTGAGGCCGACCTCCTCCTCCTGACAGCAACGGTGGCGCCTGATTCCAGCTTGACCAGGGCTGCCCATACCACGCTATCGATGAGGTCAAGGAGGCACAGGGTGAGCTGTGAACTCTCTGCCGCTGCCCTCCATCTACTACCCAGGAGGCCTGCAACTGCTCACATCTGAAGCCCTGCATGCCCATCATCACCAAGTCCCCACCTCTGCTGCTGTCACCCGCCAGCCCCTGCACGTGCTTGCTACCACCGTCATGTCACCAGCCCTCCCACCAGCTCCCACCAGCCTGTTCCAACCGTTCTCCTCACTGGGTCCAGGGCGACTTGGCCCACAGGAGCATGGTCACCTCAACTAACACTCCTGAGGCGCTGTCCCTCAGAAGATGCCAGCCCTTGGGGTGCCCCTCCATAGCCCCTCCAGCCTCACGGCCCCCAGGCTCCTTCCTGCGATGCTTCAGGGCGCCGAGCTCCCTCCTGTGTGTGCAGGGCCTTTGCACATGCCCATTTGCTCTCGCTCCCTGGAAAACCCTGTCCCAGGCTCACCCCTCCCCTTGGTCTTTATCCAGATCACGACTTTCATTCCCTCACACCGTTAAGACAATCACCCCTTCCTCCAGCCTCCCACACCACCGTCCTGGCACCCAGTGCCTCTGCTGGGCGGCCCCAACCCCTCAGGGAGGGAGGCAGGGAGGCCGACGCACTGGGGCTCTTGGGGAAAGTGAGCATGGACGCCGTCTCTGCAGGCTCCCAGGGGAAGGACCAGGTCTCCCAGCAGCCTGAGGTTTCCCTTCCTCCTCCCCTGCAGGGCAGTGTAGAGGCTGGTGGGGCCAAGCACGCTGAGCTGGTTCCTAGGAGTCTGCACGCTCAGCCCTGTTCCGGGCTCTTCAGTGTGACCTCCGCCCTCTGACCGCTTCCTAAGTCCCCCAGGTCTCATTTATGCCATAAACACTGAAAATTCCTTTACAGTCCCCTCTGAAGCACGATCCCCATGTCTGCGACCCGTAACCATGCTTTGTAAACTGTGTGATGGAATGGGGGTCTGACTTTGGAACTCATCAAGGACCTGCATGTGCAGAGATCTGTCAGGCCAGGGGGCCAACCTTGGTGACCCTTGCCTCATCAGCCCCAGCCCCAGGGAGGGACCCAGGAACTCGGGGTCTCATTGGTGGATTTTCAGGGCTACTTCATCATCTGCACTTTGCAGACACTACAGACCCACAGAACCTATGCAGGGTCTTGGGCTTGGGGATCCGCCGAGGACTAGAGTGAGGAAGCCAGAGCGGCTGTGGGTAGGCCTGGGGCGAGGGTGGCCCATGGGGAGGGAGGTGGGAGGGAAGGGGGTCCCCACAGTCCCACAGGCTCTGGGAGAGGCCTTGGGCCAGCAGCCTGGCTCCTGTGGATTCCGTTTCTATGTTGTAAAAGGAGCGACCACTCACTGTGCAGTGACAGGAGCAAGACACCAAATCAGGTGAGGCACCGCCCCCTGCCCAGGTGGGCACCAGGCTGACAATGCAGCCCATGCCGTGATCTGGGCACTGCCTGGGGAGCAGAGTGCCCTCCCCAGCCACCTCCTCAGAATGTCCAAGGACCTTCCCGACAGCTGGCTGTCACTATGCCCAGCACCCTGCCAAGCTTCCCCCTTCAGGATCCTGCAGGCAGGCACTCCCTACGCACAGCCACTAACAGGCCCAGTTCCTGGCAACCTGAGGGTCCCGCTGGCCTTGGTTCTGTAACTCAGGCCTTGTGAGCCCGCAGCGAGGACATGCAGCCGAAAGCCTCGAACCCACTGACTGAGAGCCCTGGCCCCCTGCAACCAGCCCAGGCAAATGCAACCTCTTGTGCCTCGGTTTCCCCACTGGTAAAATCAGAATAATGACGCAGCAGAGTCAGGTTCAGGAGTGAGGTCAGATGATATATGACTCCTTCTGCATTGCTAACACCAGTGCCCGGCACAGTCGGCAAGAAAGAAATGAAGGCTGCTGCCACCTGCCATCTAAGCTGAAGTCCGTCACTGCCCCACAGGAGGGACGGAGACTTCTCTAGACAACGGCAGAGTTGGCCAGGCACGATGGCTCACGCCTGTAATCCCAGCACTTTGGGAGGCCGAGGCGGGTGGATCACAAGGTCAGGAGTTCAAGACCAGCTTGGCCAACATGGTGAAACCCCGTCTCTACTAAAAATACAAAAATTAGCCAGGTGTGGTGTCACGTGCCTATAGTCCCAGCTACTCGGGAGGCTGAGGCAGGAGAATCGCTTGAAACGGGGAGGCGGAGGTTACAGTGAGCTCAGATCGCACCACTGCACTCCAGCCTAGGCGACAGAGCGGGCAAGACTCTGTCTCTAAACAAACAAACAGACAATGGCAGAGTTGCTGGTTCTCCTAGGGCAGGCCGCAGGCTGAGCATCACAGAGACATGAACCCTCGCCTTGACACAGCCCTGAAAGGGCAATGCCACTACTCCACCTAAGCACCAGGGAAACAGAGGCACAGACCTGGCGGTCGGGAGAGCCAGGATCCCACCTCCGCCAGCCAGCAGGGCTAGGGAAGGCTGTACCTCGTCGTAGACGCTCTCGATCTCGTTGAGCAAGCTCTTGGAGCGCAGGGCCTTGGTGTCGTTCTGCTTGAAGTTCACAGCCTGGTGGTCGAGGGACTTGAGGTACGCCTTCTCATACTGCTCCCGCCAGATCTTGTTGAAGCCCTGCTGGGCCTCCCGCCACTCCTCTTCCTTGGCCTTCAGCCTGTGGGGAGAAGAGGGGTCAGCACCAGGGACAAGCCAGGGTATCCTCCCTGAAGCATCCCGGGGCTGGCCTGTCTTCCTCTGGGACTTGACTGGGGGCCCAGGATCCAAGCCCAGCCAGCTCCCAGCCTAGTCTATGCAGTGGGCTCTGTGCACGTCAGAGGAAGGGCGTGATGGCCTTACAGAGCCAATGTGGCCGGCTTCCCGGTTCCTCCGCCTCCTCCCAGGCACCCAGCACTCTCCGCATGGCTGCTAGCTCAGCCACTCAGGTCCCTTGCTCAGCTGTGAGGCCCAAGAGGAGAGGGACTGGGTCTGCCTCACTCAGCTGCGTAACCCCAGGGCCAAGCATTGCACCTGCCTTAAAGTGGCCACTTGATAAATACCTGTTCTCTAGCACCGGATGGTGTCTGAGATGCAGCGTTAAATAAAATGCAAGCCACAGTGTAGTGATTGCGTCTGACTCTTAAAAGCAGTTTAGATGTCTAGATGTGATTATGTGCAAGGTGGAAAGTCCTAGAAGGTCACAGTGCTCTCCTCTCAGGAGTGGGAGACTGGGAAATACAGGAAGCCAGCCCTAGGCCTCAGACCTCCCCTGGAGATTACCCCTGTTGACAAACAGCACTAATGAGCTCTCCAGGGGCTCCCTGCGGCAGGGAAGGGAAGGGAAGGCGGGATGCCGCAGGGCACCTTTTCAGGACAACAGGGACAGCGGTGACGGGGTTCTTCTTGAGGCTCTCGATGATCTCCGGGGCCTTGTCGCCATAGATGCGATAGATGGCACGGCGCTGGATCACCTCCGACGTGCCCCCGAGGGAGTCGTCCAGCCGGAACTTCTCCTGGTCTTCTGGCGCCATCCGAGAAAGCTTCTTCTGCACGCTTTCCAACACGCGGATCGTGGCCAGGTTCGTCTCCAGGACAACGTCTAACTATGGAAAGGAAGGCAGGAAGGGGTCAGCCACTGGGGAACTCAAGAGGCCTCAGGGAGGGGCCTGGGACCTCAGAGAGCAAAGGATTTTGGGGGTGGGGGGTGGTGTGTGTGTGTGTGTAGGAGACAGGGTCTTGCTCTGTCACCCAGACTGAAGTGCAGTGGCACAATTACAGCTCACTGCAGCCTCAACCTCCTGGGCTCAAACGATCCTCCCACCTTGGCTTCCCAAGTAGCTAGGAATATAGGTGTGCACCACCATGCCTGGCTAATTAAAAAAACTTATGGCCCGGTGCGGTGGCTCACGCCTGTAATCCTGGCACTTTGGGAGGCTGAGGCAGGCAGATCACAAGGTCAGGAGTTCGAGACCAGCCTGACCAACATGGTGAAACCTCGTCTCTACTAAAAATACAAAAATTAGCCAGGAATGGTGGTGTGTCTGTAATCCCAGCTACTCAAGAGGATCGCTTGAGGCCAGGAGTGTGAGACCAGCCTGGGGAACATAGTGAGACCTCATCTCTACAAAAAAAGTTAAAAAAAAACACAACAACCTGGGCATGGTAGCGTGCACCTGTGGTTCCAATTACTCAGGAGGCTGAGGTGGGAGGATCATTTGACCCTGGGAGGTCAAGGCAGCAATGATCCATGATCCTGCCACTGCACTTTCAGCCTGGGAGACAGGGCAAGCAAAATAAATAAATAAATAAAAGTTTCTTTAACGTAATTTAAATTTATTTTTATTTTATTGCCCAGGGTGGAGTGCAGTGGCTCGATCTCGGCTCACTGCAGCCTCGGCCTCTCTGGCTCAAGCAATTCTGCCTCAGCCTCCCGAGTAGCTAGGATTACAGGCACCCGCCACCAAGCCCGGCTAATTTTTGTATTTTTGGTAGAGATGAGGTTTCACCATGTTGCCCAGGCTGGTCTCAAACTCCTGAGCTCAAATGATCCACCTGCCTTGGCCTCCCAAAGTGCTGGGATTACAGGTGTGTGCCACCACACCCAGTCCAAACAAAATGTTTAAACAGAAAAAAAAAGTGCCATCTGGTAGCCAGCCCAGAGGCCAGCAAGACCCAGCAGGAAGCTTCCAGGAGCTGCTGGAATGTGCTGCAATCCCTGCTCCTAAAAGGAGACTGGCACAGTGGAGGAGGATCAGGACGCATGTCCTGTGGAGAAGGGGGGGCCTGGCCACAGCAGCACACACACCTCGAAGCGCTCGTCCTCACAGCGGTGAAGTTGCTCCTCGTATGGTGTCTTCTTAGAGCTGACGAAGGTGGAGTCCTCAGACCAGGAGGGGAAGGAGACCCAGGTGTCATTCAGTACCTGCATCGAGAGGAAACGCCGTGAACGGCGCTGCATGCCCCAGGAGCCAAGATTTGCTGTTAGCCAGTGTAGAAAGTACCTAGATATATAATACAATCCTGATTACATGAAAGGCAACTGCCTTATACAAATGGGAAGGTGAATCAAGTTTTTAAGGGAAAACATGACTTTGGTCAAGTGAACACTCCCTTGGTATCCTGGGAGATTGGTTCCAGAACCACCCCTGGAGACCCAAATCCACAGATACTCAAGTCCCTGATGTCAAATGGAATCCTATTTGCATATAACCTATGCAAAATCATCTCTAGAATACTTATACCTAATGCAATGTAAATGCTGTGTAGATCATTGTTACACTGCATTCTTAAAATGTGGATTACGCTTTATTGCTGTACTGTCATTTTTTGGTTTCTCTCTCCCCACATATTTTCAATCCATGGTTAGTTGAAACCACAGATGAGGAACTTGCAGATATGGAGGGCTGATTTCATTTCAGATATTGGTAAATTCTCTCTGCAAAGGGTCAGAGAGCAACTATCTCAGACTTTGCAGGCCATCCCGGATGAATACTCAACTCTGCCTTTGTGGTGAGAAAAGCAGCCACAGGCAATATGTAAATGAATGGTTGTGTCTGTGTGCCAATAAAACTTTATTTACAAACACAGGCAGCGGGCCAGGGCCCATGGGCCAGAGTTTGCTGACCCCTGCACTATATCCTGGAATCCAGCAGGTACTCTTGAACTTAGACATGCAGTAATCGTCTGTCCACGAACCCTGGAGAAGTGTCCAATGGTCAAGCTAAACAGAAACACACTGAGGTCAGTGAGCCCGGGACGGAGCAGAATCATGGCAGCAATAAACCTAAGTCAAATAACAGATGAATAAGCTGAACTCCACATTATCCCTGCCACTCTGTGTTTTGCCAAAACTACCAGCAGGGTACAACACTGTTGTCTCTGCTCAGGTGGTTTTGCTGGGCCACATCCCAGCACCACCCATAACCCAACATTCAGGAGGGCTGAGCACACAGCATTTCATTCAAAACGGGGGTATTGGGTGTTTGCTGGGGAGGGGTGGGGGATGCACCATGTCAGCGAACATGTGAGCCCCAGGGAGCACTACCTCCTTGCAGATGGCCGTCCTCCCGCTGCACTTGGGCTGCTGGTAGGTTTTGGGGAGTGCCCGGTAGCTGGATCCTATGCGCTTGCAAGATGCATAGTCGATTTCCCGGCTTATCCCGTCCCCGGATCTGTCGCTCATGGGTGGCGCGAAGGACAGCTCTTTTACCCCTAGGAAGGACTTGAACTGTGCAAACAGCTCTGGAAATTTCCTTCAAAGATAAAGAAAAATGGTAACTGGTCATCCCTCGGGCCTTCTGAGAGGGATCTGGAGATTTTAGAATGGCTTCATGTGGACATTACAGCTTAAACAGAGTCAGAATTCAACATCATGGACACAAATGAGAGGCGGAAGAATCCAATACACAGGAAGTCACTGCAAGTCCCAAGGTGTGTGAATGAATGGGCCTCCCACCCCTCTGTCACACACCAGGTCCCTTCCTGTGCCTATTGACCCCATACTCACAGGGAGGCTTTGAAATACACCAGAAAAGATGACTTGAACTGGCAGAAGCTGGAGCCCATGACGTTCCCTGACTGGAAGAGGCCAGGCTTGAGGCCAGGGAGCGGCAAGCCACAGCCAGTCTGCCCACTGCCTGTGTTTTGTTTGGTTTGGTATATATATATATATTTTTTAGAGACACTGTCTCACTCTGTTGCCCAGGCTCAAGGGCAGTGGCATGATCTCAGCTCACTGCAACCTCAAACTCCTGGGCTCAAGAGACCCTCCCACCTCAGCCTCCTCAATAGCTGGGACCACAGGCATGTGCCACTACGCCCAGCTAATTTCTTTTGTTTTTTTTTTTGAGACAGAGTTTCACTCGTCGCCCAGGCTGGGGTGCAACGGCACAATCTCGGCTCACTGAAACCTCCACCTCCTGGGCTCAAGCTATTCTCCTGTCTCAGCCTTCCGAGTAGCTGGGATTACAGGCATGCACCACCACGCCTGGCTAAATTTTGTATTTTTAGTAGAGACAGGGTTTCACCATGTTGGTCAGGCTGGTCTCAAACTCCTGACCTCCAGAGATTCGCCCGCCTCGGCCTCCCAAAGTGCTAGGATTATAGGTGTGAGCCACCATGCCCGGCCAATTTTAAAAATTTTTGTAGAGATGGGGTCTTGCTATGTTGTCCAAGCTGGTCTTGAAGTCCTGGCCTCAAGCGATCCCTTTCACCTCAACCTCCCAAAGTGCTGGGGTGACAGGAGTGAGCCACCATGCCCAGCCATCCCATTGTAAATAAAGTTTCACTGGCCCACAGTCACGTCCACTTGTGTTCGCACTGCCTGTGGCCTGCACAAGAGAGGTATGAGTCATCTCCACATAGCCCGTCTGGCCCCTCAGAGATCAAGTTTGCCTATCTCTGATCTATAGTCTTCCCCTCTCATGAGGGAGACTCCTCTCTGTGAACCCCTCTCTGGACACATGCTTGAAAGTCATCAGGTCATGGCTGTGGTTGACGATAGGAAGGCTTTAATGCAAACGACTCTACAATGCCAACTGGATTTCTGTTTAAAATCAGATCTGGTGGTGTGTGCCTGGAATCCCAGCTACTCAGGAGGCCAAGATGGGAAGATCGCTTCAGCTCAAGAGTTTGAGACCAGCCTGGGCAACACAGCGGGACCCCGTCTCTAAGCAGTAACATCAGATCCTACAAAAAAAAAAAGGTGCAGTTACTTTGCTGGTGCCACAATCCTGCAGTCACCCAGCCACCCAGCCCACCCTCCCATAATGATGTCCCCCTCATTGATGTGGCCTCCGTCGTGCCACGTATTTAAGAACCCTATGCCAACTGTGCTCACAAGGAAAACCCACAAGCCAATGGAAACGTAGGGAGGAAAGATACCGACGAAAACGCTGCAGAGATGCCTGAGGCTACTGCTGGGATAAACACAAATCAGGATCGCTAGAAGGGAATGCTGAACCCAGTTCACCCGGCTGCCATGTGGCTGCCAGCTGCGAGGGGCAGTTCCCTGGGCCGTGTTCAGCCGCCCAGCCCAGCTGAGCACCTGACTGCAGGTTGAACACGCAGAGGAATGCCACGTGGTGGTGAATGTTCCTAACCCAACCAAGCATTGTGTCAAGAACACGCAGAGGTCCGCTTCCATTCCCGACCTTGCTCCATACAGACCCTTCCCCTGACGCCCGTCCCCGTATGAGTCTCTGCTGCCGAAACATGGAAACAAGAACAGCTGACTGTCCCGGCACTGACCATCTGCTCAGCGCCTTGCCTTTCAGACTCTCGCCTTTCATGTTCCTTTTGTCTTCCCCTCTAACCTCCTGACAAACCCAGGAGGGAGGTATGGCCATTTTACAAAGACACTGAGGCTCGCTTGGCTAGTAGGAAGCTGAGTCCCAATTCCAACCCGGGGTGGTCATGTGCCCGCTGGGCACAGGTGCCAACACCAGCTCCACACACAGCCCCCGGGGGCCCCCTGTCCCAGGTGGGACCCAGGCTCAGAGAGTGCTGGATTCTGAGCCCAGTGGAGGCGACTCAAGGTGAATGTGCATTCCACGTCCATAGAAAAGGCCCACCTGTGTGCCCACCACCCACGTCACAAACAGACCCCAGGAGCCCCCGTTTTGCCTGAGACTAGAGTAACACCATCCTGCTTCGGACTGTTCTTCAGGGCGGTTACAGACCTTCAGCGGCCCAAGAAAGAAAACCCACTGAAAAGATCACCCCAACACGTGCATGCCCGGGACCACCAGGGAAAGGCCTTCTGATGAGCTCAGCTTGACCTGCGAGGGTCGTAGCCTCAGGAGCATTTGATGTCAACACCACTGACAGGGAGGACTAGAGACAAACGCCCACCGTTAGAGACCCTGGTAAGGGACAGTCGCTTAAAAATGAGGACATGGGTTCACATCTGATGCTGAAACACTTCCAAGAAATGCTGAGTTAAAAAAAAAAACAAAAGACATCGAAGCCCAGCCTGACAGCACGCGCCTGTTTACGCTACGCCCAGCAGCCACTGTGCGCAGAAAGCAGAGAACATGCAAAGGCCTGGCTTTGAGGCTGGAGCACCCCGGCTGCTACCTAACAGCACGCTAAGCTCACCTATGAGTGCTTGTCTAGGGTAAGTCAGAGGGATTTGATCTGAGCCTCAGTTTCCTTATTTTTTTGAGACAGGGTCTCACGCTGTCACCCAGGCTGAGTGCAGTGGTGAGATCAGGGCTCTGCCAAAACTCAAGTGATCCAGCCACCTCAGCCTCCCAAGTAGCTACAGGTACACGCCACCACTTCTGGCTAGTTTTTGACGAGGTCTCACTATGTTGCCCAGGCTGGTTGAGTTTTTTTTGTTTGTTTTGAGACAGCTCGCTCTGTTGCCCAGGCTGGAGTGCAGTGGTGCAATCTCAGCTCACTGCAACCTCTGCTTCCTGGGTTCAAGCAATTCTCCTGTCTCAGCATCCCGAGTAGCTGGGACTACAGGCACAGGCCACCGTCTGGCTAATTTTTTTTTATTTTTAATAGAGATGGGGTTTCACCATACTGGTTACGCTGGTCTTGAACTCCTGACCTCAGGTGATCCACCCGCCTCGGCCTCTCATAGTGCTAGGATTACAGGCGTGAGCTACTGTGCCAGGCCGTGGTCTTAAACTCCCGGATGCAAGTGCTCCTTCCCCCTCGGCCTCCCAAAGTGCTGGGATTACAGGCATGAGCCACCACGCCTGGCCCCTCACCTTTAAAATAACTAGGAACTGTATTGAAATGCATCAAATATGTTTTAACTTTATGAATTACTTAAGATGCTAAAAAAAAAAAAAAAAAAGAAAGCAAAGGACTTAATTGGTACCCTTGGGAAGATGACATGAAAGCAGCTCATCACTCGAGGCTGTGACTAGGGAGGAATCGAGACTGTAGTCAAGCAGCTATCCTGGGCCACGGCGATCCTCCTATGCATCCCCAAATGAGTGAGCAAACCTGGGAGGCTAATATCACAGAAATAACAGGGACAGGGACAGGTAGAGGGGCATAAGGACAGAAATTGTAAGGACTAGAATTGGAGGGAACCAGAGGTGAGATGTATTAGAAAACAAAACCCAGGGCCTGGGCACCATGGCTCACACTTGTAATCCCAGCATTTTGGGAGGCCGAGGCAGGCGGATCACTTGAGGCCAGGAGTTTGAGAGCAGTCTGGCCAAATGGCAAAACTCCGTCTCTACTAAAAATACAAAAATTAGCCGGGCGTGGTGGCAGGCGCCTGTAGTCCCAGCTACTCGGGAGGCTGAGGCAGGAGAGGCACTTGAACCCAGGAGGCGGAGGTTGCAGTGAGGCGAGATCGCACCACTGCATTGCAGCCTGGGCGACAGAGTGAGACTCTGTCTTGAAAAAAAAAAAGAAAGAAAGAAAAAGAAAAAGAGTGAGAGAAAGACAGAGAGAGAGAGAGAGAGAGAGGAAGGAAGGAAGGAAGGGAGGAAGGGAGGGAGGGAGGGAGGGAGGGGAGGAAGGAAACAAAACCTGGATGGGCGTGAGACTGAGCCATGTATTTGGTGTCCACCTGGGTGGCTGCACCGTCATTAGTGCAGGAGGTGGTCACTCCTGAAGTCAGGACACTCTTGCAGTGAGATGGGCAGGGACTGGAACAGTACACGGGGGGCTCCTGGAGTCTGTTTTTGAGGGGGTGGTGGGCAAATGGGTGACTGCTTAATAAAGATTCAAGCCATTTGTCAGCCATGTGGGTTCTTGGGTCTGTGCTTTATTTTACATTATATTACCATTGCTCCCAGGCCCGTCCACCCAGTCCCAGTCCCCTCCTGAGGCTGACCTGGCCACCAGGGGTTAGAAGCTGCTGTTAGACCTGACCCGCTAATGAGGCTTCCCTTTGTGCAACAGAGTAATTTTTTTTTTTTTTTTTTGATACAGGGTCTCACTCTGTCACCCAGGCTAGAGTACACTGGCGTGATCACAGCTCACTGCAGCCTTGAACCTATTTTCCATTAGTTCCAGCCTGGGCAACAGAGCAAACTGTCTCAAAACAAACAAACGAATGTATATACACACACACACATACACACACACATATATTTTTTAAGTTAACGCAAAAGGGCTCACACAGCACCTGTCCCCAGGGTTGATTTAACTTTTTCCCATTTAGAAAAAAAAAAAAAAAAGTCCAACTTACTGCCAGTGCTCATTTAATTTTACATAAACACACTCTTTGAATCTGAAGCAAATCTGATTTTCAATGTGAAAGTAAAATATAAAAACTGTTCTTGGAGTTATTTCTAAACAGAACATCAGAATCATCTGAATCACCAGAATCGTCTATTTTGGAACAGTCAGATTCGTCAAATGAATCTTTGGCAAACAACTGTTTGAGAACAATGTTAACATCAAACGTAGGAATGCTATATTTTCCAAGATTTGACATTTTCAGTGATCAAGAATTACTATATTTTGTAACTGGAAATATCACTACTAAAAGCAGAATGCTACACATAAAATGGTATCTTTTATTTCCAAAGTTGATATGAGAGCAATGCAAAAATAGTAATAAAAATGAGATGCTGCACGGCAAAGTTATCTCGGGGTAAACGCTGCAGCCCCAAGTGCCGTCAACCACTATCCTTGGAGTAAATGGGAAAAGGGTTAAAGAAGGACTGAATGGGCTGATCACGTAACATGTGCACCCACCATGTGCGAGAACCATTGAAAAAAAGAATCATGGCCAGGCATGGCGGCTCATGCCCATAATCTCAGCACTTTGGGAGACCGAGGCAGGCAGACCGCTTGAGGTCAGGAGTTCGACACCAGCCTGGCCAACATGGCAAAACCCCACCTCTACTAAAAACACAAAAATTAGCCAGGTATGGTGGTGCACATCTGTAATCCCAGCTACATGGGAGGATGAGGCAGGAGAATCGCTTGAACCCGACTGGAGGTTGCAGTGAGCCAAGATCGTGCCACTGCACTCCGGCCTGGGCAACAGAGCAAGACTCTGTCTTGAAAAAAAAAAAAAAACTTCACGTGTTAATTTTTCTTGATACTCTTCCTTTCTTTAGGTCGATCCAAGTTTGTGACTTACATCATTTCCTTCTGCTGGAAAAAACCTCTCTTTTCCTTTCATTGGTGAGATTCTATTGTATTTGAAGGGCCCTGCAGGTAGTACCGACCTGCAGCTCTCGAGAACTCCACGTAGGTCGGTACATTCACTATCCCCATTTTACAGCAAGGAAACAGAGGCTCAGACTGCCCAAGTGATGCACCCCAGTCACAGGGCTGATGTGCAGGAAGCAACACTGGCTCCAGCTGGCTCCCAGGTCTCACACAGCGCTCACAAGCCCGCCTACCCCTACTGTGCACGCTCCTGTGAGCCCAAGAGCAGACACGAGTGTACACAGTTGCTCCCAGGCCCCTCCACCCAGTCCCAGTCCTCTCCTGAGGCTGACCTGGCCACCAGGGGTTAGAAGCTGCTCTTAGACCTGACCAGTAATGAGGCTTCCCTTTGTGCAACAGAGGTGTTAATTTTTTTTTTTTTTTTTTTGGATACAGGGTCTCACTCTGTCACCCAGGCTAGAGTACAGTGGTGTAATCACAGCTCACTGCAGCCTTGACCTCCCAGGTTCAAGCTATCCTTCCAGCTGAGCCTCCCAAGTAGCTGGGCCAAGAGGCGTGTGCCACCACCCCCGACTAATTTTTATATTTTTTAGCAGAGTTTAGCCATGTTGCCCAGACTGGTCTCTAATTCCTGACATCAAGTGATCCACCCACCTTGGCCTCCCAAAATGTTGGGATTACAGGTGTGAGCCATTGTACCCAATCCGAGCCCGACCCAGGTGTTAGAATTTTTTTTTTTTTTTTTTTTTTGGAGACCAAGTCTCGCTCTTGTCGCCTAGGCGGAGTACAATGGCGCGATCTTGGCTCACTGCAACCTCCGCCTCCTGGGTTCAAGCAATTCTCCTGCCTCAGCCTCCCAAGTAGCTGGGATTACAGGTGCCCGCCACCATGCCCAGCTAATTTTTGTATTTTTAGTAGAGATAGAGTTTCACCATGTTGGCCAGGCTTGTCTCGAACTCCTGACCTCAGGCGATCCGCCCACCTCAGCCTCCCAAAGTGCTGGGATTACAGGCACGAGCTGCTGTGCCTGGCCCAAGTGTTAGAATTTTTTAAAGTATTTAACAGGTGAATCTCCAGGGAATTATGCTGGGGTGGGGGGAGTTTCTCCCAGAGGGTTCCTCCTGTACAGTTCCGTTACAGTAACATCAGTGTCTAGAGAACAGATAAGTGGCTGCCAGGGGTTTGAACAGACTCCAGCTGAGGCAGGGTTTTGGGATGGAGATGAAAGGTCAAGGCCAGAAAAACCCTGACAGTCCTGAAGCTATTCAGGATCCTCACTGCGGCAGATACACGACCCTTCACAGTGAGAAAGTTGTATAAAAACACACACACCAGACGTGTACGAGTAACATGGAGAGTCTGGAAAGATCGGGGGTTGTGTGAGAGTCAATACAGGAAGTCCTCACTCAACATCATCAACAGGTTTTAGGAAGTTGTGACTTTAAGTGAAAAGATGTGTAACAAAACCAATTTTGCCACAAGCTAATTGACACATAAACAAGAATGAAGTTCCTACAGCATATTTCTGGTCACAAAACCATCATCAAATTTCTAAAGAGAGATCGAAACACTTCTAAAATTAAACACTGAAATGAATGCAAGCCACACGTACACATAAAAAAGATGAGTAAAAACAAGTAAAATAATGATTTACCCAATTATCCCAATTCAGGGTCTTGGGTGGCCAGACCCCATCCCAGCAGCTCAGAGCACCAGGGGGGCACCCACCCTGGACAGGATGCCAGCTCACTGCAGGGCGCTCACCCCGCCACACTCACTCAGGCTGGGGCCATGGAGACTCACCGCTTCACCTACACTTAACCTAACATGCACATCTTTGGGATGCGGGAGAAAATCCACACAGACATGGGGAGAACGTGCAAACTCCACTCAGACCAGAAATGAATGTTTTTTTCTCATCGGTGTTACAATAGTGTTAAATGAAAAGGCATTGGCCGGGGCGGTGGCTCAAGCCGGTAATCCCAGCACTTTGGGAGGCCGAGACGGGCGGATCACGAGGTCAGGAGATCGAGACCATCCTGGCTAACATGGTGAAACCCCGTCTCTATTAAGAAATACAAAAAAACTAGCTGGGCGAGGTGGCGGGCGCCTGTAGTCCCAGCTACTCGGGAGGCTGAGGCCGGAGAATGGGGTGAACCCGGGAGGCGGAGCTTGCAGTGAGCTGAGATCCGGCCACTGCACTCCAGCCTGGGCGACAGAGCGAGACTCCGTCTCAAAAAAAAAAAAAAAAAAAAAAGGCATTATTCGAGGACCCTGTATTCTGGTGAGGATACTGACTACAGATGTTACTGTTAAAGGAACCAGCTGGAGGATACCCCGGTGGTGTATCGCTCCTTACAAATGCATGGGAATTGGTAATTATCTCAATCACGTCAATTAATAAATAGGACTTTAGTAAAGCACAAAGTAACTAAAAACCAAGTAGATGGAGTTGACAGGACAGAACCCCCATGGGGAGCCCCGGGAAGTCAGCTGCTCACCCCAGAAATGGGCTGACGAGCTGCAGGAGCTCAGAGCCAGACACCAGCTCCTGGTTGAAGAGTGCGATGCAGCGGAGGAAGTTTTCGTACACCTCCTGGCTCTTCAGCACCCGGCGGACCTGCGGAGAGAGCAGTCAGGGACCACTGTGAACCCCCGCTCCTCAGCCTCTGGGCCTGGCTCACTTGGAAGTGAGTGTTTGCACACACATGGGTGTGCGATATGGGAACCAGCTGTGTAAGTAAATGAGATCTGTGCTGCAATTCACACAGCCCATGCACGCAATCCATGCACCAATCCACGGCCTGTGCACACGATCTGTGCAGCAATTCACATCCCATGCGTGTAATCTGTGTAGCAATTCACACAGCATGGGCACAAGATCCATGCTGCAATTCACAGCCCATACACGCCATCTGTGCAGCAATTCACACAGTTTGGGTACACGATCTGCACAGGAATTCACACAGTCTGTGCACGCAATCCGTGCAGCAATTCACAGTTTATGCACACGATCTGTGCAATTCACACAGACCGTGCACGCCATCCGTGCAGCAAATCACACAGCCTGTGCACGCAATCGTGCAGCAATTCACAGTCCACGCATGCAATCCATGCAATTCACACAGTCTGTGAAAGCACTCTGTGCAGCAATTCACAGTTTGTGCACGCAGTCCTTGCAGCAATTCACACAGTCTGTGCACGCGATCTGTGCAGCAACTCAGCCCATGTACACAGCCACCTTGTTTGCTCTGCCCACAGACCCTGGGCGGGAATCCCACAATCATCCCTGATACACAAAAAAGCTACACAGCTGCAGGGTGGCAGACGTGTATGTCTTCATACTCTGCTTGGACTCTCAGCACCCACTGTGGACTCCCGCCCACACCACACGCCTGGGCTGCAAGGTGGCCCACACTCCCTTCTGCAGTGAAAGCTGGGGGCCGGCCCCATCCCCCTGGTCCCACCTGTTCCATCCTCAGAGTGCACCCACCTTACCTGCCCCCCTCCCCCAGTCCTGGGGCAGGCCCAGGGAGCACCAGCCCACCCAGCTGGACATGGCATCCCTGAGATGGAAGCCAGGGCCCACCCTCACCTTGTCAAAGAAAGAAAATTCCTGCAGAGTCCCGTACTTCCCCACCGCAGCGATGGACAGGTCTTTGGTACCACGAAGTTTCATTTTTTTCTGTGGGGAGAAATTCCATGCAGTTAACTCTGCCTCCCACCGGTGGCCTCTATCCATCGCTGTCACAGAGTCACAAGAAGGCTAAGATCATGCTTTCCTTTGGGAACTGCCACAAGGTGCTCAGTGAGGGATAGGCAGGAGCCTCCCAGTTACCTAGGATCCCCGAGATGACACCTCTGCAGCTACCCGCCACTGCCAAATCTGGGATCTCCATCTCAGAGGGTAGGGCTTTGGGTAACAGGCAAGACTGCCACAGCATCCAAACGGCAAGGGAGATGTGCCCCTGGCTACGACAACCTCAGAATCCTCTCCCTGTTTTGTCCTGAGGGCCAAGACAGCAACAAGAAGCGGACAGGAAGAGGGTTGCACTGGGAAGACCCTGGAGAAGCCAAGTGTTGAGTCTGCAGGCTTTTGTCTCTAAGCTGGACTTGGACCTGAACTTGGACACACAATCATGGCAAGAAGGACAACACTGTCCATCCAGAACTATCTCCAAAGTGCCTGAAGAATGGGGATGAGCTGGGTGCAGGGGTTCACGCCTGTAATCCCAACACTTTGGGAGGCTGAGGTGGGAGGACTGTTTGAGCCCAAGAGTTTGAGACCAGCCTGGCCAACATGGTGAAACCTCATCTCTACAAAAAGGTGTGGTGGTGCACACCTGTGGTCCCAGCTACTTGGAAGGCTGAGGTGAGAGGACAGCTAGAGCCCAGAGGTCAAGGCTGACTGTGCCACTGCACTCCAGCCCGGGTGGTGGAGTGAAAGCCCATTCCCCCACCAAAGAAAGAATGATGAGGACATGCCAAAAGGACACAGGAGCCAAAGGGACCCTACCGGCCAAATGTGGAACAGCATGGACATCAACACTAGAACGGATTATAACCCAGAGTCCATATCTAATATACATAACTAAATAAATGGGAGAACGAGGAAGTTCCCACCAATAGTAGAAAGCCAAGTAGTAACCGCACGAGGAATAATGGAATCGGAAAACCACCACTGCAGGTGAAGGGCATGACAGGATCTCTGCCCTCAGCTCTGCAGTGACCAACCCGAACAAACGTGCATGGTGGCCTTGCCTGTGAGAGAGTCCCGAGGGTGAAAAGGAGACTGAGTGGTACACCGTGTTTCTTGGGACCTAGCGCGGGGTAACACTCCTTCCTCCTCTGCTTTACAATAATCTCATGGGACAGGGAGAACGGATGAACAGCCACCTTAGAGGAGAGCCGACTTCCAAAGGTCCCACCGCTGGTGAATCTCACACAGCCCCAGGTCCAGCCCCAAACCCCTGCTGGGGCCTCTGTTCCCTGGCCACCTGCTGGGAAGGCCCGATTTGCTGGGGCCCCTGCACGCGAGCACGGCTGCGCGCGGCTGACAGGTACCTTGGCGGGTGCAGACACGGGGCGGAGGAGCGAGGGCCGGGAGCGCTTCCTGCTGTGCTCTGGGGTCTTGTCGTGCTCGTTCTTCTGCACACTGTGCATCTCGCATGGCCCGTTTCCTGTAAACTGAGGACACACGTGGGAGGTGGTCAGCACCGGAGACATGGCTGGGCCCATGCACCAGAGCATGCAGAGCTGCTTCCAGCTCAGCCCACAGCCCGCTGGGCACTGGTGGCGACAGGCGCCAGACCAGATGCTCCGTCAGTGCGTGAGGTGACTCCAGCAAGACGCTCACATTCCAAGGTAACCGAATCATCACAGACTAACACTGCCAGGCTGGGAGAAGGTTCCTGTGAGGCCTTTATGGGTGAGGGAGGGAGAGGGGCCAGGGGTTTCAGGAGGGAGACACCTGAGTTGGGTCTTCCCATGCGGGGGCTCATGTGGCAAGCCACTGGTGGGGCACCTCGCCACATGCATGCCAGTGCCACAGAAACACAAGGTGCAGTGAGAGAAACAGGCAGCAAGGGGAAGTGGCTGATTTTCGCCAGGGCACTGGTGGGGGCCTTGGGGCCAGGTTTTGAAGTCTTTTCTATGAATGAGAAAGCATTTCTGGGGGATGATGTCGTCACTTGCTGGGAGCGGAGTGGGGCTCGTGACTGGTTTGGGGCCTGCCTCCCAGGCTCTACACCAGCCATCGGCTAACAGGTCAAGGATGCTTGTCCCGAGAAGGGTGCCTACAGGGTGCCAATGACATTACAAAGAACTGTTTTGCAACAGTCTATTATGAACATACTGGAAGGCTGGACGGGCAGGGGACGATGGACAGACCGCAGCTTTTCTGCAGGATGTGGGCAGGGCTGGAGAGGCCCTACAAGGTTCTGTGCTACTGCGGTCACCTCCATCGTACTCCCCCTTCCCCTGCCACCCCAGGACCGGCACAAAAAGACACCTCTAAAGACCTAAAGTGTGGGTGAGGTGGACAAGTCATGGTGCATCTGAACAAATCAGCCAGCAGCGATCAGATACCATGAGCTGGCTCTGGGCTGCTGTTAGAGACGGGCATACCTGAAATAAAACAAACAAACAACAACAACAAAAATAAATAAATAAGGAAAAAACCCAAAAAGCCAAGGGGCAGAACAAACAGGATGTCATGTGTTACTTTGTAAAAAGTATTTGTTACACATGCAAAGGAAATTTCTGGAAAGATATAAGACACTTAGAAGTGCTAACCTCTGAACAGAACTGAGTCAAGGGAGAGGAAGTTTGCATCAAAAATTTGATACTCCTGCTAATACTTACTTTTTCATTAGTGTATACTATTTTTACAATAATAATAAAGACATTATTTAGCCACAATACTACTACTACTAATAAAGACTTACTATTTAGCCACAGCCAAGACTCAGAAGAATTAAACTTATTTGGGGGGAATAATTACCCAAAACTCAAGGTTATTTCGAGAGCTGTAAGTGGAGACATTGGCATCTACACAACAATTCTCCACTGGTACATCTTTTTTTTTTTTTTTTTTTTTTTTTTTTTTGAGATGGAGTCTCGCTCTGTCACCCAGGCTAGAGTGCAGTGGTGCGATCTCAGCTCACTGCAACCTCTGTCTCCTGGGTTCAAGTAATTCTCTTGCCTCAGCCTTTCGAGTAGCTGGGATTACAGGCACGAGCCACCACGTGCGGCGATTTTTTGTAGATGCTGGAACAGTTGCAAACTGATTCCCAAAAGATGCAGCTGGGCAACCATATGACAAATGCTCAACAAGAACGGGGGACCTGGAGGGGAAACCTGCCACACGTCCAGCCAAGTTCACCAAGCAGGTATAGCAGATCTTCCCCAACGGTTCACATGGTTCTTGCTTTTCAGCTAATCTCCCAATCATGTGAACATCTGAGCTAGATGGACCCCCAAAGACCACCTAGGCTAGGGAATGGCAATTAACATAGGGTGTGTTTTCATAAATAAAATTTTATCAGCACCTAGCCACACCCATTCCTTTTGTAAAGACTTACTGGTACCCAGTCATGCCCATTCATTTTGTAAATAAAGTTTTGTTGGTACCCAGTCATACCCATTCATTTTGTAAATAAAGTTTTATTGTCACATGGCCCTGCCCAATCATTGACATATATATTCCATGACTGCTTTCAAGCTACTAGGGCAGAGGTGAGTCTTTACACGGAGATCAGCTGGCCTGCAAAGCCTGTGATATTTACTATCTGGCCCTTTGTAGAAAAGGTTTGCCAACCTCTGATCCAGGCCAGTCAAATTTAATTAGGGCAATGCCAAATTTCATCTTGGTTTCTTTTTCCTACAGTTTTAATATACATCCAAAAGTTAACATAAAGATTATACTTCACGCAACAGATGCTGCAGTGCTTTTAATAATTTTAAAAAGTTGATCCCATCTTTCTAAATATACAAGATGGCTCTAAGAATCCAATACACACTAAAAATCTTAAATTGGTAACAAATGTTATTTAAGAGTCTCATGCTCTACTGACTGAGCTAGCCGGGCGCCCTGCATAAATGCCACTTAAAGAAACCATGGACTGGGCACAATGGCACATGCCTGTAATCTTAACACTTTGGGAGGCCGAAGTGGGAGGATCGCTTGAGGCCAGGAGTCTGAGACCAACCTGGGCAACATTGTGAGACCCTGTCTCTACAATTAAAAAATAAAAGCAGGCCAGGCACAGTGGCTCACACCTGTAATCCCAGCACTTTGGGAAACTGAGGCAGGTGGATCGCTTGAGGCCAGGAGCTCGAGACCAGTCTGGGCAACATGGCGAATCCCTGTCTCTACAAAAAATACAAAAATTGGCCTGGCATCGTGGTGGTGCCTGTAGTCCTAGCTACTCAGGAGGCTGAGGTGGGAGGATCACCTGAGCCTGGGAGATGGAGGTTGCAGTGAACAGTGATCAATTATGCCACTGCACTCCAGCCTGGGTGACAGAGAGAGAGCTTGTCTCAAAAAATAAAAACAAACAAACTTTAATGCAATAAAACTTCACACACTAATGGCTACTAAAAAAAAAAAAAAGGCAAAAAAAGAAAAAAACCTGGAAAAGAACAAATGTTGGCCAAGATGTGGAGAGACAGAAACCGCAGTCCATTGCTGATGGGAATGTAAAATGGTGCGGTCACTGAAGAAAACAGTTTGGAGGCTCTTCAAAAAGTCAAACACAGAATTACCATGTGACCCAGCAATTCCACTCTTAGGTGTCTACCCAAAAGAACTGAAAACAGGTGTTCAAACAAATCTTTGTAATGAATGTTGATGGTGGCACTGTTCACAACAGCCAAAAGGCAGACACAACCCAAATGTCCATCAACAGAATATGGATAAACAGAATGTGGCTCATCCATCTAACAGAGTATGATTCAGTCAGGAAAAGGAATGAGCACTGAACCATGGTAATACATGGATGAACCTTGAAAACATGATGCTGAGTGAGAGAAGCCAGACACAAAGGCCACATAGGGTGATATTCCACCAATCTGAAATGTCCAGAATGGGCGAATCAAATTCACAGAGACAGGAAGCACATGGGCAGTTGCCAGGAGCTGGGGGAGGGGAAAGGGGTGGCTGCTGATGGAGATGGGGTATCCTTTCAAGGGGACGAAAATGTTCTAGAACTAGGTAGTGGTGAAGGTTGTACAACACTGAGGATGTACTACATGCCATGGATTGTTCACTTTCAAAGGTGAATTTGATGTTACATAAATGTCACTTCAATTTTTTTAAAAGTCTTATGTTCACAGTGGGGGAAAAAAGAGGAACTGGAACAGGCAGCCCTGGCAGCTTCAGGCCACAGGCAGGGGAGAAAGGCTGACCGTGCAGGGTGAGCCCTGAGCCTCCCTGTCTAAGGCCCCTCCTCGCCCATCTCTGCTCTCTACCACCATGGTCAGGGACAGGCCACAGGCCACCCCCACTACTGGCTCTTCCAGATCCAACCTGCTGGAGCTCCAGATCGGTCTCACCCAACAGGGGAAGCGATGGTGGGGGACCCAGCCCTCCTGCAGCTTCCCACAGGGCTGGGCTCCTAGGCAGGATGGGGCTCTGCAGAGCAGGCACAGGAGGTGGAACCCCCGGGCCCATCATCTCCATTGGAACATGCTCTCTGCTTCCCAAACCACCCCAAGACCCGGGTACTGTCTGTACAGAGAAGCACCTTGGAGAATCGTTTACGAGCTTGCTGGGCAGGTGGAGCCTACAGTGAGGAACCCCTGGGTATCGCAACCTGCGTAGCTTCTGGGGGACCCCAGCTGTGGCCTGGAGGGTGGATGGGCCTGGCCCAGCCCTGGGTCAAGCTGGCTGGAGCCCTCCCTCCTCACTGAGGCCCCCGAAGCTAGGCAGGGGCTCTCTGCACTCACCAGAGACCGCTTGGCTTCAGGCAGGAATTGTCCAAACTCGGAGAGCAGGTCCTCCTGGCCCCGGAAGAGGTTGGCCACCTCAGTGAACACCTCCTCTTCGGACATGCCTCGGAACGGTCGGCCCCTCGTGTTCAGCTGCTCCTTCTGCCAGTTTTCAGGAAAGGGAAAACAAGTCATTAGCCAAGGAGTGCTATGCCCTGGGCTGGGACACTCAGGCAGCCCTCTGTGAAGGGGACGGGATGACGCTCAGGAAAGAGCACCTGCCGGAGGAGCCCACAGGACTGTCTGCTCACGTGTGCATCTTGCTGCCCAGCATGGCCTGAGCCCCAGCCATGGGCAGGGCCTATCCAGGAGTATGGGGGGGTCTCGAGGAGGGACACCCAGCAGTGTCCACGAGCAGAGGAGGCAGGGAGGTGTGAGGCTGGCTGGAATCAGGGGTGGGCTGGGGAAGTACAAGGTCAGGGGCAAACCCCAGGCCTTCCCAAGGGAAATGGGGAGTATGGAACGGGGGAGCGCTGGGCCATGAAAGGAAGGGACTTCCACACCGAGGCACCTATTGGCCCAGAGTCACTGAGACCCAAGGAAAATGGCCTGATCCAGAGCTTAAAGCAACAAGAGGACCAAAGGGAATCCAGGCTGGAAGGCAGAAATGGGCCAGCAAAACCGAGATGGCTGTTAGAAATATGTCCTTATCAATTTTACACCCAAGACTGTCACAGAACAAGAGGCAGTGGAGCCGGAGCCTCCCAGATAATATGGCGTGGCTTCCAGAGTCCCACTCCACGGCTGCAAAGCAGGAGGAGTCCCTGCGCTGGCACCTCCCGCCCCTCTGCGCCCACTGCAGCCTGTGGGAAGGGAAGCAAGTTTTAAATCTTGGCACCAGTGGCACCTAAACTGCAGGGGAAAAAAACACCACCCTTCCAAAAAGTCATCAAAAGCCACTAAAAAGCAAAACTTAAAAATGAGCAAAGGCCACTCAGTTCAGATAATAAATAGAAATGATCCATCTGCATACAGACAGAACAACGACCACATTGACTGAAGTTTAAAGAAACAATTTAGGCTGGGCATGATGGCTCATGCCTGTAATCCCAGCACTTTGGGAGGCTGAGGCAGGAGACTGGCTTCAGTCCAGGAGTTCAAGGCCAGCCTGGGCAATACAGTGAGACCCTATCTCTACAAAAAATTTTACACTTGATCTTAGCCAAAAGGCTGAGAAATGATAAAAAAAAAAAAAAAAATTTAAACATTATGTAGGCATAGTGACACCCTCCTATAGTCCTAGTTACTTGGGAGGCTGAGGCAAGAGGATTGCTTAGGCCCATGACCCCAAGGCTGCAGTAAGCTACGACCATGACAGTGCATACTCCAGCCTGGGCAACAGAGCAAGATCTTATCTAAAATAAATAAAGAAGAAAAGAAACAATGACCGAATTGACTGATGTTTAAAGAAACAATTTAAAACAGTGCCACAGCCATCTTCTGCTCATCTGACTACGCAGACAGAAGAGGCTGGGATTTCCGATGAGGGTGTGGGTAACTGGTGCTCTCAAACATGGAAGGCAAGACCAGGCACAGTGGCTCACGCCTGTAATCCCAGCACTTTGGGAGGCCGAGGCAGGCGGATCACCTGAGGTCAGGAGTTCAAGACCAGCCTGGCCAACACGGTGAAATCCTACCTCTACTAAAAACACAAAAATAACCCAGGTGTGGTGGCGTGTGCCTGTAGTCCCAGCTACTTGGGAGGCTGAAGCAGGAGAATCGCTTGAGCCTGGGAGGTGGAGGCTGCAGTGAGCCGAGATTGCGCTACTGCACTCCAGTCTGGGTGACAGAGTAAGACTCCGTCTCAAAAAAACAAACAATCAAACACCTAAGGCAGAAAGACAAATTTGTACCACCTTTTAGAGGGAAATTTAGTGATCTCTATGAATGCATAGTACACCCTCAACTTAGAGAAGCAGTTCGTGGAAATTCATGCTGCAGAGTCAGTTCTGCTAGAATGCTTATTTTGAACGTCTGTCTAAATGAGATACAAGTACTGGGAATAATTTTGAACATGAGATGAATTTTGTGTTTGCTTCTCTTCTATTTTGTGCAGGAGAAACACCAGGTGAATGCAGACACTGCTCCTGGCTGACCAGGACCCCGTGGGAGTATGCAAAACCACGCCAGCACCCTCTCTCATGTCCGGGCGCTCTCTCAGTGTTGTGTTCCCCTGTGTTAGGGGCCAGCCCTGTCCCCATCTGAGGCCACGATGACCTGTCTGATTTCAGATATCCTCCTCCTGGCCTTCACATAATTCACAGGCTGCCACCACATCCACAAACCAACCTCAGGTCTCTTCCAAGGTCAGTACCCTATTTGCTGTAGCATTCATGTAATTCCTAGACACTTAACACGCACACAACGGTGCTGCTGTTTAGAGTCGGTGCCTATCTTTTTTTAAGTGTCACTGAGGAAGTTTTTGAATGTCATACCCTGAGTCTGTTACCCCACGAACCCTGCAGTTCCCATGACACTCTGCAACTGTGCAGAGTGAGCTCATTTTTAGGGACCCACTTATGTGAGGGTAGGACTAACCGTTCGCCCCAGCACACACAGGACATGCGTACGTCGCTGTATAATGGGTGACAGTTACCAAGGGGTGACCTGAGACAGGCTTGTGCCTGAATTTGTTGCTCAGTTAACCTCACTGAACCCAGGCTCGTTGGCACCACCAGTTCTGTGGCCATTTTATGGATAAGAACCCCGAGGGAGAAGGTGGCAGAGAGAAAGTCTGAAGGAAAATCCCACAAAGATGGAGAAACAGTAAGTAACACATGGCCAGATGGACCCTAGAGCTGCCTGGTTTGGTTCTAACAGTATCCCTGAAATACCTGAACCAACATTCTAAAACCAGGATAATTTACACAACAATTCAGACTTATATTTTAAAAAAATAGACAACCTGAGGCTGGTGTCACCAGGAGCCTGGTTTAAAATGCAGATACCATCCAGCTGGATGCGGTGGCCCACGCCTGTAATCCCAGTACTTTGGGAGGCCGAGGTGGGTGGATCACTGGAGGCCAGGAGTTCAAGACCCACCTGGGCAACATGGTGAAACTCCATCTCCTCAAAAAATACAAACATTAGCCTGGTGTGGTGGTGAGTGCCTGTAGTCCCAGTCACTCAGGAGGCTGAGGTGGGAGGATTGCTTGATCCCGGAGAAGTAGAGGCTGCAGTGAGCCGTGATGATGCCACTGCACTCCAGCCTGGGCAACAGTGAGACCCAGTCTCGGAAAAAAAAAAAAAAAAAAAAAAAAAAAACAAAGAAACTGTGCCGATGCCAGGCGGGCCCTGATGAATGGGAATCCTGCATGGCGGCCCAGGTGTCTGCATTCTCAACCAACTCCCAGCAGCCTGGTTTGGGTTCGGGGATACTGCACTGTCCTTCCCATGGCACTCTCTCTGAAGGAGTCTGTGGCAGCCCCTCACTGTGACCTCGTCTAAATGCATCTCTGGCGTCTCTAACCTGCCCCTTCCTGTGCCAAAGAACAGAGTCACTGCTCTCCCGTGCCACTGCACAGACTGCTCTCCTGCGCCTTCCGAAATGTGATGAGCCCATGAAGCCTGGGAGGGGCCCATGGATTCTACGATCACAAGCACATCCCTCCACACAGACGAGACACTCACAGCAGCCACCGGCAACCACTCATCCATGACAAGCAAGCGTTCTTAGGGCTGACAGACACTAAGGCCCATGATGACGCTGGCACGGTGGAGAGCAAATGCCTTGGAGTTCCCAGCGTGCAAATTCTATCCATCTGATCTTAAACACTTAAGCTGAAAAGAATCCCATTTCTTTACTCGACATGTCAAGGCTGCCCGGATTTCATTTTAAAAGATTTCTGCTAATTAGCCAGGCGTGGTGGCCCAGGCCTGTAGTCCCAGCTGCTCAGGAGGCTGAGGCAGGAGAATCGTTTGAACCTAGGAGGCCGAGGTTGCAGTGAGCTGAAATTGAGCCACTGCACTCCAGCCTGGGTGACAGCAAGACTCCATTTAAAAAAAAGAAAAAAAAAATGGGTTCTACTGCTAAAAAAACTTACAAGTGTTAGAGACTCCACGTCTGGGTGAAGAGGACGTCTAAGCCGCACTCATGACACACATGTCCCTCGCCACCAGCCCACCTGCACTGCCCAAGTCCCCTGCAGACGCCCTGATGCCGCTGTCTGCTCTGGCCCCTGGACCTCTGCATAGGCCGTTCCTGGCACCGAGAACGTCCACCCTTCCTTCAGGCTAACCTGCCTACTGGTTCCAACTGATCTGTCAAGATTCAACCTGACCGTCCCTCCCTGGCCCGGGACGGGCTGGGAACCGGGCTGGGAACCATGTTAATCCTGACTCACCTCTCCTGCCCACATCCTTTCTTTTCCACCCCAATCCACCTCTGAGTTTCTTCCCACCACTGCAATGAACAGCTAAGCAGGAGCAGCCATTTGTCTCTGTAGCCCCAGTTCCTGGTGCCGAGCCCAGTTGTCATCAGCAAAGTAAAGGGTGGTCGTATTGCCTAAGCAATAACAAAGTCATCTGATAAAAAGACGGTCTTGGCCAGGTGTGGTGATGCACACCTGTAGTCCCAGCTACTTGGAGGGCTGAGGCAGGAGGACTGCTTGAACCCAGGAGGTCGAGGCTGCAGTGAGCTATTATCACACCACTGCACTCCAACTTGAGTGACAGAGCAAGACCCTGTCTCAAACAAACAAACAAACAAAGATGACTGGGCACGGTGGCTCTCACCTGTAATCCCAGCACTTTGGGAGGCTGAGGTGGATGGACTGTCTGAGCTCAGGAGTTTGTGACCAGCCTGGGCAACATGGCAAAACCCTGTCTCTACAGAAAATACAAAAATTAGCTAGGTGTGGTGACGCGCGCCCATGTTCTAGCCCCAAGTAGCCTCCGCTACTTGGGAGGCTGAGGATGGAGGATGGCTTGAGCCCAGGAGGTAGAGGCTGCAGTGAGCCGAGTCTGTGCCACTACACTCCAGCCTGGGCAACAGAGCCAGACTCTGTCTAAGAAAAAACAAACATAAAAGCCCACAACTAATTAGAATTTCACAGGACTTTACGAATTCTGACAGGAAAATCTGTCAGATATCTGCAGGGCCTCAAACTGGATGAAATCCAAAACCCACAAGGAATTGTAATCTGAGCTCTTACCTGGTACGTGTGCAGGATCTCCAGGAACGACCTGTAGATTTCCGGGTGGTCTAGGAAGCGGGTCTTAATCTTATTCACATAGCTGATGGCGTTGTTGAATTCCACGGAATCGGACTCCAGGGGTACCTGGGGTTTGTCCTCTTTATACGGCACCTGCTGCTTGAAGTCCTCTGCACCGTCCCCGTGGTTGTGCGAATTCTCCTGACAAGGCGACAATGAGTTACTGCCAGGCCCGACGCCGGAAACAGACTGTGAAAAACGCCAGGCCCAGCCACTGTCTGCACAGGAACGGAAAAAACTCAGCACGGAGCCAGGTTTTATTAGAGGCAGGGAAAGATTACTTCTGAGAGCCCGGAGGCAAGCAGGGCGGGGTGCACAGGTGAGTCTCCCCAGTTCCCCTCCGCCCGATCCTTACCCATCTACTCAAAGAACACTACAAGTTCAATGAGCACCTTCCATTTGGAAAACTTCACATTCAGGAGAAATGTACAAAGTGGATGTTGAAGCCTCTGCGGCGCCAAGTGCTAGGCTGCGTATAATAGAGAAGTCTCCCACGCCTTCTGCAATCTGTTTCAGCAAGATTGCCTTCACGTGGGAAGGCACCTGCTGCCAACAGTGATGCCAAGGTAGGATACATAAGGTGGGGACGCTGGAGGTTGGAGGTGACCCACCGTCCAGGTTGTTGGGGACTTCAAGGGACATGACATTTTTGGTGCTAAGCCCCAGGCCAATCGCAACGAGGTGCATCGGTTGCTTGGGAGAAAAGACAGGCCCTGAACACCCACCAAGAATGCCCTCTATGCGTGTACTTTGCAGCCGATATGAGCAAAAATAGAAACAAGCTTGCCTCCCTCCTATGTTGTGGTGGGACAGGACCACGCCCCCAAAGGAGGAGCTGTTGTTTCTAAACCAGAATTATGCTGCACTATCCCCAGCACACAAGGGCTGGGTCTCCAGCCAGTCAGGATTCCTCCAGCCTGGCTGAGGTTTTTGCTTGCACAACCCCCGCGTGGTGAGTCCCAGAGAACGCTCTTTCACCAAAGTACAATGACGCCACCTCCCAGCACTCCTGCATTTTTCTCCGTGGCCCCTGTCGCTACCTTACGGATCATGTGTTTTACTCATTGTATTGTCTGTCAGTCCCTGACTAGATGGTGGACTCCACGAGGGCGGGGGTTTTGATCAGGGCTGTATCCTCAGTGCCTGGAACAGTATGAGGAACAGAGTGGGCTTCACCCCGTTGGGGATGATAAAGTGAACGGATGAAGGGACACACAGACTTCACTGTTTCCGCTGCCCTGCGGTGCCCAACACTGCATGTGACCCAAACGCTGACCCTGAGGATCTACTGGGACAGGCAAGGCCAGGCACACCACTGCTGTCTTGTACTGAAACAGGTACCTCTGCTGGGCACAGGCACCATCAGTGGGGTGAGTGCATTCATCAGCTCAGGCTGCCACAATGAGGTAGCCCAGACTGGCTGAAGCAACAGAAGTCAGTGGTTCTCAGTTCTGGAGGCCAGGAGGCCAAGGTCAAGGTGCCAGGAGGTTTGGTTTTCTGAGGCCTCCCTCCTTGGCTTGCGGACGGCCACTGTCTGTGTCCTCATGTGGTCGTCTCTCTGTGCACGCATGTCCCTGATGTGTGTTCCAATCTCCTCTTCTTATAACACCAATCAGACTGGATTAGGGCCCACCCTAATGGCCTCATTTAAATCACCTCTTCAAAGGCTCCATCTCCAAATACAGTCACGTTCTGAGGTGCTGGGGGCCAGGGCTAAAATACATGAATTTGGGGTGGAATGTGGGGTGCGAGGATGACACAATTCTGCCCAGAACAATGGGTACAGAGACAATTCTAGAAAGTCTCAGCTGAGAAAAGCAGAAATACAAGACGCAGAGCAGCCGCGATTCTAAAACAATTTCTCCTGGGGTGGCGGGATTTGTTCTTTTTGTTTTGAGATGGAGTCTTGCTCTGTCTCCCAGGCTGGAGTGCAGTGGCACGATCCCAGCTCACTGCAACCTTTGCCTCCCAGGTTCGAGTGATTCTCCTGTGTAGGTGGGATCACAGGCGCTGTGCGACCACGCCTGGCTAAATTTTGTATTTTTAGCAGAGATGGGGTTTCACCATGTTGGCCAGGCTGGTCTCGAACTCCTGACCTCAAGTGATCTGCCCACCTTGGCCTCCAAAGTGCTGAGATTACAGGTGTAAACCACTGCGCCCAGTCAGTCGCAGGATTCTAAGATTCTCCGGGGATGTCCGCGAGGATTCTCTTTGCTCAGGCTCACAGGGGGCTGCGTCTGTTTCTCCACGGTGCACAGGTTTGACGGCAGAAGGGGTTGGAACGCGCAGGGTGTGGGTATGTGGGGAAGCAGCATGGAGCCAAGGTCTGTTTCAGAGGCAGCTGTAGGCTCCCTGCAAGCCCCCCACCACTCCAAGGAGGCATTTCCAAGATCTGCATGCATCTGATCCCCTAAAGTGTACCACTGCGACAAGATGGGGAACCACGCTCTAGACCAGGGCTTGGCAAAAAGAGCCAGATGGGATGGTACAGCCACTGCGGGGGACAGTGTGGCAGTTCCCTCAACAGGTTGATCATGGAATTATTACTACCATATGACCCAGTAATCCCACTCCCAGGTCTATACCCAAGAGAACTGAAAACAGGTGCTCAGGCCAGCTGCAGTGGCTCACACCTGTAATTCTAGCACTTTAGGAGGTTGAGGTGGACAGATCATTTGAAGTCAGGAGTTTGAGACCAGCCTGGCCAACATGACAAAACCCCGTCTCCACTAAAAATACAAACATTAGCCAGGTGTGGTGGTGCACACCTGTAGTCTCAGCTACTTGGGAGGCTGAAGAACTGCTTGAACCCAGGAGGCCAAGAATGCACCACTGTACTCCAGCCCGGGCAACAAGAGCAAAACTCCATCTCAAAAAAAAAAAAAAAAAAAAGAGCTGGGTGCAATGGCTCATGCCTGTAATCCCAACACTTTGGGAGGCAAAGGTGGGCGGATCACAAGGTCAGGAGTTCGAGACCAGCCTGGCCAACACGGTGAAACCCCATCTCTACTAAAAACACAAAAAAATTAGCCAGGTGTGGTGGCAGGAGCTTGTAATTCTGGCCACTTGGGAGGCTGAAGCAGGAGAATCCCTTGAACCTGGGAGGCAGAGGTTGCAGTGAGTTGAGAGAGACCCCGCCACTGTACTCCAGCCTGGGTGACACAGCGAGACCCTGTCTCAAAAAAAAAGAAAAACAGGTGTTCCAACACATCCTCACATATGAATGTTCGCTGCAGCACTACGCACAACAGCCGAAAGGTGGAAATAGGCCAAACATCCATCAACAGATGAGTGGGCACGCGAAATGTGGTCCCGCCACACACTGGAGAATGATTCAGTCTTGAGGAAGGAAGCACTGATACTGGCTCCGATGTGAATGACCCCGGAAAACACGATGCTGAGTGACATGACAAGCCAGACACCAACGGCCACATGGTGTATGACCCCACTGATATGAAATGTCCAGAACAGGCAAATCCATGGAGATAGGAAGCAGACTCATGGTGGCCAGGGGCAAAGGGGAGAGAATTAGGAGGGTCAGGGTTTGATCTTGGGGTGACGTTAATGTTCTGGAATTAGTAGTGATGGTTGCACAGTATTGTGAATATACTAACACCTTAAACTGATGATGATGAATTTTATGTTATGTGAATAGTATCACAATATGAAATAGTTTTAAAAATTTAATCCTTTGAAACTGTAAAAATCACAACCAATCACGCTGAGCCAGGCTGGCTTTGGCCGCCAAGCCGCCATGTGCCAACTGTGCTGCTCTAAACCACCCAGCACAAGCCCAGCTTTCTCTCTCTCTTCTGGCACCTCCTCTCTCCCTGTGCCCTGCCGGCCTCGTCAGGCAGAGTTTGAACTGCCTCCCACACCATGACAAACCATCCTGCGTGGCCGACACATCCATCTGAGCATCCACACACAGCCCCACCTGGGTACCGATTACCAGTGAGGCAGGCACCTCACAGACACACAGCAGCCCCCCAACTGCCCCGGCCTTATGTACCTCAGCACTGGCCCACACTTTTACCCAGAGAATCAGGCATCCTGGGATCACCCCAGACTTCTCACTCTCACTGACACCCTCCCCGCTCCCGATCTACATCATTATCCACTCTGCCCTCATCACATGGGAACCCCCTCTGGTCTTTGTCACTAGTCACTCTCTCCCCATCACTCGGGGCACCTCTCTGTTCCTTATCACTGTCCACTCCGTCCCTATCACTCGGGGGACCCCTCTCCAGTCCTTGTTACCATCCACTCTGATCCTATCACTGTCTACTCAGTCCCCATCACTTGGGGACTGTCTCTGGTCCCTGTCACCATCCACTCTGTCCCCATCGCTGTCCACCTCTGTCCCCATCACTCAGGGGCCTTCTGCACTTGTTACCATCCATTCTGTCCTCATCACTTGGGGACTGTCTCTAGTCCTTGTCACCACCCTCTCTGTCCCCATCACTTGGGACCCTCTCTGGTCCTTGTCACCATCCACTCCATTTCCATCACTGTCTACCCCACCTCCATTACTTGGGCCCCCTCCCTGGTCTCCCAGGGGCCTCCTGACCCCTGATTCTCAGCACAGCAGCAGAACCGCCTCCCAGAACCATCCGGTACTTCTCACGCTCCTGGCTCCCTCTCCCCCTTCTCTCCTTCAGCTCCTGACCCTGCCGTTCTCCTTGGCTGTTCCTCAAGCATACTCACTCACTCTCACCTCAGGCCATCACACCCCACCAGGAACAGTCCCTCATGAAACAGGTCCTGCCCACAGCACCTCCTCCCACCTTTCCTCGGCCTGCTCCATCCTCTCTCTGCCCCCTCCCGCACACAGCCCGACTCTGCCCATCTGTTTCTCACCAGACCCCCACCTTGACTGTACTGGAACCCTGAGAGCAGGGCCTCTGAATAAACCCCAGGGCCTGACTCGCAGAGCCCTCAATAAACTCCAGGGCCTGGATCGGAGAAGGGGTCACCGCCTGCTCCAAGAGCCAAGAATATACAAACACAAGAACTGACTTGTTGACAACTAGCGGGACTTCCCCCAGACAGTAGGCAGGGGGCTCCCTTTGAAAGTCGAAGGGCTGTTTATGTTAGGAGCTGCACGTTAAGGGGTTATCTCTGTCTCTGTCCAAGCCGGTTGTCATCTTCCACGAGGCAGGGTCTGCCCTGAAGAGGACCCGCTAGCTGAGAGCGGCCACGTTCCCACCAGCATCCAGTTTCTCATTCCTGCACCATGCACTGCCCCCTGGCAATGTTCCAGAAGGTGGATATGGTCATGAACAAGACAATGGAGGGGCCCACCTCATCTTAAGGACTCACCATCTACCAAGGAAGAAAAACCAACAAGAAATAATGGATTTCGAACTTCTTTTCCTAGCTGTTTTGAAATATATAACCCAGGGTGGCGTAAGAATGACACAGGGTAGGGACTAGGGGGGTTCTCTGTAGAGATGACATTACAACCAAGGCCTGAATTACCCGACAGGAAATGATGCTGACTCAGGAGGCCGAGGCGAGGCTCCAGTAAGAAGCGGTTCCTTCCTACAAGTTCCCTGGGTTGTCACTGGCCACACACCATGGCCTGTGTATGTCTTTCCCCTTTAGACTCGTGTTCTCAACCGGAGCAACTCTGACGCCCAGGGGATACTCAGCAACACGGAAGACACTTCAGGTTATCACATCTGGAAGCAACTGGTGGGTGGAGACAGTGCCCAGGGTGGCCCCTCGCCATAAAGAATAGTCTAGCCCCCAAAACTGAAGTTAAGACACCCTGCACCAAAGGCTGCCCGAGGCTGGGACTCCCTTATTCACCTTCCTTAGACCTATGGGCCACTCCCTACTTGTCAGTAGCCAGCAGGCTTTGTGATAAACTGAGGGGGAAAAAATGATACTTTAAAACAGTCAAACTAGAAAAACTAAGAAACAAAGAGAATACTGCCCAGGAGTGGTGGGTCACACCTGTAATCCCAAAACTTTGGGAGGCCAACGCAGGAGGATCACTTGAGTCCAGCCTGAACAACATGGTGAAACCCTGTCTCTATTTTAAAAATGTAAAAAAGGCCAGGCACAGTGGCTCACTTCTGTAATCCCAGCACTTTGGGAGCTGAGGTGGGAGGATCACTTAAGGTCAGGGGTTCGAGACCAGCCTGGCCTACATGGTAAAACCCTGTCTCTACTAAAAATACAAAAATTAGTTGGGTGTGGTGTTGCATACCTGTAATCACAGCTACTTGGGAGGCTGAGGCAGGAGAATGACTTGAAACTCAGAGGCGGAGGTTGCAGTGAGCCGAGATCACGCCACTGCACTCTAGCCTGGGTGATAGTGAAATGGTGTCTCAAAAAAATAAAAAAGTAAAAAAAATTCAATTAAACTAAAAAAAAAAAAAAAAGAACTTTGGGAGGTCGAGGCAGACGGATCACCAGGTCAGGAGTTTGAGACCAGCCTGACCAACATGGTGAAACCCCGTCTCTACTAAAAATACAAAAATCAGCTGACAGTGGTGGCAGGCACCTGTAATTCCAACTACTCAGGAGGCTGAGGCAGGAGAATCGCTTAAACCCGGGAGGCAGGGATGCAGTGAGCCAAGATCATGCCATTGCACTCCAGCCTGGGTGACACAGCAAGACTCCGTCGCAAAAAAAAAAAAAAAAAAAAAAAAAAAAGATGGCCAGGTGCAGTGGCTCACGCCTGTAATTCCAGCACTTTGGAAGGCTGAGGCGGACAGATCATGTGAGGTCGGGAGTTTGAGACCAGCCTGACCAACATGGAGAAACCCAATCTCTACTAAAAATACAAAATTAGCCAGGCACAGTGGCACATGCCTGCAATCCCAGCTATTCAGGAGGCTGAGGCAGGAGAACAGCTTGAACCGGGAAGGCGGAGGTTGCAGTGAACCGAGATCGTGCCATTGCACTCCAGCCTGGGCAACAAGAGAAAAACTCCGTTACAAAAAAAAAAAAAAAGAAAGAAAGAAAAAAGGAGTATCACCAGGGCCTCTGTGTGTGGGAAACCCTGTGAGGCTTTCAGATGATGGCCTCTCAAAGGACTCCAGGGAGCCAAAAGCTCAAAGGACTCCTGAAGCCACGCAAGTCACAGCCTGGACTGGGCTATCTCTCATGTGTCTGTGCTGAAGCCACTCAAACAACAGCCCAGACTGCTGGGAAGCAGGGCTGGAAACCTGACAGCACCTGTGTCAATATCAACTGGAAGCGAGTGGGCTCCCAGGTGCCCCGAAGAGAACAAACCTCTATAGCTAAGACAGGAAGCCCTGGAAATGACTGTTCCTAGGCTGCAGGAAGATGACCAAGGCCCTGCTGAGTAGCTACTAAGTGAAAAGTTCTTTTCAAGCCTTTCCCCAAATCAATGGGCCTGCACCGTCATCATTGTCACCTAAGCCACCTACGGGGAGACGAGACTGCCAGCCCTCCACGGTTGGGGACCCGCGGCTACTTAAAGGAAGAGCCAACTCCAAATACAACCACAGTGTGGCGCCTGTCATGATCTAGCCCTGAAAGTCGAGTTACTCCACCGGCAGGGACTCTGCTGAAAGGCAGTGTCCACATGCAGGATGCACAGTTCACATCTTTCCACTCCGGCTGTTTCTGAGTGAGTGACAGGAACGACACCCAGTGTTTCCACAGCGTTCAGGCTCTGCAAAGTGCTCTCGTGGATGCTCCTACTGCAAACGAGCTTGGCTTTCTCCCGCAGTCGTAATTGTTCCGGAGATTAATCTTGCTAAGGCTTTCATGGTCTGAGGCGCTAGCAGTACATCTGGATCCTGGGGCTTCATTTGCAAACAGGAAATGGAAGGCTCTTTGGAGTTCAGTGGCCACACGCTTCCAAGTTCCCCTTTAAAGCTGAGACTCGGCCAGGTGCGGTGGCTCACGCCTGTAATCCCAACACTTTGGGAGGCAGAGGCGGGCAAATCACAAGGTCAGGAGTTCGAGACCGGCCTGACCAGGTGGTCAGGCCATTAAAAATACAAAAAAACTAGCCAGGCATGGTGGCGCATGCCTGTAATTTCAGCTACTCAGGACGCTGAGGCAGGAAAATCTCTTGAACCCGGGAGGCGGAGGTTGCAGGGAGCATGATTGAGATTGCACCACTGCACTCCAGCCAGGGCGACAGAGCGAGACGCCATCTCAAAAAAAGAAAAAACAACTGAGACTCGCTCCTTGGCTTTCAGGAGACAACAGGCTGTCGACGGACAGGGTCTTGCACAGAGAAGCAGCAGAATTTTTTTTTTTTTTTTTTGAGGTGGAGTCTTGCTCTGTCACCCAGGCTAGAGTGTAGTGGCACAATCTCTGCTCACTGCAACCTCCGCCTCCCGGGTTCAAGCAATTCTCATGCCTCGGCCTCCCAAGTAGCTGGGATTACAGGCATGCGCCACTGTGACTGGCTAATTTTTATATTTTTAATAGAGACAGGGTTTCACCATGTTGGCCAGGCTGGTCTCGAACTCCTGACCTTGTGATCTACCCGTCTCAGCCTCCCAAAGTGCTGGGATTATAGGCGTGAACCACCGCGCCTGGCCGAGCAGCAGCAGAATTGACACACACCTTGTACACAGAATTAATACAAAAGCACTGCCACATTACCCTTCGCTGTTCTCTTTCCAACTGACTGGACAGTCTACCATCTCTTCCATCAAAGGACAGACCTACCAAGTGGATCCAGCAGTAGATTCTGACATTCCCTGTTAAAACTCTCGGGGTGAGGCCTTGGAGGAGGTTGGGAGAGCTGGTTCACTTACACCAGTGGTTCTCAACAGGGGCACTTTTGCCCCCAAGGAGACACCAGGCAATGTCTGGAGACATTTCTGGCTGTCAGAACTGAGTGAAGGTCTGGTGGGTGCAGGCTAGGGATCCTGCTAAACATCCCATAACGCACTGGGAAGCCCCCAACAGCAAGGAATTATGCCTTAAATGGCAATAGTGCTGAGGTGCAAAAAATGACAATGGACATCTTATAAAAGGAAATATTAAGTAGGCTTTCTTTTTCTCAGAGGCGCTAGTGAACTCAAGCATGAAGACACCGCAGAGATAGCAGGGGCAGTGAGCCAGGCATGGTGGCTCACTCCTGTAATCCCAGCACTGTGGGAGGCCAAGGTGGGCAGATCACTTGAGGCCAGGAGTTCAAGACCAGCATGGGCAACATAGTGAGACCCTGTCACTACAAAAAAAAAAAATAATAATAAATTAGCTGGCCATGGTGGTGCACACCTGCAGTACTAGCTACTAAGGAGGCTGAGACAGGAAGATCACTTGAGCCCAGGAGGTTGAGACTGCAGTGAGCTATGATGGCACCACTGCACTCCAGCCTGGGCAACAGAGTGAGACCCTGTCTTTTTTTTTTTTTAAAAAAAAAAAAAAAAAAGAGGCCAGGCATGGTGGCTCATGCCTATAATCCCAGCACTCTGGGAGGCTGAAGCAGGCAGATCACTTGAGGTCAGGAGTTCAAGAACAGACTGGCCAACATGGAGAAACCCCAGCTCTACTAAAAATACAAAAATTAGCCGAGCATGGTAGCACATGCCTGTAACCCCAGCTACTCTGGAGGCTGAGGCAGGAGAATCGCCTGAACCACAGAGGTTGCACTGAGCTGAGACTGCGCCACTGCACTCCAGCCTGGGTGACAGGGCCAGACTCTATCTCCAAAAAAAAAGAAAAAAAAAAAAAAGGAGGGCCAGCACCTATCACCCAAGGAAGGACCAAAGCCAAGCCAGGAGTCCCAACTGAGCTAATAATCCTATCAACAATGAAACACAACCACCATAAACGTGGCTATTCACACACCATCTCAATCACTTTATTTTGTAGGTGGTACTGAGAGTGATCAGAGGCAGACGAGGACATACCCAAATACAAGGGCAAGCCTGCCTGGTATGCTCGCTGGGAAAGCCTCAAGCCAAGACCTCAGCAACTGCTGGGGTGGTTATTCTGTGTTAGGAGGATACCTCCCTGACATCTACTCTTGATTTAAATCTTCCAAACAGATCAATTTGGGAGGCAGAGGCTGCTTGTGTAGGTGTTTCCATATCTATTTTGATTTGTGCTAGAAGCAATGAGCATGTCTAGAAAAAGAACAGATCTTAAGTGGCTTTCTAGCAATGATACAAGAGAGACACGTGGCCCAACCTGAGTAGCAAGATACACGCAGTGAAGGCTGAGATCACCCGAACCACTGTAGCAGCATACCTGGCTCGTCAGAGGCGACTGTATGTTTAACTTGCCATTCTTGGGAATGTCTATTCTGTATCCAAGGGGAAGAAAAGCGTTGAATCCAACAATGAGGTCAGGGTGCTCGTGGAAGAGCTGTGAGACACGTCTGATGACTCCAGGAGTATCGATGCTAGAAGAAACAACGAAGTGGGCAAAACGGTCTTAGGAAGTAAATGAAAAATGTCATCTATTCCCCACTCCCTTGATACTGCCACATAAAAACCTTCTCAACAGACAACAAAGGAACCTAAAATGTGACCCACCAGGCGCAGTGGCTCCTGCCTGTAATCCCAGCACTTTGGGAGGCCAAGGCAGGCAGATCACCTGAGGTCAGGAGTTCGAGACCAGCCTGGCCAACACAGTCAAACACTGTCTCTACTAAAAATACAAAAATTAGCTTGGCGTGGTGGTGCGTGCCTGCAGTCCCAGCTACTCAGGAGGCAGAGGCACAAGAATCACTTGCACCCAGGAGGCAGAGGTTGCAGTGAGCCAGGATCACACCACTGCACTCCAGCCTGGGAGACAGAGCGAGAATCCGTCTCCAAAAAAAAAAAAAAAAAGTGCCCCATGTGATAGCATCTGTACACCATGATCTATCTCCTGACTGGCTAGGCCTGAGCTCCTTGTTTCCTCCTGGTGAGAATGAGAGAATACTGACATTGCTCAGCTCCCCCAAAACACTCCAAGAATGGGCACTCGGTTCTGAAAATGTCAGGAGAGCCAATCGCAAGGCCTGGACTCCAAGAAGTGGCAGGAGGCCAAAGTCCTCCAAGCAATGTGAAAAATTCCCTCATTTCATATCAGATAGAGATGACTATGACACAGGTTTCCATCTCAGCAAACAATTGCAATGCATAAATACCAATGGTACCGCCAAGTATGGGAAACGTGTAATAGGAGGGAAGAGATGGAGTCTCCCTTCAGGTTGCATTGCAGCCCAGCCCTTAGAACTGGGCTCCTGGAAAGAAACCAGGCCATCCCCACCATGTTTCCTAAGAGGAGACAGCAGTAAGGTAAGGATATGACCTCCATGAGTCTGACTCAGAGGGTCTGAGTTCTAGTGTCACCTCTGCCACTTAGGTGGGTCCCTTAGCCACTCCAAGTCTCAGTGAGCCTTCTATAAAAACAAGGGCATGATCCCAGCGTTTCCCATCTATCTGTAATCCTCCTTGATTCTGGGCCTGCAAAATCAGCTCATGTGTTTTAAACGTTTTCTGTGTGCCAGCTCCCTTACTAAGCATTTTATGCGTCTTACTTCCAAGCAGGCCTGGGACCACAGTGAGCCCAGAGAAGCATCTTGAGGACAAGATTAAAGGGGAAGAGGGTGCCAAAAATTTCAATCATCAAGACAAATAACATTTTACAGAGTTTGAAAATAAAAAATCAAAATGGGTCCCACCAAATCTTTCATGAACAAAACTAATTTTAAAATCAACATATGAAATCAAGGCTGGATTTGACTCTATGAGTGTGCACGGCCTTGCCCTCCCTGCCTCCCCCCAGATCCCTGTCCCGCTTCCAGGAATCCCCACAAAGCTCCACAAGGTGGGTACTATCCATTTTCATTTTTGTTACGGGAAGGAGCTAAGACTTGGAGAGATTCGACAACCTGCGCAAGGTCACCCGGCCCAGGGGGGCAGCCTGGGGAGGGGAGGTCTCACCCCGCTAGGCCTGATTCCGGCCCAGGGGGGCCCCCCGAGGTGGAAAGGGGCCCCGCGGGTACCTCTGGCTTTTGAACTCCTTCATGATCTCCAGGAAGCCGTTGTAGGTGGCGGGGTCGCTGCCAAAGCGGATCTTCACCTGGTCCAGATAGGTGAGGGCGTCTTCTACCTGCAGAGAGGGGGAGGGTCCCGGTGGGCCCGGGTCGCGGGAGGAGGGGACGAGGGGCCGGGGTCCCTGAGGGGAAGAGGATGGGCTGGGCCTTCGGAGGGCGGAGGTGAGTGGTGAGGGGTGAGGGGTCCGGGGCCGTGCAGAGGGGAGGCCGAGGCTGGGCCGGGGCCGGGCGGGGCCGGGGTCGGGCGGGGCCTGGGTGAGGGGCGCCCGCCCGCGGGGTCCAGAGGATGGGGTCCCCGAGTGAGGGCGGGGACGCCACTCACGTGCACTGGCAGCTTCTCGTGGCCAGCGGAGCCCGAGCGACCCCAGCGGGCGCCGCTCAGCCCCCGGCCCGCGGGGCCGCCGCCACCGCTGCCGCCGCCAGCGTGCGCCATGTCCGAAGTCGGAGCTGCGCCCCGCCCCGCCCCCGCCCGAGGGCCTGCCGCGCATGCGCAGCCTCCGCCTTTGGAGGCGGGGTTTGATGATGTTAGAGGGGCGGTGCTCTTTGAGGGACTAGTCGTGAAGATCGTCTCCTTAAGATTGGTGTCATAATTAATGATTTATATAGCAGGGGTAGGCGAAGCAAGACCCGCCGGCTGCTTTGTCCGGCCCTGCAAGCTCAGAATTATTTTTACATGTTTACATAGCTGGGGGAAAAATCCAAAGGAGAAGAATAGTCTATGACCTGTGAAAAGTTTCTGAAATTCACATTTCAGTGTCCCTGAATAAAGTTTTATTGGCACACAGACACGCCCACGCGTTTACCTACCATCTCTGCCTGCTTTTGCCTTGCAACAGAGTAGGTAGTTGCTAAAGATGCTACAGATCTGCAGAACCTGAAGTATTTACGATCTTGCCTTTTATGGAAAAAGTTTGTTGGCCCCTGCTTTATAGAGTTGATAGGACAATGAAGTATGAACACCCAGCGCCCTAATACAGGGCCTTGCGTGGTGAATTTTTGCTAAATGGCCTTTGAGTTACTCCTACTCCTCCCACCTTCACTTCCCTATCCATGGCCTCATCACTTCCCATCTGGACCAGTTTAGGAGGCTCCTACCCCTGGTACTTTCTCAGCCCTGGTACTATCAAGAACTCTAGGCTGGGGTAGTGGCTCACGCCTGTAATCCCAGCACTTTGGGAGACAGAGGCGGGAGAATTGCTTGAGGTCAGGAGTTCAAGACCAACCTGGCAGCATAGCAAGACCTACGTCTCTACTAAAAAAAATTAAAATGAGGCTGGGCGCGGTGGCTCACGCCTGTAATCCCAGCACTTTGGGAGGCTGAAGCGGACGGATCACAAGGTCAGGAGTTCGAGACTAGCCTGGCCAATATAGTGAAACCCTATCTCTACTAAAACTACAAAAGAATTAGCCAGGCGTGGTGGCAGGCACCTGTAGTCCCACCTACTTGGGAGGCTGAGGCAGGAGAATCGCTTGAACCCAGAAGGTGGAGGTTGTCGTGAGCCAAGATCCTGCCGTTGCACTATAGCCTGGGCAACAGAGCAAGACTCTGTCTCAAAAAAAAAAAAAAAAAAAATGAAAATGAAAAAATTGGCTGGGCGCTGTGGCTCACGCCTGTAATCCCAGAACTTTGGGACGCCAAGGCGGGTGGATCACCTGAGGTCGGGAGTTGGAGACTAGCCTGACCAACACAGAGAAATCCCATCTCTACTAAAAATACAAAATTAGCCAGGCTTGGTAGCACATGCCTGTAATCCCAGCTACTCGGGAGGCTGAGGCAGGAGAATTGCTTGAACCCAGGAGGTGGAGGTTACAGTGAGCCAAGATCGTGCCATCGCACTCCAGCCTGGGCAACAAGAGCAAAACTCTGTCTCTAAATAAATAAATAAATAAATAAAATGAAAAATGAAAAAATTAGCTGAGCATGGTGGTGCACACGTGTAGCCCCAGCTACTCGGGAGGCTGAGGCAGGAGGATTGCTTATGCCCAAGAGTTCAAGGCTGCAGTGAGCCGTGATCTTGCCACTGCACTCCAGCCTGGGAAGCATAACAGTGCCTTTTTTTTTTTTTTTTTTAAGCATCTTGTCTCTTAAAAAAAACAAATAGAGAAACAAAAAACTCCACTCATTCCACCACTGCTTTCAAACCTCCAAGGTCTTCCTATTTCTAATGAGATGAAATCTAAGCACCTACATTGCAGGCTGTCAGAATTGGTCCTTAGGAACCTTTTCCTGCAGGATTTTCCACCAAAGCAAACTGCCTCTGTGCAGAACTTCACACCATTGCCTGACCAACTTGGCTGCTTCCTGGCCCCAAGCATTGGCACTCACCATTTCCTTTGCCAAAAGTCCTGTCATGCCTCTTTGTTATTCAGAAAGCACCTGTACATCCTTTTAAACACAGCCCAAATATCCCTTTCCCTCAGGAAGCTTTCCCAGTCCCCTTCTATGTCTTCCCTCAGTCCCTTGTGTTTCATATTTGTTTTGTGTCCATCTCTAACACAAATCCCTGACACAGCCTCTCCGTCAGCATTCATCACATAAATGAGCATTCAATTAATGACCAAGTGCATTCCATTTTTACAAGTGAAGAGGTGCAGGAAAGTTGAGAGTAAATTGGCATTGCCTGCATGATTTACCAGGCACCTTGCTAAGTGTCAGGAATAGAATGGTAAAAAGGAACGCAAATTTGGCTATTAAGAGCTTTCAGTCTTTCAGGATAGGAATCTAGTAATCACACAAATGTAAAGTTTCACATGTAACAAATACTTTAAAGAGAAGGTATACATGTAACAGTTCCTAAATTTCTGTTGCTATGGCTGTGTAACAAATGAGCCCTTGACAATCCCAGCACTTTGGGAGGCCAAAGTGGGGGGATGTCTTGAGGCCAGGAGTTTGAGACCAGCCTGGGCAACATAGTAAGATCCCATCTCTATGAAAACATTAAAAAGAAAGAAAAATGGAAAGAAAAAATAAAAACATTGTAAGGTCTGGGCTTTCTGTAAAAGAAAATAAAAGAAAAAAAAAAAGACAGTTAAGACTTAGTGTAGCAGGACGAGCCGCAGACAAAACCTCTCAGACACTGAGTGGTGGAAGGAAGGGCTTTATTCAGCTGGGAGCATTGGCAAGCTACTGCCTTAAAATCCAAGCTCCCCAAGGGTACAATTTCTGTCCCTTTTAAGGGCTCACAACGCTAAATATTTCACATGAAAGGGTCATGATTGATTTGAGCAAGTAGGGGGTATGTGACAGGGGCTGCATGCACCAGTGGTCAGAGTGAAACAGAACAGAGCAGAGAGTTTCATAATGTTCTTTTATACAATGCCGGGAATCTATCGATAACATTGGTTTCTACGTCATGAGTTGATTTTTAACTACTAGGTTTAGGCCAGGCAGGCCCACGCCTGGTTTTGGGCCTGGTGCTGAGCTGCCTGTTTTTGGTTTTACTTCCTTGTTTTTTCTTAAAACAGGTACTGAGTATAAAACAATATAAAACAATATGAGAGGGTCTCTCTCTTTCCTCATTTCCCCCCTTTGAGACTCTCACTTTTTATTAGTGGGAGTTCTCACTCTTATTTTTGTTACTTATGTCTTTTTGTGCAATAGATTGATAGTGATTTATATAGTACACTTGTGCCGAAGCATTTTGGTGAACTAAGGTAGGAATGAAGTTTTTTATCATTTGAAGAAGTACGGGTAGCAAACAAGGGAGCAGTCAGCAGGTTTTTATTACTATTATGACTTTTATAGTAAGCGTTTTAAATCCTCCTAGTGCTGGGAACTAATTTTTAAACATGGCTTCAGGGTCGAATTCGTGCTACACTTGTATGGGCACGTGTGTTGGTTTTGTCATATTTTTAGCTATGTCTTTAACTACTTGCCTTTGATTATCTACGTGTAGACAGTAATTAGTAAAGTTAAATTTTTTATAGACCTCTTTTTCAGCTGCTAGCAAGTAGTCCAAAGCCAATCTGTTTTGATAGATAGCATTTCTTATCTGAGTTTCTTGCCAGGCCAGAATAGTCAAAACTTGCCCGGTTTTATTAGTGATGATTTCTAAAACAGCTTGCAACCGTATGATTCGGTTGAGCATGTAAATGGGGGTCCAGCATCCCCATGAGCCGTCTTGTGTCTAAGTGGCAGATCTATAGTATTATATAATATTTTAGGAGGTCATTTACCATCTTTCCAATTACCTATGGCTATGCTTTGTTTTCCAAGGGAAGCATAGACAGGGAAGTCCAGGAGTTCACCTGTTTTATGGGCAGTAGGAAGAAAGATGGTTTAATAGTGCCAATAACACAACTACCTGTCCACTGGTCAGGCAGCTTAGCGTAGGCTCTATGTCTACTTATCCAGTATAACCTGGTGGGGACAGTCCAGTCCTGTGGAATTCTGGGTGCGCCCAGACAGTCTGCAACCTTGGAAATTTACTGAATGGATCTCTTTCTGTGTAACTGGAACTCTATCATGAGGCCGGGCGCGGTGGCTCAAGCCTGTAATCCCAGCACTTTGGGAGGCCGAGACGGGCGGATCACGAGGTCAGGAGATCGAGACCATCCTGGCTAACATGGTGAAACCCCGTCTCTACTAAAAAAAAAAAAAATACAAAAAACTAGCCGGGCGCGGTGGCGGGCGCCTGTAGTCCCAGCTACTCGGAAGGCTGAGGCAGGAGAATGGCGTGAACCCGGGAGGCGGAGCTTGCAGTGAGCAGAGATCCGGCCACTGCACTCCAGCCTGGGCGGCAGAGCGAGACTCCGTCTCAAAAAAAAAAAAAAAAAAAAAAAAAAAAAAAAAAAAAAAAAAAAAAAAGGAACTCTATCATGTAACTGGTTTTTTTGGAACCATTATATACTTTTTGCCCTAGACAACTAAGTCATCCTACAGAATGAGTGAATTTTTTCTTTTTTCTAACTATGCAATATTGTCCAATAATTGAGACTTTTAGAACCTAGAGATGATTAGGGTGATTCCTTTGGGCCAGGAATTCATCAGGAACTGGGTTCGCAGGCACTAATTCTTAGGCTTCTTATGGCCATTGATCTCTTATTACAGTTTTTTCACAAACATAATATGAACTGACATTTAGAGACTGGGCTACATGCTCGGCTATTTGCAGAAACAAATTTCTGGTTTTTTCCTGGAATCTCTGGTACTGGCACGTTTAGTTTATTATAGAAAATCTGAAATACTGGTTCTGGATAGCGTTTATGAACCCCCTCTTTTACTAAGGTATTTACTGTAGGACCTAGTCTTTTCCTATTGATGCCCAGAGATATGTGTTCTCCTTTTTTTTTTTTTTTTACCTTGGGTTTAAGGGATTTGTAATTATTAATTTTAAGGGGTTGCAGCTTCCACTGGTACAGGAGGTGCTGCCTTCCCCTTTTTGGAGCTAAACAGGATCTTTTTTATCCTTTTTTTAAGTAGTCTAGATGACATAAGACCAGAAATTACACGCATTTGCACATGAAGTTAATTTATGACAGATATACTTATTTCCTGCCGTGTAACCTTTTTTTTTTTTTTGACTTAAAGAACTGTATCTTATTCTATGCTGATTGCTATTGATAGTGGCACAAGCATTAAATTTTAGGATTATATGTTTGGAGTCCCCTTTTTCTTCTGTTCTAGCTATTACTTTACTTGTGTTGCCTAGAAAAGGAGCAGTCCTTAATTTTATTTTAAAAACTGTGATCATGACAGGCTTAAAATGGGTCATAACATACATCAGGTTGGTTACTTTCTGGGCTACATACCTTGGATAGAATACCATTATACAAACAAGTTTCTTTTAGAGTCCTGGTACACTTGTAATAACCATAAAATAATAGGACTGTAGCAATCTTTTGTCCTACCTCAGTGACTTGAGGTATATACTGGGAACAGCCCTCAGTCTGAGGAAGGTCCGTTGAAGTCCTTACTATGCAAGTCCAAATTTTGAGGAAAATGAGTCCTGCAATGACTTTCCTCATGCTTCGGCCGTGTGCGGACCAGTCAGCTTCCGGGTGTGACTGGAGCAGGGGCTTGTCATCTTCTTCAGAGTCACTTTGCAGGGGTTGGCAAAGCTGCTCCCATTCACCTACAGCTCCCAGTCTACTGATGTTTAAAGTTGGTCTTGGAGGTTGGGCCCACTAGAATAAACTGAGTTCAATACTTCTACACAGTTATGTTTAACTGGGCTCTCTGATACCAGGAGCAAGGTGGCGGGGTTTAGGGTGTTGCAAACTTCAATGGTTATGTGGGAATTTTCACAGAGCAAGCTTTGGTATCTAGTTAGTCTAGCATTCATTAGCTAATGGTGTCCTTTGGTATTTATTAAAATTACCACAGCATAGGGGGAACTTTATGTTTAGGTTTTGCCTAGGAGTTAGCTTATCTGCTTTTCGTGCTAACGGGGCCATTGCTGCCAGGGCCCCTGGACATGGGGGCCAGCCTTTGGAAACCCCGTCTAGTTGTTCTGAGAGATAGACCACTGGCCTTGGCCAGGGCCCTACAGTCTGGGTTAAAACTTCAACTGCCATTTTTTCTCTTTCTGACACATAGAGTGTAAAGAGTTTTGTCAGGACAGGTAGACTCTGGGCTGGGGCCGACATGAGTTTTTCTTTTTAACTCATGAAAAGCTCATTGCTGTTGGTTGTAACAGATGTAGTTTATCTAATCTACATTTTTATTGACTGTCATCTACTAAAATATTGACTTAAATCCTGTGACTATTTGATTTCAAGCTTTAAATTGGTCTGGTATTCCTTGCAGGGCTCCAGTTGCATCTCAATAGATGTGAGAGTTGAAAGACCTATAAGGGGCTTCTCTCGCTTTACGATGTCTCATTATTTTTTTCCTCTGGTTGATGAAATGCTAGGGTGAAAGGGATAGTCAAATGGACTAAAGCACAAGTGCCACTCTAGTTATTTGGCAGAGTGCCCAGTAAAGGTCCACCCCAATTCCACCACACATCCGCTTGGGGATGAACAAGGGCTGACTGACTGATAAGCTCTTGAAAATTCTTAAGCTCACTGCATCCCTTCAGGTCTCCAAGGAATGCTAAGTTTCCTCCCTGCCGTGAGAGACACGAAGTGAACTTAGTGTTGGGAGACGGAAGCTGGATGGCCCTCAGGGGCTGACCTGCAGGGACTTTGGAATGTAGCAGAGAGAGCTTGGCATGACTTATTACTCCAGGCTGTAGAATCCTGGAAAAGAGCTACCATGTAGCCCATGCCTGGTCAACTGGAGGACCACCTTAGTGGAAGGGGGACAATCAGGACCTCTGAACTGCCATGTGCACAAGCATAACAATTGCTTTTGTTTAATGTGCAGATGGAATATTTGATCCATTTCAACCAGGCATTTGCATCTTGGTAAGCATACCAAGATTCTCTTTTTTTTTTTTTTTTGAGACGGAGTCTTGCTCTGTTGCCCAGGCTGGAGTGCAATGGCTGGATCTCAGCTCACTGCAAGCTCCACCTCCCGGGTTCACGCCATTCTCCTGCCTCAGCCTCCTGAGTAGCTGGGACTACAGGCACCCGCCACCTTGCACAGCTAGTTTTTTGTATTTTTTAGTAGAGACGAGGTTTCACTGTGTTAGCCAGGATGGTCTCGATCTCCTGACCTCGTGATCCGCCCATCTCGGCCTCCCAAAGTGCTGGGATTACAGGCTTGAGCTACCGCGCCCGGCCACATACCAAGATTCTTAATTGTCAAAGTTTGTTTTAAGTCTTTGACTTCTATGATCCTCTAGTAAAATGAATGTTTCCTTTAGTACCTGTCTTTATTAGTTTTTAGACCAAAAAAAGCTAAACACCATTTTATATTTAATAATGCTTTTTGTATGATTTTTATACCAGATAAGCTAAATTTTACCTTTATATTAGTGTGTTATTAATATTAAACTTAATTTTAATAAAACCTTATGGACATATTTATCTAATTTTTCATGTTTGACATATTTATCAAGATTTTATAGACTCTTTTTAACTTTTTATAATTTTTGTTAAAGAGCAGGTTGATGCTTTAAGAAAAACCTGTTGCATTTTTACTTTAATGTCTAGTTCACAGAAAAACTGGATGATACCTTTTTAACTTTAGCTAATATGTTTACACACAGAATTTTCTTTACAATTAACGTTTTAAAACTTGCTTAAACTTTCAAAACAATATTTTTTTAACCTTTTAATGTAGGTAAAAATCCACATTCTTGTGCCTCCTTATAATTTTTTACTAAAGATATATTTTACTTTTCTTATATACCTTGCACATAAACTGTTTCTTCAATAGTACTCAGGAGGCCTATTACTTTTAAATTACACAACATTTTTTGCATAACATTTTTGTACAACTTTTTTTCTTTTATGACTTTTGCAGACAATTTTTCGACATGTTTCAACTTTTTGACTTATTACAAACACTTTTTTCTTTAAACAATCGGGTAATTTATTTCAGGACAAGAATTTACCATATAACTTTTTTAAATATAAATTCTGCCTCCTCCCTTTTTTCCTTTTTTTGGAAATTTTTAAACATAGTTACTAGTGGGGTGGGCTTATTTGTGCCTGACCCATGCTTCTTCAAGACAAAACACCACGCTCACACCACACACACACCAGAAAACAAAAAACAGGTTAAAAGGGCACACACACGCTTCTGCAGTTTACACCAAACCAAAATCAAAACCAAAATCAGAGTATCCAGAAATCCAGGCCAGGTCAAAACAAAAACCAGAGTATCAAGCAATCTAAGTCAAGTCAAAAACAAAAACCAAAGTGCCGGTACAGGCACCCCGTGGGTGATCAGGCCACGCTTCCACTCAAACAGAGTAGGCCAATTCTCAAGACCAGTCCTGTCTAGCAATTTAAACCAAGTCAAAACCAAAACCAACACCAAAGTGCCAATACAGGCACGCCATGGGTGATCAGGCCACGCTTCCACTCAAATGGAGTGGGCAAGTTCCAAAGACTAGTCTTACTAAGTTTCAGATGTCCGGACTTCAAGTGCCAGTGCCTTCCCAGTATTCAGCCACTGTGTTAATCCTCTGCAGGGGCCTGCTATGTGCTGCTCTGGAGAAGCGTTCCACCGGGGCAATTGCCTACCCGGGAGCGCTCTTTGGATGGCGTCACTCAGGCTGGCCAGGGTCCCCCGCAGGGATGCTCCACAAAGCAGGCCTAAGACGCCTAAGGGGCTGCCTCGCTTACTTTCCCGGTCAGGGAACGAAGAAATGTAGCAGGACAAGCCGCAGACAAAACCTCTCAGACACTGGTTGTAGAAGGAAGGGCTTTAATTCAGCTGGGAGCATCGGCAGGCTACTGCCTTAAAATCCAAGCTCCCCGAGGGCACAATTTCTGTCCCTTTTAAGGGCTCACAACACTAAAGATTTCACATGAAAGAGTCGTGACTGATTTGAGCAAGCAGGGGGTACATGACAGGGGCTGCAGGCACTGGCGGTCAGAGTGAAACAGAACAGAGCACGGAGTTTCACAATGTTCTTTTATACAACGCCAGGAATCTATGGATAACATCGGTTTCTAAGTCATGAGTTGATTTTTAACTACTAGGTTTAGGCCAGGCAGGCCCAGGCTGGGTTTTGGGCCTGGGGCTGGGCTGCCTGTCTTTGGTTTCACCTCCTTGTTTTTTCTTAAAACAGGTACTGTTTTTCTTAAAACAGGTACTGAGTATAAAACAGGTACTGAGTATGAGAGGGTCTCTCTCTTTCCTCATTAGAAGCTTCAAATGACAACAACGTTCACGGGGCAAGTGGCTCACGGCTATAATCCCAGCACTTTGGGAGGCAGAGGTAGGTGGATCACATGAGGCCAGGAGTTCAAGACCAGCCTGGACAAGATGGTGAAACCCCATCTCTACTAAAAATACAATAATTAGCCGGGTGTGGTGGCACACACCTGTAATCCCAGCTACTTGGGTGGCTGAGGCATGAGTATCACTTGAACCCAGAAAGCAGAGGTTGCAATGAGCTGAGATTGCGCCACTGCATTCCAGCATGGAGAACAGAGCAAGACTCTGTCTAAAAAAAAAAAAAAAAAAAAAAAAAGACATTCATTTTACTCTTCAATCTGCAATTTGGGCAGGCTTGGGAGGAAAAACTCAACCTTGGCTTCAGCTGGGTGGCTGAAAATCTGGGGGCTGGAATCATCTGAATGTTTGCTCGCACATAAATGAGTCAGTTGCTACAGGCTACAGGCTGAGACCCTCGCTGGGGCCATTGCTTGGAACCCCTACATGTGGTCTCCTTGCAGCCAGAGCTTCACAACAATCATTCTAAGAACAAGTGAACGTGTGAGCCAGGTGGGAATCATATTATCTTTTCTTTTTCTTCTTCTTCCTCTTCTTCTTCCTCTCATTCTTCTTCTCCTTCTCCCTCTTCCTCCTCCTCCTCCTCCTCCTCCTCCTCCTTCTCCTTCTCCTTCTCCTTCTTCTTCTTCTGGAGATGGCAGGGTGGGGGTGGGACTCAGGGTCTCAGGCTGGCCCAGGCTGGCCTCGAACTCTTGGACTCAAAGGATCCTCCCACATCAATCTGCTGAGTAGCTGGGACTACAGGCATGCATCACTGCACCCAGCTCCCATGTTACCTTTTCTCACTCAGACTCGGAAGTCACGCAGAATCATTTCCATTGCATTCTTTCCACAGAGGCTGATACAAAGTTTTCCCTAAATTCAAGAGAAGGGCAAATGGCCAGGAGTATCATGTGGGACAGGAAATACGTTGTGGCTATTTTTGGAAAATACCACCTGTTACCCACGGAAACTTAACCCAGTCTTGCAGGGGGATGAGGGAGGCTTCCCAGAGGAGGTGGCATTCTAGCTGAGATCTGAAGAACGCGTAGGCATTCATCATGAGAAAAATCACGAACAGCTGTGATTTTTGAGGTGGGAGACAGCACGATATATTTCAAGAGTTTAAAAAAAAAAAAGAAAAGAAAAGATGAGTTTCCCAGGCTGCAGAGAGGAAGAGGAAGAGAGTACAAGATAATCCCGGAGCAGCCAGAGGAGCGGAGCACACAGCACCTTGCGCTGAGTTCAGGCTTTAGCATCGATGCTGGTGGAAACCGTCCAAGGGCTTTGAGCAGAGGAGCTGCAGGTTCAGGTTTGCATTTGAAAGTGATCGCTCTGGCTGCTCTGCAGGAAAGCGATTGGAGGGCAGCCAGGGAGGGTGGAGGGAGGCTGTTTCATCATTTAGGCAAAGGACGACGGTGGCTTAGACCAGGATGGGAGCGGTGGAAGTAGAGAGCAGTGGGTGGAAGGGAGTGGTATTTAGAAAGTAAAGCATGGAAGATTCGTGGTTCCCAGCCAGGAAAGGGACTCTGCTTCGTTTCAGTGCGTTCCTGTACGAAGGGCAGCGAAGGCAGACCGAACACTTTGTGGCCACCAGATGTCCGGACAGTCCGTTTCTTACAAAAGCCTCCCAGTGTTACAGGAAGTGGGTCCCAATCCAGATCCCCCCAGAGAGGGTTTTTGGAGTTCACGCAAGAAAGAATTCAGGGCGAGTCTGTAAAGTGAAAGCAAGTTTATAAGGAAAATAAAGGAATAAAGAGTGGCTACTCCATAGACAGAGCAGCCCCGAGGGCTGCTTGTTCCCCATTTTTATGGTTATTTCTTGATGATATGCTAAACAAGCGGTGGATTATTCATACTTCCCCGTTTTAGACCACAGAGGGTCACTTCCTGACGTTGCCATGGCATTTGTAAACTGTCATGGTGCTGGTGGGAGTGTAGCAGTGAGGACCATCGGAGGTCACTCTCCTGGCCATTTTGATTTTGGTGGATTTTGGCCGGCTTCTTTATTGCAACCTGTTTTATCAGCAAGGTCGTTATGACCTGTATCTTGTGCTGACCTCCTATCTCATCCTGTGACTAAGAATGCTTTAATTGTCTGGGAATGCAGCGCAATAGGTCTTAGCCTTATTTTACCCAGCCCCTATTCAAGTCGGAGTTCCTCTCGTTCAAACACCTCCAACACTGTTACAGGAAAGGGGTTCCAATCCAGACCCCAAAAGAGAGTTCTTAGATCTCACTCTAGAAAGAATTCAGGGCCAGTCCATAGAGTAAACTGAAAGCAAGTTTATTAGGGAAGTAAATGACTAAAGAATGGCTACTCCATAGACAGAGCAGCCCTGAGGGCTACTGGTTGCCCATTTTTATGGTTATTTCCTTTTGAGATGAAGTCTTACTCTATCACCCAGGCTGGAGTGCAGTGGCGCGGTCTCAGCTCACTGCAACCTCCGCCTTCCAGGTTCAAGCGATTCTCCTACCTTAGTCTCCCAAGTAGCTGGGATTACAGGTGTGTGCCACCAGGCCTGGCTAATTTTTGTATTTTTCGTAGAGACGGGGTCTCACCATGTTGGCCAGGCTGGTCTCGAACTCCTGACCTCCAATGATCTGTCCACCTCAGCCTCCCAAAGTCTCCCAAAGTGCTGGGATTACAGGCGTGAGCCACTGCGCCCGGCCAGTTATTTCTTGATGATATGCTAAACAAGGGGTGGATTATTTATACCTCCCCTTTTTAGACCATATAGGGTAGCTTCCTGATGTTGCCATGGCATTTGTAAAATGTCATGGCACTGGTGAGAATGTAGCAGTAAGGACGACCAGAGGCCACTCTCGTCTCCATCTTGGTTCTCGCTGGCTTCTTTACTGCAGGTATTTTATCAGCAAGTTTTTATTTGTTTGTTTGTTTGTTTTGTTTTTGTTTGTTTTAGACGGAGTTTCACTCTTGTTACCCAGGCTGGAGTGCAATGGAGCCATCTTGGCTCACTGCAACCTCCACCTCCCAGTTCAAGCAATTATCCTGTCTCAGCCTCCCGAATAGCTGGGATTACAGGCGTGTACCACCACACCCAGCTAATTTTGCATTTTTAGTAGAGACAGGGTTTCTGCATGTTGGTCAGGCTGGTCTCGAACTCCTGACCTCAGGTGATCCACCCACCTCAGCCTCCCAAAGTGCTGGGATTACAGGCGTGAGCCACTGCGCCCAGCCAGCAAGGTCGTTATGACCCGTATCTTGTGCCGACCTCCTAACTCATCCTGTGACTTAGAATGCCCTAACTATCTGGGAATGCAGCCCAGTAGGTCTCAGCCTTATTTTACCCAGTCCCTATTTAAGATGCTGTTGCTCTGGTTCAAATGCCTCTGACACCAGCAACCTATTAGTCATCGTCCTTGAGGGCCAACAGAGTTGTCCCACAATGTGCCCCTCCCCGCAAGGAATGTGGCGTCTACTCAAATTTGTTTTCTCTCAAATGATCAGCAAAGGCCCTCTTTCATTTGGGGAAGAGGAAACTGTTACCGAAAAGGGGTCCTCATCCAGACCTCAAGAGACGGTTCTTGGACTTGTGCAAGAAACAATTCAGGGCGAGTCTATAAAGTGAAAGCAAGTTTATTAAGAAAGTAAAGGAAGACAGGTAGCTCACACCTGTAATCCCAGCACTTTGGGAGACCAAGACAGGCAGATCACTTTTTCTCTACAAAAAAAAAAAAAAAAAAATGCAAAAATTAGCCTCGCGTGGTGGTGCACGTCCCAAGTCCCAGCTACTTGGGAGGCTGAGGCAGGTGAATTGCTTGAGTCCAGGAAGTCGAGGCTGCAGTGAGCCATGGTGGCTGGAGTGTCACTGCACTCCAGCCTGGGAAATAGAACAAGATCCTGTCTCAAAAGAAAAAAAAAAAAAAAAGAGAGAGAAAAGGCCAGGCACAGTGGCTCATGCCTGTAATCCCAACACTTTGGGAGACTGAAGCAGGCGGATCACCTGAGTTCAGGAGTTCGAGATCAGCCTGGTCAAGATGGTGAAACCCCATCTCTACAAAAAATACAAAAATTAGCCAGGAGTGTTGGTGGGCACCTGTAATCCCAGCTACTCGGGAGGCTGAGGCAGGAGAATCACTTGAACCTGAGAGGCGGAGGTTGCAGTGAGCCGAGATTGAGCCATTGTGCTCTAGCCTGGGTGACCAGAGCAAAACTGCGTCTCAAAAAATAAAAATAAATTTTAAAAATGGAGAAAAAGAAAGTAAAGGAATAAAAGAATGGCTACTCCACAGGCAGAGCAGTGATCTGAGCTGCTCGACTGCATATACTTACAGTTATTTCTTGATTATAGGTTAAACAAGGGATGGATTATTCATGAGTTTGCTGAGAAAAGAGGTGAAGATTTCTCAGAACTGAGGGATCCCTACCCTTTTAGACCCTATAGGGTAACTTCTAGAGGTTACCATGGCATTTGTAAACTGTCATGGCGCTGGTGGGAGTGTCTCTTAGCATGCTAATGTATTATAATTTGTGCATAATGAGCAGTGAGAACCACCAGAGGTCACTTTCACGTCATGCTGATAAAACCCTGCATCCTGGCCGGGCGTGGTGGCTCATGCCTGTAATCCCAGCACTTTGGGAGGCCAAGGTGGGCGGATCACCTGAGGTCAGGCGTTCAAGACCAGCTTGGCCAACATGGTGGAATTCCATCTTTACTCAAAAAAAAAAAAAAAGAAAATTAGCCAGGTGTGGTGGTGGCACAGACCTGTAATCCCAGCTACTCAGGAGGCTGAGGCAGGAGAATCACTTGAACCCAGGAGGTGGAGGTTTCAGTGAGCCAAGACCACGCCACTGCACTCCAGCCTGGGCAACAGAGTGAGACTCTATCTCAAAAAAAAAAAAAACAAAAACAACAACAACAAAAACCCTGCATTGGCCGGGCGCGGTGTCTCAAGCCTGTAATCCCAGCACTTTGGGAGGCCGAGGCGGGCAGATCACCCGAGGTCAGAAGTTCGAGACCAGCCTGACTAGTATGAGGAAATCCCAACTCTACTAAAAATACAAAAATTAGCCGGATGTGGTGGCATGTGCCTGTAATACCAGCTACTCGGGAGGCTGAGACAGGAGAATCACTCGAACCCAGGAGGCAGAGTTTGCAGTGAGCCGAGATAGCGCCATTGCACTCCAGCCTGGACAACAAGAGCGAAACTCTGTCTCGAACAAAAGCAAAAGCAAACAAACAAACAACACCACCACCCCTCCATCCTGTTTTATCAGCAGGGTCTTTGTGACCTGGGTCTTGTGTCCGCCCCCTATCTCACCCTGTGGCTTAGAATGCCTCACCTCCTGGGAATGCAGCCCTGCAGGTCTCAGCCTCATTTTACCCAGCCCCTATTCTAGATGGAGTAAGCTTGTTTCAAACGCCTCTGACAAAACCACAAACCAATTCCATCTGGGGCATGTGTGTACATGCATGTGTGTGCACACATGTGTATATTTATGAGAACAACAGTAAAAGACGTCTTTTAATTTTATTTCTATTTATTTATTTTGTGAGACAGGGACTCGCTCTGTCGCCCAGGCTGGAGTGCAGTGGTGCCATCACAGCTCACTGCAGCCTTGACCTCCTGAGTAGCCAGGACTACAGGCATGTGCCACCATGCCTGGTTAATTTTTTATTTTTATTTATTTTTTTACAGACAAGGTCTTACTATGTTTCCCAGGCTGGATATTCTTATTTTTATCAAACATAAAAAGGTGCTACTGGGCCAGGTGCAGTGGCTCACACCTGTAATCCCAGCACTTTGGGAGGCCAAGGCAGCCGGATCACCTGAGGCCGGGAGACCAGCCTGGGCAACACAGCAAGACCTTATCTCTAAAAAAAAATTTTTTTTTTTGAGACAGAGTCTTGCTCTGTCACCAGGATAGAGTGCAGTGGCATGATGTTGACTCACGGCAAACTCCACCTCCTGGGTTCAACTGATCCTCCTGCCTCAGCCTCCCGAGTAGCTGAGACTACAGGTGCACATCACCACGCCCAGCTAATTTTTTGTATTTTTAGTAGAGACAGGGTTTCACCATGTTGGCCAGGATGGTCTCTATCTTTTGACCTTGTGATCTGCCAGCCTGGGCCTCCCAAAGTGCTGGGATTACAGGTGTGAACCACTGCGCCTGCCGTCCAAAAAAAATTTTTTAAAGGCAGTCTGAGTCTGAGTCTGAGGTCAGAGATGAAGCAGCAGAGAAATACGATGCTGCTGGCCTTGAAGAAGGAAGCAGCTGTTTTGCAAACTGCCTGTGGAGAGGGGCAGCTGAGGTCTCCACTCCTATAGCTTTGAGGGGCTCAATTCTGTCAAGAATCTGAAGGAGCTTGGATGAAGACCCTGAGGCTCTCAATGAGAACCCAGTCCGGCTGACACCTTGTGAGATCCTGAACAAAGAACCCAGTCATGCCATGCCCAGACTCCTGACTTGCAGAAATTATAAGAAGTGGATGTTATTTTAAGCTTCTAAGTTTACAATAATTTACTAAGTAGTGATAGAGAATGAACACACCTATGAAGTATTCTTGTCAAAAATGTCTATCCTGGGCCAGGCGCAGTGGCTCATGCCTGTCATACCAGCACTTTGGGAAGCCAAAGCGGGCAGATCACTTGAGGCCAGGAGTTTCAGACCAGCCTGGCCAATATGGCAAAACCCTGTCTCTACTAAAAATACAAAAATTAGCCGAGCGCCTCTAATCCTAGCTGCTTGGGAGGCAGAGGCAGGAGAATTGCTTGAACCCAAGGAGGCGGAAGTTGCAGTGAGCCGAGATTGCGCCACTGCATTCCAGCCTGGGCGACAGAGTAAGATTCTGTCTCAAAAAAAAAAAAAAAAGATTAGGCCGGGCGCGGTGGCTCATTTCTGGGAGGCTGAGGCAAGTGTATCACCTGAGGTCAGGAATTCAAGACCAGCCTGGCCAACATGGTGAAACCCCGGCTCTACTAAAAATACCAAAAATTAGCCAGGCGTAGTGGCGGGTACCTGTAGTCTGTGGACTGTAGTCCCAGCTACTCAGGAGGCTGAGACAGGAGAATCTCTTGAACCCGGGAGGCAGAGTTTGCAGTGAGCTGAGATCGCACCATTGCACTCCAGCCTGGGCAACAGGAGCAAAATTCCGTCTCAAAAAATAAAAATAAAAATAAATTGTCTATCCTGTGATAAGAATGTGTCAATGCAAGTTCATTCATTGTAGCAAATGCACCACTTGTTAGAGTGAGGCATGTTGGTGGAGGAGGCTGTGCATGAGGAGGAGCATGAGATAGATGGGAAATCTCTGCACCTTCCACTTAATTTTGCTGTGAACCTAAAACTACTCTAAAAAAAGAAAGCCGGCCGGGCGCGGTGGCTCAAGCCTGTAATCCCAGCACTTTGGGAGGCCGAGGCGGGTGGATCACGAGGTCAGGAGATCGAGACCATCCTGGCTAACACGGTGAAACCCCGTCTCTACTAAAAATACAAAAAAATAGCCGGGCGAGGTGGCGGGCGCCTGTAGTCCCAGCTACTCGGAGGCTGAGGCAGGAGAATGGCGTGAACCTGGGAGGCGGAGCTTGCAGTGAGCCAAGATCGCGCCACTGCACTCCAGCCTGGGTGACACAGCGCGAGACTCCGTCTCAAAAAAAAAAAAAAAAAAAAAAAAAGCCTATTTTTAAATTTTTTATAAAAAATGTTTACCTTAAATTTAATCAAGCTTTAAGACCAAGGGTAGGCATATATACATATGTACATATAAATACATATGTATATATACACACACACACATATATACACATGTATATATGTATATACATACACATACATATATGTATATGTGTGTACACGTATGTATATATGTGTATGTGTATGTGTGTATATGTACACATGTATATGTGTATGTGTGTATGTATACACATGTATATGTGTATGTGTGTATATATACACATGTATATATGTGTGTGTGTGTATATGTATATATGTATATATGTATGTGTGTATATATACATATGTGTATATATACACATATATAGGTATATATTTGGTAAATATATATATATTTTGGTAAAGGGCCAGATTAGAAATATTTCTGATGGCCAGGCGCCGTGTAATCCCAGCACACTGCAGGGATCACTTGAGCCCAGGAGTTGCAGACCAGACTGGGCAACATAGTGAGACCCCCTCTCTACCACAAATTTAAAAATTAGTCAGGTGTGGTGGTGCACACCTGTAGTTTCAGCTACTTGGGAGGCTGAGGCAGGAGGATCACTTGAGCTCATAATTTCAAAGCTGTAGTGACCCATGATTATACCACTTCACTCCAGCCTGGGTGACAGAGACAGACTCTGTCTGAAAAATAAAAAAGATATTAACTAACAATTAGTAATTCTCATAGGTGTGTGTGCTTATATAGGAATATGACCTTCCTGAGACACTTGTCTGATGTATGTAGGGGTGAGGTATCTTGCTGTCCCCAGGGCCAGGATGAGGGTGAGGTCAGTTCCTGCAAATGCACAGTCAGATCCCAACTTTATATAAAATGTCGATGTTTTGTTCATCATTCATTTTTAAATTCATTTTGATTTTTAAAAATATGATAACAGGCCAGGCACGGTGGCTCATGCCTGTAATCCCAGCACTTTGGGAGGCCAAGCGGGGGGCAGATCACTTGAGGTCAGGAGTTCAGGACCAGCCTGGCCAACATGGCAAAACCTCGTCTCTACAAAAAATACAAAAATTAGCTGGGTGTAGTGGCCTGTAGTCCCAGCTACTCAGGAGGCTGAGTCAGGAGAATTGCTTGAAACCAGGAGTCAGAGGTCGCAGTGAGCCAAGATCGCACCACTGCACTCTAGTCTGGACTACAGAGCAAGACCTTGTCTCAAAAAAAAAAAAAAAAAAAAAATTATTTGTCTTCCAAAAGAAAATAAAATAAGGAAATAAGAGAAAATATTATTCGTCGTGATTGCTGAGCTTTTTGGCATCCCTAATTTTTTTTTTTTTTTTTTTTGAGACAGGGTCTCACTCTCTTGTCCAGGCTAGAGTAAAGTGGTGCAATCATAGCTCTCCACAGCCTTGAGCTCCTGGGCTCAAGTGATCCATCCTCCTTAGCCTCCCGAGTAGCTAGGACTGCAGGTATGCACCAGAATGCCCAGCTAATGAAAAAAACTTTTTTCTTTTTCTTTTTTTTTTTTGGAGAGATGGGGGTCTCAAATTCCTGGGCTCAAGTGATCCTCCTGCCTTGGCCCCTCAAAGTGCTGGGATTACAAGCATTGACCAGCCAACTGTCAAACTTTCTTAGCAGCCAAACTCTTTCTGAAATGAATAAACACTGCAAAAACCCCCAATATAAGCAATAATTTGGTGTAGCATTTTATTAGTAAAAAGTTATTTCCAATGTCTAAATTAGGATTTACCTACAAAAAAATTGATTCTCACTGAGGCTGTTGAGATGGACGCAGACATTTAAAATCAGAATTTGTAGATGAAATCTTAGTTGGTCTCAACATCCACTTTACTTCTGCATTGGGTAAGCCCTTGATTCACAGAAAAGCAGTGGCAAAGAGTAGCTAATTTTTTCAGGGGCTCCCTTCACAATTTAAGTGCGCTCTTCAGTTAAATGAAAATGGCAGAAGAATCCTAAATTATTAGGTTGGTGCAAAATTAATTGTGGTTTTTGCCATTACTTTTTTTTTTTTTTTTGGAGACAGAGTCTCACTCTGTTACTCATGCTGGAGTACAGTGGTGTGATCTCGGCTCACTGCAACCTCTGCCTCCCAGGTTCAAGCCATTCTCCTGCCTCAGCCTCCCAAGTAGCTGGAATTACAGGTGTACGCCACCACACCAGGCTAATTTTTGTACTTTTAGTAGAGACAGGGTTTCGCCATGCTGACCAGGCTGCTCTTGAACACCTGGCCTCAAGTGATCCACCCGCCTCAGTCTCCCAAAGTGCTGGGATTACAGGCATGAGTCACCGAGGCTTTTGCCATTATTATTATCATTATTATCATCATTATTATTATGAGATGGAGTCTTGCTCTGTCACACAGGCTGGAGTGCAGTGGCATGATCTCGGCTCACTGCACCCTCCACCTCCTGGTTCAAGCAATTCTCCTGCCTCAGCCTCCTGAGTAACTGAGATTACAGGCCCCCACCACCACGCCTGGCTAATTTTTGTATTTTTAGTAGAGATAGGGTTTCACCATGCTGTCCAGGCTGGTCTCAAACTCCTGACCTCAGGTGATCTGCCTGCCTTGGCCTTCCAAAGTGCTGGGACCACAGGCGTGAGCCACTGTGCCCGGCCGGTTTTTGCCATTATTTTTAATATTTTTAATGGCAAAAGCCACAATTACTTTTTGCACCAACCTTAGTAATCTTTAACACCTGAAAAGCTGCTGCCCAATATATCCAAGCATACATCTTAAAATTACAGTTTAAAATATTTTTAAATGAAATTTGACGCTAACATTTGCAGAATTGCCAAAACCTGCCTTGGAAACCTGGTTTGGAAGACGAATGAATGAGATAGCAGTAGGGTCTTGTTCAGCTCAAAAGCCTGTGTTTCTAAGGTTGCTTTTATTGAGACTCTGTCGGGAATTCCACAGAGGGGAGAAGGAATGGCCACCCTGAAGATTTAGACTCTCCTAGCATTAAAGTAAAAGCCTGAGAAGACTGAGAAGGGCTTTTAGAAGGCTGTGGGCAAAGAAAGATCCACTTAAGTGGAATGAAAACGTTTGACTGTTGAACTTGCACAAAGCAGATGGTTCAAAAGCAAAGCAGGGAGATAGCAGCAGCTTTCTCCTTCCAAGGGCCTCCAGTTTTTAAGATTAAAAACCCACATCTTTATCCCAAAAGTTTGGGAGCCAGGGAATAGAGAAGGACGAACTATAACATGTTGATTGTTTTACTGCCAGCTTGAGTTCTGAAGTCAGCTCATTCACCAAAGACGCACATGCCAAATGCGCTATAGATACAAATGGAACCAATCGCCAACTTTAAAAGTCAGAATATTTTTGCATAAAAGTCTGGATTTCTGGCTTTGCTTATTACAACTGGAAGCACTGACAGCAGTGGGCTGGTTTGGCCATGGCGATTCTGGGCTAGAGTCAGGCTGCTCATACCCACCCTAGACACAATCTCTGCCTTCCACATGTCCAGTCTCCATCTCTCCCTGCTGCTCACCCAACTACATGGAAGTATCTAGATTAATCACTAGCTCCTGTGAGCATTTGAGTGTGGTGCCTGTGGAAGAGGTGGTTGTGCTCTAGAGACTGAAATTGGAGTGAGGTCTAACAGGAATGGGAGAGAAGGCTCGCTCTCACAGCTCTTGCACCTTGAATTGTGACCTGAATCAAATCATAACTACTTCTGCAAGGCTCAGTTTCCTCATTTGTAAAATAGATGCAGAAATCCCTGCCCTCCCTAAAGTGTGGGTTGTGATGAGGATCAGATGATAGCATCTAAAGCTTTATAAACTGTGAAGTTCTGTGGTCCACATCAGTGGTTTGCTATATCTCACATTCATCTATTCCCCCTTCATCTGGTACCAGAACCTGAATTTGCATCTCAGGAATAATCTCTTCTATTCTCAGTTCCAGTGGTAGACACTGGGTCAGTCCAGCCAATTAGAGCTCTGCCTTCTCCCAGATACAACAGTTAGTTTAGGGCTAGGCATATGGGCCAATTGGGACCAATAGAGTTGAGGCTAGGACTGTTGGGAAAGAGAAGCTCTCTTTTCTATTGAAATTGGAGATAGCAGCATATTGGCTACCATGTTGCTAACCTGGGGGTGGCAAGTCTGAGAATGAAAATGATAAAGAGAAAAGAAGAATGGAAAGATGAGAAGAGGCAAGGTCTGGGTCACATAATCTGAAGCCATGGGTCCAGATATACACCAGCAAACATATTCTTTTTGCTTTAACCAGATTAAATGGGGCTAACTCATTGGAGCCCCGTACCCCCACTGGTTTTTTTTGTTTTGTTTTGTTTTGTTTTTTACACTATCAGGCAGACTTGTGAGCATTTGTCTGATTTTGTTTCATTTCCCTGGGCACTCTCTGACTCCAAGTCCCGGGGAGCTCCCACAGCTGCCACTAGTTCCTCTCTCTGCCTGGATTTGACCATCCACACTGCCTTCTTGAAGTTCCTGAGAGGGTCCTGCTGTGAGGTTCTTGCTGAAAGGCACTGGAAACGCTCTCGGATCAGATAACCATGCCTGGTGGGGGCAATGAAGCCACTAGTGGTTGGGATGATTCTGTTTACCACAGCATGGACAAACTGGACTGTCAGCAGGGTGCCTGTAAGGTGAAGAGAAGGACACACATGAGAAAAATGGGGTGTAGAGGCCCTCTACTAACTTTGGCATGACATTTATTATGCTAAAGAGTCCCTCTTCCTTTATCTGCACAATGGGAATGATAAGGGAACCTACACCTACCCAGGGCAATTTTTAAGATTGAAAGTCACCATGCAGGTCATGTGTTTAGTGTAGGTTTTTGGCCCAGAGTGAGCTCAGTAAATATTATTGTTGAAGGAGGAGAAGAAAGAGAGGTTGTGAACTGGCCCAGGATGGGCTTTTAAAGCCACAATCCTCAACCTTCAGCTTCTGAGCCATCTGTAACTTTATACCAGTTATATATATATCTTTGCTACAGCATATTATACTACAATGTATTATAGTGTTATAGTTTACTATGTATCAGATTACAGTGTATTCAACTACAATGTTATTAGGCTCCACCTGATATTTATTCAGCCACTTACTTGTTTTGTGACCTTGGGCAAGTCTCCTAACCTTTGATCCTCAGTTTCTTCATTGTCAAACAAGGATAGCAATGATACTTATCTTCTCTCAGTGTCATAAGGGTTCAAAGAGGTAATACACAATATGTGCCTTTTCTATAGGAGACAGTGTAAGAGAGTGACAAAGGCGTACTGAAATCAGGCAGATCAGCTTCAAACCTAAGCCTAGTAGTTACTCCCTGTGTGACCTTGGGCAAGTCTGCCAGCCTCTCAGAGCCTCAGTTTTTGCTCTGTAAATGGGAGTGAGTATTGAGAGAGTTAAATGACTTAAGGACAGTACACAGTATACAATAAATGTTAACTCATTTTTTTTTTTTGACAGGGTCTCACTCTGTTGCCCAGGCTGGAGTGCAGTGGTGCTATCATGGCTCACTGCAACCTCAATCTCCAGTGCCTCGACTTCCCATGATCACTTTATCCTCCTGAGTAGCTGGGACTATAAGCATGTATCACCATGCCTGGATAATTTTTATTTTTTATTTTTTATTTTGTAGAGACAGTCTTGCTATGTTGTCCAGACAAGTCTTGAACTCCTGGTCTCAAGCAATCCTCCTACATTGGCCTCCCAAAGTGCTGGGATTGCAGTCTTGAGCCACTGCACCCAGCCAATGTTAACTCTTGCTAAGACCTTAGCATAATACTGAACAGACCAAGAGACATGGTGTTTTCAAAGTGGTTGGTGTTAAAACAGGCTGCTTCTGGCCAGGTGTGGTGGCTCACACCTCTAATCCCAGCACTTTGGGAGGCTGAAGTGGGTGGATCACCTGAGGTCAGGAGTTCAAGAGCAGCCTGGCCAACATGGTGAAACCCCGTCTCTACTCAAAATACAAAAATTAGCTGGGTGTGGTGGTGGGCGCCTGTAATCCCAGCTACTCGGGAGGCTGAGGCAGGAGAATTGCTTGAACCTGGGAGATGGAGACTGCAGTGAGCTGAGATTGCACTGCTGCACTCCAGCCTGGGCGACAAAGCGAGACTCCATCTGAAAAACACAAAACAAAAATCAAAAACAGGCTGCTTCTAACATCTATAAGGCCTGGGGGCAAAGAATGAAATAAGACCCACATCCTAGAAGACACAATATATAAACATTGCAATTCTAGGGAATAAACTATTAAATAGAATATGCTGTGTCCTCTTATATTGATGAAGGAACCTTCACAAACACATGGAAGGTTTGGAACAGATTGAGAATTCTTGGGTTCCTCAGGGTTCTATGCTGGAATGTAGTGATGTAACCAGCCTCCTGCTACTAGTGACTTGACCTTCTTCTCTTCTCATTCTTCCCAGCTCCATCTCACAACCAGCTCAGACACCCAAACTCCATCCACACCACCCCATGGCTACTCCTGAGCCCAGAAGTGAATACAGCAGGGGCACAGTCTATCCTCGGAAGGATGGCTGTATGCAGGAAGCCTGTGCAAGCCCTAACAAAAACTCAAGGCTCTGTAGGGAGTTCTCGAACTCCAGAGCATGGGTCTAGAAGAGGGATTGTGGGCCCTTTGCCTTTGCCTGCAGACACCTTCCTAAAAGCTAAGGGATGTAGCTAGAGGTGGCCAGAGCAGGGCCCTCTAATACCCAGGACCCAGATCAGAGCCTTTCTCTCCAGATTGAAGCTCAAGCTTGCCCTAAAAGCAAAATGACTCACCGTCCAGCACACTCCAAACAAGTATAGAGCGATCCTTTAAGCCCACGTACACATACTTGTCATCCTTGGAGAAGCAAGCACATTGGACCCCTCTGCAGTAAGAACTCTGTTGAAAACAGACAAGATGATCTCTCTTTTTCTTGGGATTTTTGTTTATGCGTGTGTGTGTGTTTGCTTGCTTGTTTTTGAGATGGAGTTTCACTCTTATTGCCCAGGCTTGAGTGCAGTGGTATGATCTTGGCTCACTGCAACCTCTGCCTCCCAGGTTCGAGAGATTCTCTTGCCTCAGCCTCCCAAGTAGCTGGGATTACAGGCATGTGCCACCACGCCTGGCTAATTTTTGTATTTTTATGAGAGATAAGGTTTCACCCTGTTGGTCAGGCTAGTCTCAAACTCTTGACCTCAAGTGATCCACCCGCCTCGGCCTCCCAAACTGCTGGGATTACAGGCATGAGCCACCGTGCCTGGCCATAGGATTCAATTTCTTTTTTTGATAGGGATTCAATTTCTTAAATTACTTTGCTTATACAGATGTTAGCTATGATTGTATTTAATTAAAAGCTATGTGCTAATGGCACATGGGATCCTGGATTGGATTCTAGAATGTAGAAAAGGAAGGAATTGAAGAGCTGGTAAGATTCCAATAAAGGCTGGACGTGATAGCTCACGCATGTAATCCTAGCATTTTGGGAAGCCAAGGTGGGTGGGTGAAACCCTGTCTGTACAAAAAATTTAAAAATTAGCCAGGTGCAGTGGCACATGCCTGTAGTCCCAGTTACACAGGAGGCTGAGGTAGAAGAATCACCTGAACCCAGGAGGCGGAGGCTGCAGTGAACTATGATCGCACCACTGTACTACAGCCTGGGTGACAGAGTAAGACCCTGCCTCAAAAAACAAAAATAAATAAAAGTAAAAATAAAAAGATTCCCATAGGTCGACAGTTTAATTAACAGTACTGTTCACATGTTAACTTCTTCATTTTTGTTTATTAGTTTTGTTTGAGAGACAGAATCTTGCATTGTCATCCAGGCTGGAGTGCAGTGGTGAGATCATAGCTCACTATAGCCTCGAACTCCAGGGCTCAATCGATCCTCCTGCCTCAGCCTCGTGAGTAGCTGGGGGACTACAGGCACACACCTCCACACCTGGCTAATTTTTTTTTCTAGAGATGGGATCTTGCTATGTTGCTGAGGCTGGTCTTGAAATCCTGAGCTCAAGCAATCCTCTTGCCTTGGCCTCCCAAAGTGCTGGGATTACAGGTGCGAGTCACTGCGCCCAATCTAGACTTACAAGGCCTTTTTTTTTTTTTTTTTTTTTTTTTTGAGACGAAGTCTCACTCTGTCACCCAGGCTGGAGTGCAGTGGCGTGATCTTAGCTCACTGAAGCCTCCACCTTCCAGGGTCCAGTGATTCTCCTGCCTCGGCCACCCAGGTAGCTGGGATTATAGGCATATGCCACCATGCAGGGCTAATTTTTGTATTTTTAGTAGAGACAGGGTTTCGCCATGTTGGCTAGGCTGGTCTCCAACCTCTGGCCTCAGGTGATCCGCCTGCCTGGGCCTCCCAAAGTGCTGGGATTACAGGCCGAGGTGGACGGATCACAAGGTCAGGAGAGTGAGACTATCCTGGCTAACACAGTGAAACCCCATCTCTACCAAAAAAATACAAAAAAATTAGCCAGGTGTGGTGGTAGGCGCGTGTAGTCCCAGCTACTCAGGAGGCTGAGGCAGGAGAATGACTTGAACCCGGGAGGCGGAGCTTGCAGTGAGCTGAGATTGTGCCACTGCACTCCAACCTGGGCGACAGAGCGAGACTCCGTCTCAAAAAAAAAAAAAAAAAGAAATAGCACAGAGCCAGGATTAGGGTGAGGAGAGTGAAGCAGCACTAAGCCAGTGCAGGATTTGATCCAGTTTTTACCTATATTGCTGAGATTTTGTTCTTCATGGAATTTTGGTATTCACTTAAGATTTTTAAAAATATTGCATTAAAATATTACTTCTCGGCCAGGTGCAGCGGCTCAAACCTGTAATCCCAGCACTTTGGGAGGCCGGGGCGGGTCACTTGAGGCCAGGAGTTCAGCCTGCACAACATGGCAAAACCCTTTCTCTACTAAAAACACAAAAATTAGCTGGGTGTGGTGGTGCTTACCTGTAATCCCAGCTACTTGGGAGGCTGAGGCAGGAGAGTCGCTTGAACCCAGGAGGCTGCAGTGAGCTGAGATTGCGCCATTGCAATCCAGCCTGGGTGACAAAGTAAGACTCCATCTCAAAAAAAAAAAAAAAAAAAAAAATTATCTTCATTGCTGAGTTTTTGTTTTTTGTTTTCTTGAGATAGGCCTTGCTCTATTGCCCAGACTAGAGAGCAGTGGCATCCGGGCTCAAGCAATCCTTCCGCCTCTGCCCTCCAAGTATCTGGATCACAGGTGTGCACCACCATGCCCAGCTAATTTTTGCATTTTTTTTGTAGAGATAAGGTATCCCTATGTTGCCCAGGCTGGTCTCCAGCTCCTGGCCTCAAGTGATCCTTCTGCCTGGGCCTCCCAAAGTACTGGGTGAACCACTGCACCTGGCCTACCATTGCTGAGCTTTTTGGTACTCCTTTCAACTTTGCAGTCAGTCTGGTGGGTCATGCCTGAAATCTCAGTGCTTTGGCAAGCTGAGGCAGGAGGATCACTTGAACCCAGGAGGTTGAGGCTGCAATGAGCTATGATCGTGCCACTGCACTACAGCCTGGTGACAGTGGAGTCCCTGTCTCTTTAAAAATCAATAACGAAAACAAAATAAGACTTTGCTCCTGAGACAAATGCCTCACTTTTCTTTTTTCTTTTTTCTGAGACGGAGTATCTGTAGTCAGGCTGGAGTGCAGTAGCATGATCTTGGCTCACCGCAACCTCTGCCTCCCAAGTTCCGAGTAGCTGGGATTACAAGCATGCAACACCATGCCTGGCTAATTTTTGTATTTCTAGTAGAGACGGGGTTTCACCATGTTGGTCAGGCTGTTCTCGAACTCCCGATCACAGGTGATCCACCCATCTCAGCCTCTGAAAGTGCTGGGATTACAGGCGTGAGCCACTGCGCCTGACCAAGTGCTTCACTTTCTTCACCCTAGTCCCACCCTGGTCGATGGCCCATGGTGTGTGCTTAGTAAACGATGGCCATCTATTGGTTTTCCAAAGCCTGGGTCAAGCATGAACATGGGGAGGAGGTCCACGCACCGTGTAGCTCATCTCAAATTTCCACTTGCGTGCCTGCAGGTCCCAGAGACGCAGCAGGGCATCCTCAGACCCGCTGACCACCAACTGCTCCTTGTGGCTGACCTCCACACAGGCAACTCGGCTCCTGTGGGCCTCCAAGGGAAACGCTTTGGAATTTGCACACTCGTAAAGAAAGAGGTCCCCGTTGGTCATGCTGTAGACCACGCGGTAGTCCGTCAGAATGGCCACGCTGGAGATGGTCTCGGGCAGCTGGGTATAAAAGGTGTACCTTGGCCCATTGATGACCGGGCAGGGGTCCCCGGGGGCGATGTCCAGCACCAGGACCATGTTGTCATAGGCGATGGCCAGGCGGTCCTCGCACTTGCTCAGGGACATGCAGTGGATTGCTTTCCGGGCCTCGGGAGGGGGAATGCATATCACATCCTGCCTGGAATTCAGGGGGAACACAAGGACGACCCCCGACACGAGGCCAGTGAATAGGAGCTCGCGCTGCTCAGCAACCTCCAGACACCTGACCTCACTGGAGGCGTCCAGGGAATCTTGTTCTTCGCCTGCCAGGGAAGAAAAATGAGAATGACTCACACTGAGAGTGAATCACAGAGGCCCTGCTTCCCTGGTGTTTTTTGTTTTGTTGTGTTTTGTTTTGAGATGGAGTCTCACTCTGCTGCCCAGGCTGTAGTGCAATAGCACGATCTCGGGTCACCGTAACCTCCGCCTTCTGGATTCAAGCAATCCTCCTGCCTCAGCCTCCCGAGTAGCTGGGATTACAGGTGTGTGCCACCACGCCCAGCTAATTTTGTATATTTAGTAGAGATGGGATTTCTCCATGTTGACCACACTGGTCTCGAACTCCCAACCTCAGGTGATCCTACCACCTCAGCCTTCCAAAGTGCTGGGATTACAGGCGGGAGCCACCACACCCTGCCTGGTGTTCATATTTTTTTTTCTTTTGTCTTTGAGACAGTATCGCTCTATCTGCCAGGCTGGAGCGCAGTGGCAAGATCGAAGCTCACTGCAGCCTCCAACTCCTAGGTTCAAGCAATTCTGCTGCCTCAACCTCCCCAGTAGCTGGGATTACAGGCATGCACCACCAAGCCCAGATAATTTTTTTTTTTTTTTTTTTTTTAAGTAGAGACAGGGTTTTGCCATGTTGGCCAGGCTGGTCTCCAACTCCTGACCTCAAATGATCCGCCCACCTCAGCCTCTCAAAGTGCTGGGATTACAAGTGTGAAGTACCATGCCCGGCCATGACTAGCTACTTTCCACCTGATTGAAGTTATAGGTGTGTTATGGACTGAAGATTTGTGTTCCCCTACCACCAAATTCCTATGTCAAAATCCTCACTCCCCATAGGATGGTATTAGGAGCTGGAGCCTGTCTAAGTCTGTTGGTGTTGCTATGAAGGACTACCTGAGGCTGGGTAATTGACATGGTTAGGCTGTGTCCCCACCCAAATCTCATTTTGCATTGTAATAATTCCCATGGGTCAAGGCCGAGGCCAGGTGTAGATAATTGAATCATGGAGGCAGTCTCCCCCATACTGTTTTCATGGTAGTGAATAAGTCTCAGGAGATCTGACGGCTTTGTAAAGGGCAGTTCCGCTGCACATGCTCTCTTGCCCACTGCCATGTAAGACGTGACTTTGCTCCTCATTTGCCTTCTGCCGTGATTTGTGAGGACTTCCCAGCCATGTGGAACTGTGAGTCCATTAAACCTCTTTCCTTTACAGATTACCCAGTCTCAGGTATGTCTTTTTTACTATTTTATTTTATTTTATTTTATTTATTTTTGAGACAGAGTCTCACTCTTGCCCAGGCTGGAGTGCAGTGGCAAGATCTTGGCTCACTGCAACCACCATCTCCCAGGTTCAAGCGATTTCCTGCTAATTTTTGGAATTTTAGTAGAGACAGGGTTTCACCATGTTGGCCAGGATGGTCTCGAACTCCTGAACTCAAATGATCCGCCTACCTCGGCCTCCCAAAGTGCTAGGATTACAGGCTTGAGCCACCATGCCCGGCTTCAGGTATGTCTTTATTAGCAGTGTGAGAACAGACTAATACAGTAATGCATAATTATGAATAAGAGATTTATGTGGCTCATTGTTCTGCAGGCTGTACAGGAAGCATGGTGCCAGACTTTGCTTCTGGTGAGAGCCCCAGGCTGCTGCTTCTTAATACGAAAGGTGAAGGGGGACTGGGGTGTGCAGAGGTCATATGGCCAGAGGAAGCAAGAGAGAGGGAAGTGTCAGCTTCCTTTTTCTTTTCTTTTTTTTTTTTTAATTGAGATAGAGTCTTGCTTTGTCATCTAGGCTGGAGTGCAGCGGTGCAATCACAGTTCACTACAGCCTCAAATTCCTGGGCTCAAGCAATCCTCCTGCCTCTGTCTCTCTAGTAGCTGAGACTACAGGTGAATATCACCATGCCCAGCTAATTATTTTTATTTTTGTTTATTTATTTATTTATTTTTGAGACAGAGTCTTGCTCTGTCACCCAGGCTGGAGTGCCATGGCGCTCACTGCAACCTCTGCCTGCTGGGTTCAAGTGATTATAACCTGCCTCAGCCTCCTGAGCAGCTGGGATTACAGGTGCCTGCCACTATGCCCGGCTAATTTTTGTATTTTTAATAGAGATGGGGCTTCACCATGTTGGCCAGGCTAGTCTTGAACTCCTGACCTTGTGATCCACCCACCTCGACCTCCCAAAGTGCTGGGACTACAGGCGTGAGCCACCATGCCCGGCCATTATTTTTATTTTTATTGCGACAGGGTTCATGTTGCCCCGGCTGGTCTCGAACTCCTGGCCTCAAGCAATCTTCCTGTTTCTGCCTCCTAAGTAGCTGGGGTCAGGTTCTTTTTAACAACCTCATGAGAACTAACAGAGTAAGAACTTACTCACCACCACCACTGCCTTGCCAGGAGAGGGCATTAATTTATTCACGAGGGATGTGTCCTTATGACTCAAACACCTCCCATGAGGCCTCCCTCCAACACTGGGGAGTAAATTTCTTTTTTTATTGTTGTTTTGTTTTGAAACAGGGTCTTGTTCTGTCGTCCAGGCTGGAGTGCAGTGGCACTATCTCAGTTCACTGCAACTTCTGCCTCCTGGGCTCAAATGATCCTACACCACCACAGCCTCTCAAGTAGCTTGGACTACAGACATGTGCCACTACACCCAGCTAATTTTTGTCTTTTATGTAGAGATGTGTGGTCTCAAACTCCAGAGCTCAAGTGATCCGCCCACCTCAGCCAACCCAAAGAGCTGAGATCACAGGTGTGAGTCACTACACCGCGCCTAGCTTTTTTTTTTTTTTTTTTTTTTTTGAGACAGGATCTCACTCTGTCACCCAGGTTAGAGTGCAGTAGTGTGATCATGGCTCACTGTAGCCTCAACTTTCCAGGCTCAAGCTATCCTCCCACCTCGGCCCCCCAAATAGATAGAACAACAAGTACACGCCATCCACCACATCCAGCTAAGTTTTTTTTTTTTTCTTTTTTTTGAGACAGAGTTTTACTCTTGTTGCCCAGGCTGGAGTGCAAAGGCGTGATCTTGGCTCACTGCAACCTCCACCTCCCAGGTTCAAGCTATTCTTCTGCCTCAGCCTCCCGAGTAGCTGGGATTACAGGCATGCGCCGTCACACCCGGCTAATTTTATATTTTTTTGGTGGAGATGGGTTTTCTCCATGTTGGTCAGGCTGGTCTCAAACTCCCGACCTCAGGTGATCCACCTACCTTGGCCTCCCAAAGTGCTGGGATTAGAGACATGAAACACTGTGACTGGCCACATCCAGCTAATTTTTAAATTTTTAGTAGAAATGGTGTCCTCTCATGTTGCCCAGGCTGGTCTTGAACCCTGAGCTCAAGCAATCCTCCTGCCTCTGCCTCCCAAAGTGCTGTGATTATAGGTTTAAGCCACCATGCCCAGCCGGATATTAAATGTCAGTATCAGGTTTGTAGGGTCAAACGTCCAAACTGTAGCAGAGTGACAGGGAAGTGATTAGATCATGAATGTGGGGCATTCGTGATAGGATTAGTACCCTTATAAGAAGAGACACTAGCTGGGCGCGGTGGCTCACGCCTGTAATCCCAGCACTTTGGGAGGCCGAGACGGGCGGATCACGAGGTCAGGAGATCGAGACCATCCTGGCTAACACGGTGAAACCCCGTCTCTACTAAAAAATACAAAAAACTAGCCGGGCGAAGTGGCGGGTGCCTGTAGTCCCAGCTACTTGGGAGGCTGAGGCAGGAGAATGGCTAAACCCGGGAGGTGGAGCTTGCAGTGAGCTGAGATCCGGCCACTGCACTCCAGCCTGGGTGACAGAGTGAGACTCCGTCTCAAAAAAAAAAAAAAAAAAAAAAAAAAAAAGAAGCGATACAAGATTTCTCTCTCTCTCTGGGGACACATCAGGAAGATGGCCATCTGTGAATCAGGAAACAGGTCCTCACCAGACACCAGATCTGCTCGCACTTTGATCTGGAACCTTCCGGTCTCCAGAATGTTGAGGAATAATATTTCTTGCTTATGCCGCCCAGTCTATGGGGATAATTTATTTTATTTTATTTTTTTGAGACAGAGTCTTGCTCTGTTGCCCAAGCTGGAGTGCAGTGGTGTGATTTTGGCTCACTGTAGCCTTTGCCTCTCAGGTTCAAACAATTCTCCTGCCTCAGCCTTGCAAGTAGCTGGGAATACAGGCATGTGCCACCATGCCCAGCTAATTTTTGTGTTTTTAGTAGAGACAGGGTTTCGCCATGTTGGCCAGGCTGGTCTCAAACTCCTGACCTCAGGTGATCCACCCGCCTAGGCCTCCCAAAGCCCTGGGATTACAGGCGTGAGCCACGGGGCCCAGCCTGTGGGGATGATTTGTTACAGCAGCCTAAACTAAAACAGATGGCTCCAAGCCTTACCCACAAAAATGATCATACTTATACCTTACCAACCTTCTGCCAGGTCCCAAATAGTGACTTTGTTTTTGTCCCCAATTTTGGGGAAGTAGACGTAGCTTCCATTGTGGGACACTGCAGTGAGGCCAGTGCGGTCCAGAAATGGCGCAGGGACCCGGGACCTATGAGCGTTGCTGAGATCCCAGACTTTGAAAGATGAGGACTGCAGGGAAGCAGACGCCACCAAAGCCCCACCGCGGGCCAGCAGGCTCACGGGGGCCCCGACACCTTCCAGGATGTCCAGCAGGGTCCCCTGTTCTGACAGACTCCACACCTGAGGAAGCAGAACAGGAGGGCAGATCTGACGTCTTCTGTGGAAAACCATAGTTCAGAAACGTGCTTCAGCCCATTGGGCCGGGTGCGGTGGCTCACGCCTGTAATCCCAACATTTTGGGAGGCTGAGACAGGTGGATCACCTGTGGTCGGGAGTTCGAGACCAGCCTGACCAACATGGACAAACCCCGTCTCTACTAAAAATACAAAAAATTAGCCAGGCGTGGTGGTGCAAGCCTGTAATCCCAGGTACTCAGGAGGCTGAGGCAGGAGAATCGAGTTCTGAGTTGATTCTCACAAGTTCTTGATTCTGAGAATCAAGAATCTGAGTTCAAGCTCAGGAAGCTGAGCTTGAACCCGGGAGGTGGAGGTTGCAATGAGTCAAGATTGTGCCATTGCACTCCAGCCTGGGCAACAAGAGTGAAACTCCGTCTCAAACTAAATAAATAAAAATAAAAATAAATAAATAGGCTGGGCGCGGTGGCTCACACCTGTAATCCCAGCACTTTGGGAGGCTGAGGTGGGCAGATCACGAGGTCAGGAGATGGAGACCATCCTGGTCAACATGGTGAAACCCCATCTCTACTAAAAATACAAAACCAGCCAAGCGTGGTGGTGCGTGCCTGTAATCCCAGCTACTTGGGAGGCTGAGGCAGGAGACTCGCTTGAACCCGGGAGGCAGAGATTGCAGTGAGCTGACATTGCACCACTGCACTTCAGCCTGGTGACAGAGTGAGACTCCGTCAAAATAAAAATAAAAATAAATAAATAAATAAGAAAATAAGTAGTACACTTTAGCCCACTCATACACCTAAGGTGAATTTTCAGGCTGTAGTTCAAGGGCCTTCACATCTTCCCATTCCTTTACCTTCCTCAGGCTTGAACCCAGCAGCTTCCAGAGCAGTTCTCAAAGTGTGTTCTGGGGAACCCCTGGAGAGTGCCCTGTAAACCTTTTTTAGAGGGTGCCCTGTACATCTTTTTTGAAGCTCAAAACTTTTAATGTTTTTTTATTTATTATTATTATTATTTTATTCTAGCCAGGCACGGTGGTTCACGCCTGTAATCCCAGCACTTTGGGAGGCCAAGGCGGTTGATCACCTGAGGTCAGGAGTTCGAGACCAGCCTAGCCAACATGGTGAAAATACAAAATTAACTACTAAAAACTACTAAAAATGCAAAAATTAACCAGGCATGGTGGTGGGTGCCTGTAATCCCAGCTACTCGTGAGACTGAGGCAGGAGAATTGCTTGAACCCAGGAGGTAGAGGTTGCAGTGAACTGAGATCACGCCACACTGCCCTCCAGCCTGGGTGACCGAGCGAGACTTAGTCTCAAAAAATAAAAAGAAAATTATTCTTATTTTTTTGGCGATAGGTTCTTGTTTTGTCACCCAGGCTGAAGTGCAGTGGCATAATCACAGCTCACTGCAGCCTCTACCTCCCAGGCTCATGTGATCCTCCCACCTCAGCCACTTGAGTAGCTAGGACTACAGGCACGTGCCACCATGCCTAGCTAATTTTTGTGTTTTTTTGTAGAGACTGGGTCTCGCTATGTTGCCCAGGCTGGTCTTGAACTCCTGGGCCCAAGTGATCCACCTGCCTTGGCCTTCCAAAGTACTGGAATGACAGGTGTGAGCCACTGTGCACAGTCTATTTGTCAATTTATCTAAAACTGGAAAAAATAGCTCATAAGAAGGAGGGGAAAAAAAAGAGAGAACTTCAAGGGGCCTGAGACTAAAACACTGAAGATCCGCTATTTCACCATCTACTTTTCTCGCCAGCTTGGACAACTTTGAACTTAAATTGAGAATTTTCCTCCCCCACAACCCTGCTCCACTTTGAAGGCCTAAATCTGCCCCCAAGGTTTGAGGATCATTTTGGGAATGCTACCTCCTTTGTTGAACATTTCGGTAATTCCCAGCCAGGTCTGCCACTGGGGCGGAGGATACACCCCCATAGCCTCCCAGTGAACTCACCTATTTTGCCTGCACTCGTTTTTGTGGGTGTCTGTATTTTGCAGCCAAAAATCCCCAAAGAATCACATTGTCTATTCCCGAGGCGGAGGTGAGGATCCCCTCACCTGAATGAGCGCATCCAGGGACCCTGTGACGATCAGGTTGTTCTCAGGACCAAAAACAGCCGTCTCCACCATGTCTTCGTGTTCCAGATCCGTGGCCATGAACCGGCGAAAGCCTCTCGAGTCCGCCAAGTATATCCGCACGGATCTTCCGAAGCCTGAAACGGCAGGAACTGGGGTTACACCTCTCATGCCTGGAGGGGGTTGAGGGTCATTCCTTCCATCAACAGAGACATTTTGGAGGCTGGGTGTGGTGGTTCATGCCTGTAATCCCAGCACTTTGGGACGCCAAAGGGGGCAGATCACTCGAGGTCAGGAGTTCGAGATCAGCCTGGCCAACATGGTGAATGAACCCCAATGTTTCATGTATTTTATTCTCTACCTAAAATACAAAAATTAGCCAGGTGTGGTGGCGCATGCCTGTAATCCCAGCTACTCAGGAGGCTGAGGCAGGAGAATTGCTTGAGCCCAGGAGGCAGAGGCCGCAGTGAGCTGAGATTGCACCGCTGCACTCCAGCCTGGGCAACAAAGCTAGACTCTGTTTCAAAAAAAAAAAAAAAGGATGTTTTGAAGGCCCTGCTAGGTGCCAGGAGAAGGGATCCAGGATGGGGAAGGTGGATTCAGTCCTGTCCTCATCTGCACATAGCCCACAGCAGGTTGGGGGCAGGGGGAATGCTGACTTCTGTAATCACTCATCTTTTTTTTTTTTTCTTTTTTTTTTTTTGAGATGGAGTCTTGCTCTGTCACTGAGGCTGGAGTGCAATGGCGTGATCTTGGCTAACTGCAATCTCTGCCTCCTGGGTTCAAGCAATTCTCCCACCTCCTTCCTGAGTAGCTGGGATTATAGGTGCTCACCACCACGCCTGGCTAAATTTTGTATTTTTTAGTAGATACTGGGTTTCACCATGTTGGCCAAGCTGGTCTCAAACTCCTGACCTCAAGTGATCCGCCCACCTTGGACTCCCAAAGTGCTGGGATTACAGGCGTGAGCCACCGTACCCAGCCACTAATCACTCATCTTAAGGAAACTTGTAACGTTATTATAATGAAACTGTAAGTTCTTGGAGAGCAGGGACTGCCTCTTTGGCTCATCATGGTATCTCAGAAACTAGCACAAAGCTGGGCACACAGCAGGCCTTTGATAACTATGACGGAAGGAAGGGAGGAAGGAGAGAGGAGAGTCAAGGAGATAGAGAGGAAGAAAAAAAGTAAAGAGGAAGGGAGGAAGGAGAGAAATGAGAAGGGAAAGAAGGAAGGAAGAAGAGGAAAGAAAGTAAGAAGGGAGAAAGGAAGGGATAGTGGCAGGAGGCAGGTAAATGCCTAGCCAGATAGGAATGGGTCCCTGGTGAAACTGTACCTTTGAACCAAAAACAGCCTGGGCTGCTGGTTCCAAATGAAATCCACAACCCAGAGTGAGAACTCCTGTGCCTTTTTGCCCACCCTTTCCTGATTGATTCTTTCTGAATAAGACTTTTTTGGCAGTGGTGTGATCTTGTCTCACTGCAATCTGCACCTCCTGGGTTTAAGCAATTCTCATGCTTCATCCTCCTGAGTAGCTGGGATTACAGGTGCCTGCCACCCTGCCTGGCTAATTTTTGTGTTTTTAGTACAGACAGGGTTTCACTGTGTTGGTCCGACTGGTCTGAACTTCTGATCTCAGGTGATGGCCCACCTTGGCCTCCCAAAGTGCTGGAATTACAGACATGAGCCACTGCACCTGGCCTGAAGAATGCTTTATAACCAATTGAATGTGACCTTTTCCAATACTACCTACTGCCTGCCCCTCCCCCATCCTGTGCCTATAAAAACTCCCAGACTCAGACACACTGAGAGAGATGACCCGACCTTCACATCCCCTCTCCCCTGAGAGCTGTTTCATTGCTCAATAAAATTCTCTGTCCTTATCACTTTTCAATTGTCAGCATGACTTCATTCTTCTTGGACATGGGACAAGAGCTTAGGACTCACTGGATGCGGGTACCCAGGAGGGCTGTAACACTGTGGCCCTCTGTCCTTGCTGGCAGAGGGCAGCTGCCCCATGCAATAGAAGCAGTGGTAGGGCCAAGCCAGTTCCAGAGCTGTAGGCCAGAAAGGGGAAAGGGGCTGACTGAGCTGCTAACATGCCACCATCCATTAGGTTGCAGATGGTGGAAATAAAAGAGCAAATTAGTCCGGGTGTGGTGGCTCATATTTGTAATGCCAGCACTTTGGGAGGCCAAGGCAGCCTGGCCAACATGGTGAAACTCCATCTCTACTAAAAATACAAAAATTAGCTGGGTATGGTGGTGCGTGCCTGTAATCCCAGCTATTCAGGAAGCTGAGGTGGGAGGATCGTTTGAGCCCAGAAATTCAAGCCTGCAATGAGTTATGATGGAGCCACTCCACTCCAGCCTGGGTGACACAGCAAGACCCTATCGCAAAAAAAAAAAAAGAGAAAGAAATGGTGTCTAGTCTAGTTTTTGTGCCATAACTGCAGAGTTGAGTCTTTGCAACTGAGACTGTCTCATCTGGACTGCAAAAAATGTTTACTATGAGGCCATTTGGCAGAAAAAGTTTGCTAACCTCTGGCCCTAGGACCTTGCTCTGTTCCCAAGCCCCACCCCCTTCTCCAGCCTGGTCCCGATTAGCTTCCTCACTACTCCAAATGAGAGCTAAATGCTACCTGCAGCAAGGAGGGACTCATCTTCAGAGACCACCAGGAACCTCACAGCATCTGGAAGCTTCTCCAGCAATCTGTCCTCTTTGGAGGAAACCTGTGCAGAACCAAGGATGCCTGTCAGGCACTTCCACGGGTTAAGGCTTACAGGTTTGGAATTTTTTCTTTTGTTCTTTTTTCTTTTTTTTGAGATGGAGCCTCGCTCTGTCTCTCCGGCTGGAGTGCAGTGGCGCAATCTCCGCTCACTGTAACCTCCGCCTCCCGGGTTCAAGCAATTCTCCTGCTTCAGCCTCCCAAGTAGCTGGGATTACAGGCATGTGCCACCACCCCTGGCTAATTTTTGTATTTTTAGTAGAGACAGAGTTTCACCATGTTGGTCAGTCTGGTCTTGAACTCCTGACCTCAGGTGATCCGCCTGCCTTGGCCTCCCAAAGTGCTGGGATTACAGGCATAAGCCACCACGCCTGGCTGACCCCATCTCTCAATACAATTTTTAGCTAGGCATGGTGGTACACCCCTGTGGTGCCAGCTACTCAGGAGGCTAAAGCAGGAGGGTCACTCTTGCCCCTAGGAGTTGGAGGCTGCAGTGAGTTATGACTGTGCCACCGCATTGCAGCCTAGGTGACAGACTGAGACTCTGTCTCTAAAAATATTTTTTTAATTGAAAAAATAAAAGTTGGCCAGGTATAGTGGCTCATGCCTGTAATCCCAGCACTTTGGGAGGCTGAGGCAGGTGGATCACTTGAGGTCAGGAGTTCAAGACCAGCCTGGCCAACATGGTGAAACCCCATCTCTACTAAAAATAAAAAAAATTAGCCAGACACGGTGGCGCATGCCTGTAGTCCCAGCTACTGGGGAGGCTGAGGCAGAATTGCTTGAACCCAGGAGGCGGAGGTTTCAGTGAGCCGAGATCATGCTGCTGCATTCCAGCCTGGGCAACAAAGTGAGACTCTGTCTCAAACAAAAACAAACAAACAAAAAGAGTTTAAAAATGGTAAAAAAAAAAAACAAATTCTGGCCAGGCACAGTGGCTCACACCTGTAATCCCAGCACTTTGGAAGGCTAAAGTAAGATGATTGCTGGATTGCTTGAGCCCATAAGTTCGAGACCAGCCTGGGCAACATAGTAAAACCCCCATCTCCACAAAAAACAACACTAATAATTGGCCAGGCATGGAGTCGTGCACCACTGCACTCCAGCCTGGGCGACAGAGCGAGACTCCATCTCAAAAAAAATTAAATAAAGAAAGAAATAAGGCCGGGCGCGGTGGCTCAAGCCTGTAATCCCAGCACTTTGGGAGGCCGAGACGGGCGGATCACGAGGTCAGGAGATCGAGACCATCCTGGCTAATGCGGTGAAACCCCGTCTCTACTAAAAAAAAAAAAAAAAGAAATAAATAAATGGTCAGGCACAGTGGCTCACTCCTGTAATTCCAGCACTTTAGGAGGCCGAGGTGGGTGAATCAGCTGAGGTCAGGAGTTCAAAACCAGCCTGACCAACATGGTGAAACCCCATCTCTACTAAAAGTACCAAAAAATTAGCTGGGCATGGTGGCAGGTGTCTGTAATCCCAGCTACTCAGGAGGCTGAGGCAGGAGAATCGCTTGAACCCGGCAGGCAGAGGTTGCAGTGGGCAGAGATTGTGCCACTGCACTAAACTTCATCTCAAAAACAAAACAAAACAAAGATACAAGGCAAGATTATTTTTCCCAACTTCTAGCATGTCTGAGCATTTCAAGCTGAGTTAATGTTCTCATCATAGATGGTAAAGGTGCTTACCAAAGAGATGGAGCCATTGCTAAACCCGGTAACAAGCTTTCCTTGCTTCTGGACTGAGACGGCACAGGTAGGTGTTTCTTCCTTGATGCTGGACATATGTTGCTGCCCCTGAAGTTTTCCTGTGGCTGAGCTCCACAGACTGACCACACCATCCCTGGACACTGTCAGCAGCGTGGCCTGGGAGGCCAGCATGGCCATGCACATCCAAGGATCAGAGGCATCTCCCAGGATATGGAAAACCGGCTCTGCAGTTTCCAGATTCCAAGCATTGATCTAATAGAATAATAAAGAGGAAGCAGCATCTTGGCAGGAGACCTAGGCTGTAAGTTTCCCAGAGTCAAACGCAAGATGCGTTCTCTTGTATACTTTATACATTTTCTTTTCTTTTGGAGACAGATCCTCTCCTTTTCACCCAGGCTGGAGTGCAGTGGTGCAATCATGACTCACTACAGCATTGACCTCCTGGGCTCAAGCAATCCTCCTACCTCAGCCTCCCAAGTAGCTGGGACCACAGACACACACCACCATGCCTGGCTATTTGTTTTTGTAGAGACAGGGTCTGACTATATTGCCCAGGCTGCTCCTGAGCTCCTGGGCTCAAGCTATCCTCCCTGCTCGGCCTCTCAAAGTGCTGGGATTATGAGTGTAAGCCACTGCACCCGCCCCATGCATTTTATTTTTAACACTCCCAATTCAGAGAAATAAAGGAGAGGTGGGCGAGGCCTCACGTGTGATTTTAAATTCATTAGCTACCTTACAAAAGGTACAAAGAAACAAATGAAATCAATTTTAGTATTATATTTTATTTAACTCAATATGTCCAAGTGGTATCACTTCAACATATAATCAATACAAAAATTATTATTGAGATAGTTTATATTATTTTTACTATACTAGGTCTTTGAATTTCAGTATGTTGGGACAGTCACATTTCAAGTGTTTTAATTAATTAATTAATTTTTTAATGTTACTTTCAGTTCCGGGATACATGTGCAGAACATGCAGGTTTGTTACATAGGTATACATATGCCACGGTGGTTTGCTGCAACTATCAACCCATCATGTAGGTTTTAAGCCCTGCATGCATTAGGCATTTGTCCTAATGCTCTCCCTCCCCTTCCCCCCTACTGCCTGATTTCAAATATTTAATAGGTACATCTGGTTGGTGACTCCTATTTTGGGCAGCATGATATATATGTACCGATATTACTGTCAAGAACCACCAATTACTCATGTAACATAATAATAGATAGATATCAATTATTTGGTGCTTACAGTGTGCTAAGCACTATGCTAGGATATGTCTCATGATCTTATGAGGAAGGGGAAGCAATGAGACTCAGAATGGTGAATGACATGACCAAAGTCACTCAGTTCCCAAGAAACTTAACTGGGAGTTAAATAAAGATATTTTTCTTCCTGGCATCAATTACTAAGCTATTACCCATGATGCTATTGTGTGTCTCCATTTATGAAACTATGAAATCATAGGGTCATGATTGATATAATGGAATAACACAGTGGAATAGACATTGTTTTCAGAAGCCCTCGGAACATTTAGAGAGACTATAAAACAGGCTGGGCATGATGGCTCAGGCCTGTAATCCCAGCACTTTGGGAGGCTAAGGTGGGTGGGTCAACTGAGGTCAGGAGTTTGAGACCAGCCTGCCCAACATGGCAAAACCCTGTCTCTACTAAAAATACAAAAATTAGCTGGGTATGGTGGCGTGCGTCTGTAGTCCCAGCTATTCAGGAGGCTGAGGCAGGAGAATCACGTGAACCTGGGAGGTGGAGGTTGCAGTGAGCTGAGTGTAGCTGCACTATACTCAGCTTGGGTGCCACTGCACTCCAGCTTGGGTGACAGAGCAGGACTCCATCTCAAAAAAAAAAAAAAAAAAAGAGAAAGAGAGAGAGAGAAAGAAAGAAGGAAAGAAGAGAGACAGAGACTATAATACAAGTCTCAATGAATCTGAAAGGTTTTATGTCATACAAATGAAATTTAGTTAGAAAAAAATAAAGAACAGGACCCTATCTGGAAATCCCTCAACTATCTGGAAACTAATAGCACACTTTTAAATAGCCCATGGATCAAAGAAGAAATCCAAAGTGAAATCTGAAAGTATTTTGCACTGAATGTAAATGAAAACACACGTCAAAATGTATAGGATGTAGGTAAAGCAGTACTGTGAGGGAAATTTATAGCCCTAAAATGCTGATATTCAAAAAGATGAAAGGTTTCAAATCTTGGGGTCAGAAAGAATGATCAGGATTATCTAACCCAACTCTGAAGTCTGAAACCTCTTATGGCACCCTCTCAAGTGGTTGTGTACACTGTTTACACCCACACTCCACCACCGTATCAGGGAACCCCTCCTTATAGAAATGGCCTATTCTGTCTTTTAATGCCCTGGTCTCAGCTTTCCTTTACAAATAGGGCAGGTTTTTGTTACCTTTGAGGCAGATGCCGAATACACAACTTTATGTGCCTCATCCACATGAAGGCTCCAGATCTGAGGTTCAGTGGGATTTTTTGAGCCTCCATCCCAAATGGTAAATTTCTCTTGGCCAGTGAGTAAGTTCCACAAGCGTAGCGTGTAATCCTTCGAAGCAGAGATGGCAAGGGTCCCTTTGGCAAATACTTTCACGCACCTCACCTCTCCTGTGGAAGGCCAGGGTGGGGGAGAGTATATTAGCTGGGAATATTTTGACCTTGCAGCTATCAAAATGCTTGTCAGCTGGGAAATACCCTGGTTTACCAAAGAAAAGATGGATGGAAATGAATTGTGAAAGTTATCAGAATAAAAATGGAGTCAGTAATGTTAAGAAAACCCTGACAAACAGAGGCTATGAAGGAAGGCCGTGAAGAGAGGGTTCTCACACTTGTATGCCTGATAACAGAAAAGACTACAAAAATCACAACCTTGCACAAAGGCTATTGCAACCTTACAGAAAAAAATACAAAAAAATACATCTCCCCGGCAACTGCCTCTCCAGCCGCACCCTTATTATTGATCTTCGTAAACAAGGATAATTCTTTCAAAACAATGATGTAATTCTCCTCTTTTTTTTGTTTTTTGTTGTTTTGGTTTTTGTTTGTTTTTTTGTTTTTGTTGTTGTTGTTTTGTTTTTTTGAAGACAGAATCTCTCTCTGTTACCCAGGCTGGAGTGCAGTGGCTCAATCTTGGCTCACTACAACCTCTGCCTCCCGGGTTCGAGCAATTCTTGTGCCTCAGCCTCCCAAGTAGCTGGGATTATAGGCGCCTGCCACCATGCCTGGCTAATTTTTTGTATTTTTAGTGGAGATGGGTTTCACCATGTTGGCCAGGCTGGCCTTGAACTCCTGGCCTCAAGTGATCCATGCACCTCAGCCTCCCAAGTGCTGGGATTACAGGCATGAGCCACCATGCCCAGCCTTTTATAATTATTTATTATTATTTTGACACAAAGTTTTGCCCGTATTGCCCAGGCTGGAGTGCAGTGGCATGACCTTGGCTCACTACAGCCTCCATTTCCTGGGTTCAAGCAATTCTCCTGCTTCAGCCTCTCGAGTGCTGGGATTACAGGTGCCCACCACCACACTTTGCAATTTTTTTTGTATTTTTAGTAGAGACAGGGTTTCATCATGTTGGCCAGGCTGGTCTCGAACTCCTGACCTCAGGTGGTCTACCCATCTTGGCATCCCAAAGTGCTGGGATTACAGGCATGAGCCACCGTGCCTGGCCTATGATGATGATGATGATGATTATTATTATTATTTTGAGATGGAGCCTCACTCTGTCCCCTGGGCTGGAGTTCAGTGGCATGATCTCAGCTCACCACAACCTCTGTCTCGTGGGTTCAAGCAATTCTCATGCCTCAGCCTCCTGAGTAGCTGGGATTACAGGCATGTACCACCGCGCCTGGCTAATTTTTGTATTTTTAGTAGAGATGGGTTTTCACCATGTTGGCCAGGCTGGTCTCGAACTCCTGACCTCAGGTGATCTGCTCACCTCTTTTTTTTTTTTTTTTTTTTTTTTTTGAGAGCTTCTCTCTGTTAGTTAAATTGATAGAACCTGCCCAAATGGAAAATAATGAAATGTGGCAGAGCAAAATTCAGAGGGCCACAACTGGTTGAGTCAATGAATTGCCCCAGATGTTGAATTTGTACTAAACAAATAATTGAGTTTTATAAAGATTCAGCATCTAGAGTGTCTAAAATTAATAACCATGTAAAAAGGGGGAAACTTCTAGAAAAATTATAGGATTTCTCTTATCATTTTTATAATCTTGTAAAAAAAATAATAAGCCAGGTGTGGTGGGATGCACCTGTGGTCCCAGTTACTTGGGAGGCTGAGGTGGGAGGATCATTTGAGCCCAGGAGGTTGAGGCTGGAGTGAGCTATGATCACTCCGCTGCACTCTAGCCTCAGCAACACAGCAAGACCTTGTCTCAAAATAAATAAATAAATAAAAATAATAATCTTAGAGAGCTATTTCCTAAGGAAAACATATAATTTGGAAGGCATAAAGGGGAAACATTGACCAACTGGATTATGTAGAAATGTAAAACTTCAGGAGGATAAACTGTAGTTGAAAGGCACATCATGAGAGATGTGGAGGAGATACTTACAACGTATAACAGACAAATGGAGATTGTGCTTAATAAACAGTTCATCAGGCTGTGATTAGGGCATGACGGTGGAGCCCTGGGGAATGGGATTAGTGTCCTTATAAAAGTGGTCCCAGGCTGGGCAGGGTGGCTCATGCCTGTAATCCCAGCACGCTGGGAGGCTGAGGTGGGCAGATTGCTTGAGCTCAAGAGTTCGAGTTGGGACCAGCCTGGCCAACATGGCAAAACCCCATCTCTACTAAAAATACAAAAATTAGCTGGGTGTGGTGGTGGGTGCCTGTAATCCCAGCTACTCGGGAGGCTGAGGCAGGAGACTTGTTTGAACCTGGGAGGCAGAGGTTGCAGTGAGCTGAGACTGCACCACTACACTCCAGCCTAGGCAACAGAGTGAGACTCTGTCTCAAAAAAAAAAAAAAAAAAGAGTCCCCAACATAAAGATGGGAACAACAGACACTGGGGACTAATGGAGTGGGGAAGGAGGAAGGGGGTCAAGGGCTAAAAAAATTCCTCTTGGGGGCCGGGTGCGGTGGCTCACGCCTGTAATCCCAGCACTTTGGGAGGCCGAGACGGGCGGATCACGAGGTCAGGAGATCGAGACCATCCTGGCTAACACGGTGAAACCCTGTCTCTACTAAAAAAATACAAAAAACTAGCCGGGTGTGGTGGCGGGCGCCTGTAGTCCCAGCTACTCGGGAGGCTGAGGCACGAGAATGGCGTGAACCCGGGAGGCAGAGCTTGCAGTGAGCTGAGATCCCGCCACTGCACTCCAGACTGGGCAACAGAGTGAGACTCCGTCTCAAAAAAAATAAAATAAAATAAAATAAAATAAAACAAGCCAAAAGTTCCTCTTGGGCACCATGCTCACTACCTGGGTGATGGGGTCATTCGTACCCCAAACCTCAGCATCACTCAATACACCCATGCAGTAGACATGCACATGTATCCCCTGAAATTAATGGTGGAAATTATAAATGAAATAAAATACAATAAAATCAAAACAAGGATCTGACTGGGCCAGGTGGCTCACACCTGTAATCCCAGCACTTTGGGAGGCTGAAGTGGGAGGGTCACTTGAGCCCAGGAGTCCGAGACAGGCGGGCAACATAGTGAGACCCTGTCTCTAAAAAAAAAAGATGTAAAAAAAGAGCCGGGCACGGTGGCTTACACCTGTAATCTCAGCACTTTGGGAGGCCAAGGCGGGTAGATCACCCAAAGTCAGGAGTTCAAGACCAGCCTGGCCAACATGGCCAGACCCTGTCTCTACTAAAAATACAAAAATTAGCTGGGCGTGGTGGTGGCAGGCGCCTTTAATCCCAGCTACTCAGGAGGCTGAGGCAGGAGAATCACTTGAACCCGGGAGGCAGAGGTTGCGGTGAGCCAAGATCCTGCCATTGCACTCCAGCCTGGGCGACAAAAGCGAAACTCCGTCTCAAAAATAAAAATAAAAGTAAAAATAGTAAAAATAGGCTGGCGCGGTGGCTCACGCCCGTAATCCCAGCACTTTGGAAGACCAAGGTGGGTGAATCAGTTGAGGTCAGGGGTTCAAGACTAGCCTGGCCAACATGGCAAAACCTCATCTCTACTCAAAATACAAAAATTAGCCGGGCGTGGTGGCAGGCGCCTATAGTCTCAGCCACTTGGGCGGCTGAAGCAGGAAGATTGCTTAAACCTGGGAGGTTGCCGGGCGCGGTGGCTCACGCCTATAATCCCAGCACTTTGGGAGGCCGAGGCGGGCGGATCACAAGGTCAGGAGATCGAGACCATGGTGAAACCCCGTCTCTACTAAAAATAGAAAAAAAATGAGCCGGGCGCAGTGGCGGGCGCCTGTAGTCCCAGCTACTCGGGAGGCTGAGGCAGGAGAATGGCGTGAACCCAGGAGGCGGAGCTTGCAGTGAGCCGAGATTGCGCCACTGCACTCCAGCCTGGGCGACAGAGCAAGACTCCGTCTCAAAAAAAAAAAAAAAAAAATTAAAAAAAAAAAATAAACCTGGGAGGCGGAGGTTGCAGGGAGCCGGGATCATGCCACTGCACTCTGGTGGGAGACAGAGCGAGACTCTATTTCAAAAATAAAAATAAAAAAAAAGTCAGTGGACACAAAAGAATGTTTATGGCAAAACCGAAAAAATATATATATAGTATATATTTATATATTTAGGTATATATTTTTGTATATATATGTATATATCTATACTTTTATGTATGTATATATTTGTGTTTTATACACACATATATTATGTTTTATATAGATAAAGCATAAATATATACATATACTACATACACAAAAATAGATAAATATATGTGTATATGTAAGTATATATATATTTATAAACATGGTACATAGTTCGATTGAAATGATAAAATATCCTTAACATCTTTATGGGTAGACAATGTACAACCACAAAATTTGCCCATTCAATCTAGAATTATACAATTCAGTGGTTTTTAGTGTGTTCACAGAGCTGTGTAACCATCGCCCCAGACTGTTCAGAACACTTTCATAATCTCAAACAACAGTCATCCTCTTTTTTCTTTATCACATTAATTTAAATTTAATTTAATTAATTTATTTATTTATTTATTTTGAGACAGAGTCTCACTCTGTTGCCCAGGCTGGAGTGCAGTGACGCAATCTCAGCTCACTGCAACCTCCCACTCTGGGGTTCAAGCGATTCTCCTGCCTCAGCCTCCTGAGTAGCTGGAACTACAGACATGCACCACCACGCCCAACTAATTTTGTATTTTTAGTAGAGATGGGGTTTCACCATGTTGTCCAGGCTGATCTTGAACTTCTGACCTCAAGTGATGCGCCCACCTCAGCCTCCCAAACTGCTGGGATTACAGGCGTGAACCACTGCGCCTGGCCTATCGCATTAATCATTTCAAAGCAAACAATCCAGTGGCATTTAGCACATTCACAGTGTTGTGCAACCATCACTCTATCTAGTTCCAGAACATTCGCAACCCCCCAGGAGACCCTGTCCCTATCAGCAGTCACTCCCCACTCCCCTCCCCTGACCCCTGGCAACCACTAGTCTGCCTCCTGTCTCTGTGGATCAGTCTGTTCTGGACATTTCATATCCATGGGAGTCATACACCATGTGGCCTCTGGTGACTGCCCCTTTTTGTTGTTGTTGTTGTTTTGTTTTATTTTGTTTTTTGAGACGGAGTCTCGCGCTGTCGTCCAGGCTGGAATGCAGTGGTGCAATCTCGGCTCACTGCAACCTCTGCCACCCGGGTTTAAGCGATTCTCCTGCCTCAGCCTCCCGAGTAGCTGGGACTACAGGCTCACGCCGCCATGCCTGGCTAATTTTTGTATTTTTAGTAGAGACAGCGTTTCACCGTGTTGGCCAGGATGGTCTTAATCTCTTGACTGCGTGATCTACCCGCCTTGGCCTCCCAAAGTGCTGAGATTACAGGTGTGAGCCACCGCGCCCAGCCGACTGCTCCTTTTTATTTGACACAATCTCTGGAGCTCCAGTGTCATGATTTCCTTGCTGTTCTATAGACCCGCCCACCTCATTCCCCTCTCAGGACCTTTGCCCTTGCTGCTTGCTGTACCTGTGAGGATCTTTCCTCTTCCCTGCCCTTCCTTCACCCCTACGGATACCAAACTCCACAGACGCTCCAGTGCCTTATATGAAATAGTGCAGTATTTGCATATAGCCTATACATATCCTCCTGTATACTTTATTATTATTGTTAACATTGTTATTATTTTTAGAGATAGGGGTCTGGCTGTGTTACCCCGGCTGGAGCATAGTAATGCAATCACTGCCCACTGTAGCCTCGATCTCCCAGGCTTAAGCGATCCTCCTGCCTCAGCCTCAGCCTGGGACTACAGGTGCTCCCGTATACTTAATTTTTCTTTCTTTCTTTCTTTCTTTCTTTTTTTTTTTTTTGAGACAGAGTCTCACTCTGTCGCCCAGGCTGGAGTGCAGTGGCGCAGTCTCGACTCACGGCAAGCTCCACCTCCCAGGCTCACACCATTGTCCTGCCTCAGCCTCCTGAGTAGCTGGGACTACAGGCGCCCACCACCACACCCGGCTAATTTTTTGTATTTTTAGTAGAGATGGGGTTTCACCTTGTTAGTCAGGATGGTCTCGAGCTCCTGACCTCATGATCCGCCCGCCTCGGCCTCCCAAAGTGCTGGGATTACAGGCATGAACCACCGTGCCCAGCCTTTTTTTTCTTTTTGAGACAGAGTCTCACTGTCACCAAGGCTGCGGTGTAGTGGCATGATCTCGGCTCACAGCAACCTCCATCTCCCAGGTTCAAGCAATCTTCCTGTATCAGTCTCCCAGGTAGCTAGGACTACAGGCGTGCACCACCATGCCTGGCTAATTTTTGTACTTTTAGTAGAGATGGGGTTTTGCCATGTTGGCCAGGCTGGTCTCGAACTCCTGACCTCAGGTGATCCACCCGCCTCAGCCTCCCAAAGTGCTGGGATTACAGGCATGAGCCACCATGCTCAGCCTTAAAATTTATTTTTAAGAGACAGGTACAGCGGCTTATGCCTGTAATCCCAGCACTTCAGGAGGCTTAGGTGGGAGGATGGCTTGATGCCAGGAATTCAAGACCAGCCTGGGAAACACAGTGAGACCCAGTCTCTACAAAAACTGTTTTAAAAATTAGCTTGCACCCGTGGTCCTAGCTCTTCAGGAGGCTGAGGTGGGAGGATTGGTTGAGCCTGGGGCGTCAAGATTGTAGTTAACCATGATTGCATCATTGTACTCCAGGCTGGATGACAAAGTAAGATCCAGAAAGAAAGAGAAGAAAAGAAAGAAAGAAAGAAAGAAAGAAGGAGAGGCCGGGCGCGGTGGCTCAAGCCTGTAATCCCAGCACTTTGGGAGGCCGAGGCGGGTGGATCACGAGGTCAGGAGATCGAGACCATCCTGGCTAACACCGTGAAACCCCGTCTCTACTAAAAATACAAAAAACTAGCCGGGCGCGGTGGCGGGCGCCTGTAGTCCCAGCTACTCGGAGGCTGAGGCAGGAGAATGGCGTAAACCCGGGAGGCGGAGCTTGCAGTGAGCCGAGATCGCGCCACTGCACTCCAGCCTGGGTGACACAGCGAGACTCCATCTCAAAAAAAAAAAAAAAAAAGAAAGAAAGAAAGAAAGGAAGGAAGGAAGGAAGGAAGGAAGGAAGGGAGGGAGGGAGGGAGGGAGGGAGGGAAGGAAGGAAAGAGAGAGAGAGAGAGAAAGAGAGAGAGACAAAGGAAGGAAAGAAGGAAGGAAGGAAGGAAGGAAGGAAAGAAGGAAGGAAGGAAGGACAACAGAGCCAACAACAACCAAACGACAGGATCTCACTCTGTTGCCCCAGCTGAACTCAAACTCCTGGGCTCAAGGCATCCTCCTGCCTCAGCCCCCCAAGTAGCTGGGACTACAGGTGCCCGCCACCATGCCCAGCTAATTTTTTTTTTTTGTATTTTTAGTAGGGACAAGATTTCACCGTGTTAGCTAGGATGGTCTCGATCTCCTGACCTCCTGACCCACCCGCCTAGGCCTCCCAAAGTGCTGGGATTACAGGTGTGAACCACTGCTCCTGGGCTAGATTAGATTCTTTCTAAAGCTAATTTTCTATGGCTTGATTCTGTTAAATATATTTTTTAAACACATGGGATATTTTAACTTATTTATTCAACAAATAAGCATGGAGTATGTTGAATAAAACATAACCCTTGCCCTCAAACAATAGTAATAAGATCTCAGGTCAACAAATAAATGTAGTCCTACATTTATTTATTTATTTATTTATTTATTTATTTGGAGATAGGGTCTGGCTGTGTTTCACAGGCTGTGTTGTAATCACAGCTCACTGCAGCCCCAACCTCCTGGGCTCAAGTGAGTCTCATGCCCCAACCTCCCAAGTAGCTGGAACTACTGGTGTACATCACCATGCCTGGCTAATTTTTGCATTTTTTTGTAGAAATGTGGGTTCGCCATGTTGCCCAAGCTGGTCTCAAACTCCTGAGCTTAAGTGATCTGCCTGCCTCAGCCTCCTGAAGTGCTGGGATGAGCCACCACGCCCAGCCAACTGTAGTCTTAGCCAGTGTGGTCTTATGTACATCAAGCTGCAGGAGAGCACGAGGGAGCTAGTTATGAACTCTACTGTGGGAATCATCTCTCCCAAAGGGAGGACCCTTGAGATTAGTCCTCAAAAATGAATAGTTTTCCATCCTAGTTCTGACCCTGGTCTATCTCTCTTCAGCATCTAGAACAGGGCCTGGTACACAGCAGACACTCAACAATTGGTTATAGAAATAAGTCATATCTGTTAAGGGATTATGTAGAAATAAACAACCTTACTTAGGATCTGAGGTCGACAAATGCAAAAAGGACCACAATTCTTCACCCTTCCTGATCCACACCCGTGGCAATGTGACTTTGCAGCTCCTCCCATCAAAAAAATGAAGCCTAGGCTGTGTGTAGTGACTCACACCTGTAAACCCAGCGCTTTGGGAGGTCAAGGCAGGAGGATTGCTTGAGCTCAAGGAGCTTGAGACCAGCCTGAGCAACATAGTGAGACCCTGTCTCTACCAAAAATACAAAAATTAGCCAGGTGTGGTGGTGTGTGTCTGTAGTCCCAACTACTCAAGAGGCTGAGGTGGGAGGATTGCTTGAGTCCAGGAGGCTGAGGGTGCAATGAGCTGAGATTGTGCCACTGCACTCCAGCTTGGGCAACAGAGCAAGACCCTGTCAGAAAAAAGAAAGAAAAAAAGAAAAGAAAAGAAAAGAAGGAAGAAAGCCTATTTAGCCTATTTCCCTACTAGACTGTTATTGTGAATTCCTTTGGTCAAGAGAATGTAAATGTGACCAGGTGCCAATTCCAAGTCCAGGTTTAAGAGATTCTGTGAGTGCCTACTTGTTTTCTTGAAACCCTGCCTTTGCTAGGGATGAGAGACCCGAAGGATACTGAATGATGAGAGACCACATGGAGCAAAGTTGAGTTGCCTCATTTGAAAACATTCAGATTCAGCCAACTCCTAGATGATCCACTGACTGACTGCAGATACATGAGCAAGTCCAGCTGAGAGCAGAAAACTGCCCATCTGAGCCCAGCCTGCATTACCAATGCACAGGAAGTGAGCTAAAGAAATAGCTTGTCTGTGGCTCAAATTTGTAATCCCAACTACTTGGTAGGTTAAGGAGGGAGGATCACTTGAGCCCAAGAGTTTCAGACTAGCCTGGGCAACATACCAAGACCCCATTTCTACAAACATTAAAAAATTAGCTGGGTATAGTGGTATGTGCTTGTAGTCCCAGCTACTCAAGAGGCTGAGACAGGAGGATCACTTGGGTCCAGGAGTTTGAGGTTGCAGTAAGTTATAAACACACCACTGCACTCCAGCCTGGGCAATACAGTGAGATCCCATATTTAAAAAGAAAAAGAAATGGCTTGTTTGAAACTACTGTGTTTTGGGATGGTTTGTTATGCAGCTATAGCTAAGTGATGCAGGAACAAAGGCCAGGGTTTCAATACAGAGAAGTGAATCTGTGGGGAAGGGGCTCTGAGAACTGACTGTTCACTATGGAAGCTGACGACAAACCCCATTTCCCAAGTCTCACCTGTGTGTCCCGTTAGCATGTGGATCACATGCTGCTCTTCCATGTCCCACACAGCGATGATGCCATCCTGGGTGCCAATCACCAGCAGCTTCTCCTCCACACCCCATGCCATGGCGGTGATGCCTGCAGCCACACAGAAGCAACAGCAGTGATCTCAGTTCCTGTGTCCAAGTATTCAGCTATGGGGTCCTCTAATGAGCCCCCCACTTCACAGATAAGACAACTGAAGCACGGACAGATTTGGTCCCTTGCCCAAAGCTACACAGCAAGGATTAGAGATTCACAGCCTCAGATGCACAGATTCACACTCTGGGCTGTGACATTCACTTCAGAAAGGGGACTGAATCACAGTGTGGTCATAAGTGTCTGTCTAGTCTGGCAGTGCTCACCCAGGGGACACACATCGGTGTCCGGAGACATCTTGAGGTGCCACAACTGGGGACAAGGATGTTCAAGGACACTACCGCCATCTGGTCGGTGGAGGCCAGGGATGCTGCTCAATACCCAATAATGCATAACAGCTCCATCCCAGAGAAAGATTCAGCCCCAGAAGTCAGCAATGCCATGGCTGAGAAACACTGCCTTAGTTGAAGAAAACTCAGAAACGAAATTACATTGGCTGTGGCTGGGCACGGTGGCTCGTGCCTCTAATCCCAGCACTTTGGGAGGCCGAAGTGGGTGGATTGCTTGAGGTCAGGAGTTCAAGACCAGCATGCTCAACATGGAGAAACCCAGTCTCTACTAAAAACATAAAAATTAGCCAGGCATACTGGAGCATACCTGTAATCCCAACTACTCAGAAGGCTGAGGCAGGAGAATGACTTGAACCCAGGAGGTGGAGGTTGCAGTGAGCTGAGATCACACCACTGCACTCCAACCTGAGTGAGAGAGGGAGACTCTATCACAACAACAAGAAAGAAAAAGAAAGAAAGAAAGAAAGAAAGAAAGAAAGAAAGAAAGAAAGAAAGAAAGAAAGAAAGAAAGAAAATAGAGGAAAAGAAAAGAAAAGAAAGAAATTATATGGGCTGAGAATGAGGATTCTGTTTTTGACATCTCTGAGTTCAACCGGTGTAGAAAAGCAAAGGCTGATGTCCTAAAGAAAAAAATATATATATTTGCCAATAAATTGGGCCAACACACCCCAAAGCTCTCTGCCTGGTGGAGTTTGATTAAAATATCACTGGAGAGAGAGAAGGGCCAAGATATATTGGAGAAAATGTGGGCCTAGACATTAAGAAACTGAACTTTCTGAACGTCCTGGAGTAAAGAAAGGAAGTCCTTTTCCTTCTCTGTGCCTCTCCCCCATGTGTAAAATGGTTGAGAGGTGGTGTTGAATCAGAGCCAGTCAAGCTCTGAGAATACAGAATTTTGTTTCCACCTCACTGGGACAGAGAGTGAGGAGATGGGATTTGTTTTCTTTTCCTTTCTTCTCCTCCCCTTCCCTCCCTTTCCCTTTCCTCCCCTTTCCTTTCTTTCCCTCCCCTTTCCTCCCCTTCCCTCCCTTTCCCTTCCCTCATCTTCCCGTCCTTCCCTTCCCCTTTCTCTTTCCCTCCTCTTTCCCCTCCCCTTCCCCCTTCCCTCCCCTTCCCTCCCCTTCCCTCCCCTTTCCCCTCCCCTTCCTTCCCCTCCCCTTCTCTCCCTCTTCACTCCTCTCCTTTTCCCTCCCCTCCCTTCCCTTTCCTCCCCTTTTCCTTCCCCTTCCCTCCTCTTCCCTCCCCTCCCATTCCCTCCCCTCTCCTTCCCTTCCCTCCTCCCTCCTTCCTTTCCTTCCCCTTCCCTTCCCTTCCCTCCCCTTCCCTTTCCTCCCCTTTCCCTTCCCCTTCCCTCCTCTTCCCTCCCCTCTCCTTCCCTTCCCTCCTCTCTCCTTCCCTTCCCTCCTCTCTCCTTCCTTTCCTTCCCCTTCCCTTCCCTTCCCTCCCCTTTCTCCTTCCTTCCTCTTTCCTCTCCCCTCCCCTTTCCCTACCCCTTCCCTCCCCTTTCCCCTCCCCTTCTCTCCCTCTTCACTCCCTTCCCTTTCCCGCCCCTCCCCTCCCCTTCCCTTTCCTCCCTTTTCCCTTCCCCTCCCCTCCTCTTCCCTCCCCTCCCATCCCCTTCCCCTTCCCCTTCCCCTTTCCCTTCCCCTTCCCCTTTCCTCCCCTTCCCTTCCCTCCTCTTTCCCCTCCCCTCCCCTTCCCTCCTCTTTCCCCTCCCCTCCCCTTCCCTTCCCTTCCCTCCCTTTCCCTCCCATTCCCTTCCCTCCCTTTCCCTCCCATTCCCTTTCTTCCCCTTTCCCCTTCCCTTCCCTCTTCCCTCCCCTTTTTCATCCCTCCAGTTCCATCCCTCTTCCCTCGCCTTTCCCTCCCTTCCCCTCCCTACTCTCCTTCCCTTCCCTTCTTCTTCTTCTTTTTTTTTTTTTTTTTCAGATAGGGTCTCACTCTGTCACCCAGGCTGGAGTGCACTGCCACAATCATAGCTCACTGCAGCCTTGAACCCTTGGGCTCAAGCCATTCTCCCATCTTAGCCTCCTGAGTAGCTGGGACTATAGGCACATGCCACTATGACCAGCTTTTTTTTGTTTGTTTTTTTTTTAACTTTTTGTAGAGACAGGGTCTCCTTATGTTGCCCAGGCTGGTCTTGAGCATCTGGGCCCAAGAGATCCTCTTGCCTTGGCCTCCCAAAGAGCTGGGATTATAGGCATAAATCACTGTTCTCAGCCTCTTTTACTTTTTTTCTTGTCATGCACTCATTCTGTGACCTTGGAAATATTAACTCATACTTTTCATTTTTCTTTTTTTTTTTTTTTTGAGACGGAGTTTTGCTCTTTTGCCCAGGCTGGAGTCCAGTGGCACCATCTCCGCTCACTGCAACCTCCGCCTTCCAGTTTCAAGCGATTCTCCTGCCTCAGCTTCCCGAGTAACTGGGATTACAGGCGCCCACCACCACACTCGGCTAATTTTTGTATTCTTAGTAGAGACAGGGTTTTATCATGTTGGCCAGTCTGGTCTTGAACTTCTGACCTCGTGATCCACCTGCCTTAGCCTCCCAAAGTGCTGGGATTACAGGCGTGAGCCACCATACCCAGCCATACTTTTCATTTTAAAAATGAACAAACTTTAAAAATGAACAAACTGAAGCCCACATGGGTAAGAACTTTCTCAACTTTAACAGGACTAGAGGATGTAGAATGGGGCACAGTGGATCTGAAACACAGAACATTTCCCTGCCCCAGAGATGACAAAAATGTCACTCTAAGCTGTAACTTCCTATGCCTGTGCCATAACAGACATCATTATTCAATTATAGCACTGTGTGTGATTTGTGCCTCCATAGCCATTCTATAATCTCACTGTTAGTAATAAAACCCAAAAGCTCATAGGTTTTAGCTGAGTACATGGTTATCCGCACAAAGACCATATTTCCCTAGCTGAGCACAGTGGCTCACCCCTGTAATCCCAGCACTTTGGGAGGCCAAGGTGGGTGGATCACCTGAGGTCAGGAGTTTGAGACCAGCCTGGCCATCATGGTGAAACCCGGTCTCTACCAAAAATTATCTGGGCGTGGTGGCATGTGCCTGTAATCCCAGCTACTTGGGACGCTGAGGCAGGAGAATGACTTGAACCCGGGAAGCAGAGGTGCAGTGAGCCAAGATTGCACCACTGCACTCCAGCCTGGGTGACAAGAGCAAAACTCCATCTCCAAAAAAAAAAGAAAGAAAAAAAAAAAGAAAAGACCATATTTCCCAGGCTTCCTTACAGTTGGAGATATCCAAGTTCTTGCCAACGTGACAGGAATAGAAATATTTAGTTCTGCTTCTAGGTCATGCCCTTAAAATGAAGAGGCCTGCCATCTGCTTCTCCTATTCCCACTGGCTGGAATGCCATCTTGATGGTAGGAGCTGGAGCAGCCATCTTGGGCCAATGAGGACAGCCCTACACTGAAAATGGCAGAGCAACCAGATTGAAGGCGTATGGGTGCCAGACACCCTAAGGACTCCCTTTTACCTCTGCTTTTGCTTGAACTATTTCATAAGAGAGAATTAAACTCCTATTTTATTTAAGCCACTGATATTTTGGCCATTGTTTTTTTTTTACAACTTCTGAGTCTATATCCTAACAAATACACACTCTTTCCCACTATGCCAACTTCAGTCTCAGAATCCTCCTCAACACAGCATTCTAGTGGCTACCCCTAAATCAATTCCTCCATGCACTGTACTTAGTGTCTCTTAGCATTTCTATTTTGAAAATAATATGCCTGGGGAGTGCAGCTCTCACTACCAGGTCATGTGGCACAGTGAGAGCTCTGACATTTGAACCACAAGTGAATTCAGTGGTCTCACAATCAATGTGAGAGATTGTGGGTGGGCAGATAAATAGATGGGTGAATGGAGGTCAACGAGTGGGTAGACAGGTGGCTAGCTGGATGAGTGAGTGGGTGAAGGGATGGGCAGGTAGATGGGTAGATGGAGGAATCAGTTTCTAGATGAAATTGAAGTGAGAAAGCTGATGAATGGCTGAGTGTGTGGATGGGTGGAGAGGTAAGTGAGTGAATGGAAGATGATCAGATGAAGAAAATGGAAGGATAAGTGGGTAGAGGGGTGGATGACTGATGAGTGGATAGATGAGAGGAAGGAAGGAAGAAAGAAAGGATTGAAAGATGAATGGATGGATGAATGGACGAATGGATAGTGAGTGGATGGATGGAAGGAAAAGTGCGTAGGTGGGTGAGTGGATGGATGGGTGAGTGGATGGATGGATGAAAGGATAAGAAGGTGGTTTGATGAATGGATGGATGGATGTATAGATGAATGAAAGGGTGGGTAAATGATTGGATGAATGGATGAATAATGGATGGGTGGATGGATGAATGGGGCTAGATAAATGAAACGCTGGTAGGGTAGATGGATAGATGGATGGGTGGGTGGATGGGTGGATGGATGGAACAGTGGAAGAGCAGATGGATGAAAAAGCGGGCGGGTAGATGGATTTATAGATGGGGGTAGATGGATGGAAGTGTGGCAGGGTGGGTAGACGGGTGGATGGGTGGGAGGGTGGATGGATGGATGGATGGATGGATGGAGAGGAAGGTGGTTTGATAAGTGAATCAATGGATAAATGGAAGGGTTGGTAGATGATTGGATGAATAGACAAATGATGTGTGAATGGGTGGGTGGATGAGTGAATGGATGGATAGATGGATGGAAGAGTGGGAGGGTAGATAGATGGGAGAGTGGGAAGATGAATGGATGGATGGATTGATGGATGGATGGATGGATGGATGGATGGATGGATGGATGGATAAAGGTGGCAGTAGATGGATGGAAGGGTGGTAGAGAAGATGAGTGGATGAATGGATGGGTGGGTGGGAGGGTGGTTGATAGATGGATGGATAGATGAATGGAAGGGTGGGAGTGTAAATAGATGGATGAATGGATGGGAGGGTAATTGGATGGAAGAGTAGGAAGGTGAATTAATAGATGAATGGATGGATAGATGGATGGATGAATGGATGGGTGGGTGGGAGGGTGGTGGATGGATGGATTGATGAATGGAAGGGTGGGAGGTAGATAGATGAATGAATGGATGGGAGGGTAATTGGATGGAAGAGTAGGAAGGTGAAAGAATGGATGGATAGATGGATGGATTGATGAATGGAAGGAAGAAAAAAATGAATGACAAATGGATGGCGAAACCTAAATCCTCTTCTCTCCCTTACATTCTGGGATTCCAAAGGCTGCTTACAGTTCCATCAGCTTCTCAGGGGCCTGTCAGGCATCAGTTCCTAGCTTTCAGACTTATTAGCATGAGCTTGTAAACAGCCGAAACTGTCAGATGGGCACCAATCCCTTGGAGATGGGAAGCTTAGAGGCATCCCCTAGCATGGGGCTTATTAGCAGAATTTATATGAGACATCTGCAGTCCCTTGGCAGGGGGCAGAGAGAGTCGATTCAGCAAGAGACAGCAGGGGCAGGCTCTGATGGCACGCTTGGGGCCTCCCGACTAGCACAAGGGAGTCCCAGAGGACAACTTCAAACACGCAGCATTCACTGTCCCCAAGCAAGCAGGTGCTTGCTAGGATTTTCAGTACGCTAGGGAGACTCACCTTTGTGACAACCACTGAGGGTTGCCCGGAGGGGTCCTCCCGGGGGCTGGAGGAATCCTCCGAGGGGCACCAGCACAGGGTGTGCGCATAACCGGAACCAGCTCTGGGCCTGTTGGCATAGCTGTCCCACCAGTGCTGGATGTGAGGTGGCGAAGAAATGGAGTCTGGCCAGCAGTTCTGTGTACAGGAGGCTCCTCTCTGCAACAAAGGGATGTAGACTAAGTTGCCTGGATTGAGCTCCCCGTACCCTCCTGCCAATTGAGTCTCCACTCCCTGCAGGGGCTCCAGGACAAAAGAAAAGACACAATACCTCAGCTACTGGCCTCTGCTGTCCTCTCCTGTCTCCTCTGCTCTCCAGACACGCTTACCTTGCTTCAATTGCACCCAGCTGTTTCCAGTCTCCAGCCTTTGCCCGTGTGGCCTAGAATGCTTCCCTTCCCTTTCCTTCCTGCCTCCCTCCTTCTCTCCCTCCCTCCCTTCCTTTCTTCCTTCCTCTTTTATCATACTCTGTTGTCCCGGCTGGAGTGCAGTGGCACGATCAAAGCTCACTGCAGCCTCAAACTTCTGGGCTCAAGCAATCCTCCCATCTCAGCCTCCCAAATACTAGGGACTACAGGCATGTGCCACCATGCTCAGCTAATTTATTTGTTTATTTTCTTTTATTTTAGTTATTTTTGAGATGGAGTTTCAGCCTGTCACCCAGTCTGGAGTGCAATGGCGCAATCTTGGCTTACTGCAACCTCCACCTCCCAGGTTCAAGTGATTCTCCTGCCTCAGCCTCCCGAATAGCTGGGATTACAGGCTCCTGCCATCACACCCAGCTAATTTTTGTGTGTTTAGTTGAAACGGGGTTTCACCATGTTGGCTGGGCTGGTCTTGAGCTCCTGATCTCAAGTGATCCATCCGCCTCGGCTGCCTAAAGTGCTGGGATTACAGGCGTGAGCCACCGTGCCCAGTTATTTATTTTTTTAGAGACAGGGTCTCGCTCTGTCACCCAGGCTGGAGTGCAGTGGCACGATCACAGCTCACTGCAGCCTCAAACTCCTGGGCTCAAGCGATCTTCCAGCCACAGCCTCTTGGGTAGTTGGAACTGCAGGTGCACATCACCACGCCTGGTTAGTTTTTTGTTTTTTGTAGAGACGGGGTCTCGTTATGTAGCCCAGCTTGGTCTCAAACTCCTGGGCTCAAGGTATCCTCCTTCCTCGACCCCTCAAAGCTCTGGAATTATACGTGTGAGCCACTGTGCTCAGACCCAATCTTTTCAATGAAAGCAGGATCAGAGGAGGGATATATTGGAAATCTTTGCACCTTTCACTCAATTTTGCTGTGAACCTAAAACTGTTCTGTAAAATATGGGCTATGAAGAAAAATTAGCCGGGCATAGTGGCACGGGCCTGTAATCCCAGCTACTCGGGAGGCTGAGACAGGAGAGTCGCTGGAACCCGGGAGGCAGAGGTTGGGTGACAGAGCGAGACCCCTTCTCAAAAAAAAAAAGGACTCGTGATCGCGTTGGATCATTTAGGATGTGATGTCGAATGTTCCCCATTTCCCAGCTTGGATGTACGGAGAGCACACGGTTGTCCAGCAGCGCCCTCTGGTGATAACATTTGTTCCTACTAATCCTCCTTGGTGCTGGAGTTGCCACAGGTTGTCAATCAAGGGGCTTTGCAAGGAACGTGCTGAGAGATCTGGGCTTTTAAATCTTCCCTAAACTGGGAAGTCATGCCCAGGGCTGTTTTCCTGGGAAGTTGCTCCATCAAGGTTTACAACTCCTGGCGAGCTCCTCTCGCGTTATTTTTCTTTCCGGTTGCCTTAAATTTCAGTTGTTTGGTATGCTGTTCCATCTCCTTCTCTTTATTTATTTGTGTATTTTGAGACAGAGTTTTGCTATGTCGTGCAAGTTGGAGTGCAGTGGCGCGATCTCGGCTCACCGCAACATCTGCCTCCTGGGTTCAAGCAATTCTCGTGCCTCAGCCTCCCAAGAAGCTGGGATTACAGGCATGCACCACCACACCCGGCTAATTTTTGTATTTTTAGTAGAGATGGGGTTTCACCATCACCCAGGCTGGTTTCAAACTCCTGGCCTCAAGTAATCTGTCTGCCTCAGCTTCCCAAAGTGTTGGGGTTACAGGCGTGAGCCACTGTGCCCAGCCATCTATTTATCTATTTTTAACTAGTTAATTTTTTTTTATAGAGATAGGGTCTTGCTGTGTTGCCCAGGTTGGTCTTGAACTCCTGCCCTCTAGCAATCCTTCTGTCTGAGCCTCCCAAAGTGCTGGGATTAGATGCGTGAACCCCCGGACTCGGCCCCATCTCCTTCTCTTAAAGGCTGAGACAAACATTAACTATGTTTAGGTCCCAGTGGGAGCTGGGGTAATGGCAGGTAATCAGTAGGGATTGTGTGAATGTATAAGAGAGGCATAAGTGATTACAGACACCATCATCTTCATATTGGGTGGAGTTCTGGACACATTTTAGTTCAATCGCACATTTTGCAGTTGACACAAATAGGGTTTCAGGGCAGAAATAGCCCATCCAAGGCTGTTCATATCAACAGTGCTATTATGTGACAGTAACAGGACCTTAGATGGCATCATGGGTGGAGGTTCTGTGTGAATTGATGTACATACTCTTCCCAGCAGCCCTAGGTGGGATGGTCACTCAGCATCCCTATTTTGCAGATGCGAAAACTGAGGGCTGTGGGGCATGGGGAGGGATGGTAAAGGGTCTGCAAGGTCACACTGCCAGAAGTGGCAGCACCAAGATTTCAATCGACACAGTAGAGCTCAAAATTTGTGGTCTTGACCATGACTGGTCTATGTGTGTATTAGTCCGTTCTCATGCTGCTAATAAAGACATACCCAAAACTGGGTAATTTATAAAGGAAAGAGGTTTAATTGACCAACAGTTCCGCAGGGCTGGGGAGGCCTCAGGAAACTTACAATCATGGTGGAAGGGGAAGCAAACATGCCCTTCTTCACAAGGCGGGAGGAGAGAGAAGAATGAGAGCTGAGGGAAGAGGGAAGCCCCTTATAAAACCATCAGGTCTCTGCCACTTCTGCTGCCACTTCTGGGCTGATGGCCAGGAGAATATAGAGAAGCAGACAGTTCAAGGATGCTTTGCAGAGCCAGGATTAGAAGCTCTGCATAGGAATCACAGGCCACTGGTCATCCTTTTTAACATGCTATTCACATCCATGGGGAAGCACTTTGGATACAGAGACTTAAACATCTTGAATACTCTCCCTTCCTTTGTGAACTCACCTCACAATTTATTGCCCTTTGTTAACATGGTATTTAAGGCCCCAGGTCTAAACACTCCTCTGAGTTTTCACTTATCTTCTGTGAAACTTCTGTGCATATAAAATTAAAACACGTGAGCCCTTTCTCCTGTAAAGCTGTCTTTTGTTAGTTTAATTCACAGGCCCCTATCACTGAACATAAAAGGGTAGATAAAAAGATATTATTTATTGTCTCCCATAGTTTGATTGTAAAATGGTGCAGCTGTTGTGGAAAATGAAGTGGTGGTTCCTCAAAAAGTTAAACACAAAATTGCCATGTGATCTAGTGATTCCTTTTCACGACAGCCAAAAGTAGAAACACACAAATAAATGTCCATAGACAGATGAATGGATAAACAAAATGTAGCATATTCATACAATGCAATATTATTCAGCCTTAAAAAGGAAGGAAATTCTTAGCCAGGCATGGTAGCTCATGCCTGTAATCCCAGCACTTTGGGAGGCCAAGGTGGGCAGATCATGTGAGGTCAGGAGTTCGAGACCAGCCTGGCTAGCAGAGCAAAACCCCATCTCTACTAAAAAATACAAAAATTAGCTGCATATGGTAGCACATGCCTGTAATCCCAGCTACTCTGGAGGCTGAGGCAGGACAACTGCATGAACAACCCAGGAGGTGGAGGTTGCAGTGAGCTGAGATTGTGCCACTGCACTCCAGCCTGGGTGACAGAGTGAGACTCTGTTGTGCAAAAAAAAAGAAAAAAAAGAAGGAAATTCTGACATATGTTACAATGTGAATGAAACTTGAGGACATTGTGCCCAGTAAGAGAAGTCAGAGAGTAAAGGACAAATACTGTAAAATACCATTTATATGAAATACCTAAAGCAGTCATATTTATAGAGACAGAAAATAGCATGGTGGTTGCCAGGGACTGGGGTAAAGGGAGAATGGGGAGTGATATGGTTTGGCTGTGTCCCCACCCAAATCTTATCTTGAATTGTAATCCCCATAATCCCCACATGTTGAGGGAGGGACCAGATGGGAGGTGATTGGATCATGGGGATGGTTTCCCCCATGCTGTTCTCATGACAGTGAGTTTTCACGAGATCTGATGGGTTTTTGGGTTTTATTGGAGACAGTTTCATTCTGTCGCCCAGGCTGGAGTGCAGTGGCGCAATCTCCGCTCACTGCAACCTCTGCCTCCCGTGTTCAAGCAATTTTCCCACCTCATCCTCTCAAGTAGCTGGAACTGCAGGCGTGTGTCACCACACCTGACAAATTTTTATATTTTTAGTAGAGATGGGGTTTCACCATGCTGGCCAGGCTGGTCTCAAACTCCAGACCTCAAGTGATCTGCCTGCCTCAACCTCCCAAAGTGCTGGAATTATAGGTGTGAGCCACCACATCTGGCCATCCAATGGTTTTATAAGGCAGTTTTCCCTGCCTTTGCTCCCTCACTCCCGCCTGCTGCCCTGTAAGACACACCTCTTTCCCTTCTGCCACGATTGTAAGTTTCCTGAGACCTCCCCAGCCATGCAGAACTGTGAGTCAATTAAACCTCTTTCTTTTGTAAATTACCCAGTCTTGGATGTTTCTTTACAGCAGGGTGAAGATGGGTTAGTACAGGGAGTGAGTGTTTAATGAAGACAGAGTTTCACTTTAGGAAGATTAACAAATTCTGGAGATGAATCGTGGTGATAGCTGCACATTGTTAATATATTTAATCTTGTCAGGCACAGTGGTTCATGCCTGTCATCCCAGTACTTTGGGAGGCTGAGGCAGGAGGATTGCCGGAGTCTAGGAGCTCAAGACCTGCCTGTGAAACATGACAAAATCCCGTCTCTACAAAATATATAAAAATTAGCCGGGCATGATGGTGCATGTCTGTAGTCCCAGCTACTCAGGAGGCTGAGGTGGGAGGATCGCTTGAGCCTGATAGGAGGAGGTTACAGTGAGCTGAGATCATGCCACCGTGCTCTAGCCTGGGCAATGAAGCGAGATCCTGTCTCAAAAAATAAATGGTTAAGACATGTATTTTGCTATAATTAAAACAAAACCAAACAGAACATCCTCATAGCCAGAGTGTCTGAAGACTTGGAGAGATTCTTCAAGCTCTAGGACAGGAAGTAGCAAATTGCAATCTGAGTGCCAGACCCCGCCCAAGTCATCTGGGAGCTAGGAATAGGTTTTTCTTTTTTTTGGTTTGTTTATTTTGAGACAGGGTCTCGCTCTGTCACCCAGGGGAGCAATCACAGTTTACTGCAGCCTTAACCTCCCAGGCTCAAGTGATCTTCCCACCTCACCTTCCCAAGTAGCTGGGACTATAGGCATAAGTCATCATGCTCAGCCTGAGAATAATTTTTACAGCCATGTGTTTTCAATAGACCAGATAATAGTGAAAACCAACTTTAAACCCTAAGTTTTGTACTCAGTTATTATTATATTTTGAATTTCATCAATAAAAAATATGTGGGAACTTTGTTTTCTCTTTTATCATATATGTACCTACATAATTTCCTAGAGTTTTCTTGAAATAGTTCCTATCTGGCACTTTCTTTTCTTTCTTTCTTTCTTCCTTCCTTTCTTTTTTTCTTTCTTTTTTTTTTTAGACAGAGTCTCACTCTGTCACCCAGGCTGGAGTGCAGTGGCACAATCTCAGCTCACTGTAACCTCCGCCTCCTGGGTTCCAGCGATTCTCCTGCCTCAGCCTCCCAACTAGCTGGGATGATAGGTGCCCGCCACCACGCCCTGCTAATTTTTGTATTTTTAGTAGAGACAGGGTTTCACCATATTGACCAGGCTGGTCTCAAACTCCTGACCTTGTGATCTGCCTGCCTCGGCTTCCCAAAGTGCTGGGATTACAGGTGTGAGCCACTGTGCCTGGCCCTACCTGGCACTTTCTAAAGAAAAGTCCAGGGTGACAGGATGGGCACTGCTTTTGTAGTATTCATCCAAAGTTCTCCCAGGCTCAATTTAAAATTCTAGGCCAGGCTCCATGGCTCATGTCTATAATCCTAGCACTCTGGAAGGCTGAGGCAAGAAGATCACTTGAGCCCAGGAGTTTGAGACTAGCCTGGGCAACACAGTAAGACCCTGTCTCTATGAAAAATAGAAAAATTAGCAAGGCACAGTGGTGCATACCTGTGGACCTGTGGTCCTAGCTACTCAGGAGGCTGAGGTGGCAGGATCATTTGAACCCAGGAGTTTGAGGCTACAGTAAGCTATGATTGTACCACTGCACTCCAGCCTGGGTGATACCACGTGTCAAAAAAAACATTATAGAAGCAGTGCTGGGGAAAAATTCACATGTTTAGACAGGAAAGGTATGAGGGTTGATGAAAATCCAGCTCATGACTCAATGAGGAGAGCGTGTTTCTAGAAGTCAGTGCCCGTCCTGGTCACTCCTGTCCAGGCCATCTGGACTCACCCATGCCTCGGAGTTCCACAGCAGGGCGGCAGAGCTGGAGGGCTTCACGGACCAGGCCAACCTCAGGAGAGTCCAGGTGAGAGGCACACAGGTCAAAGTCGTCCAGCAGGTCTTCGATGCCCCCAGAGATGCCCCGGCAGGAGATCCAGCTCATGCTACCTGAGGGAGAGAAGAGGGGAGGATGTGGGAAGTGCCTACCTCCCTCCAGTTCATCCTGGGAGGTGGAGAATCATCTCTCCATTTCCTCCAGGGCATCTCAGGCTCAGCAGTAGTGACCATGGGGCAGGATCATTCTCTGTGGTAAGGGGCTGAACTATGCACTGTGGGTTGTAAAGCAGCATCCCTGGCCTCCACCCACCAGATACCAGTAGCACTCCCACCCCAAGTGTGACAATCAAACATGTCTGCAGACATTGTCAAGTGTCCCCTGGGAGGGCAGAATCTCTTCTGGTTGAGGATCAGAGGGATGGGTGAATAGATAGATAGATAGATAGATAGATAGATAGATAGATAGATAGTTGGGTGGATTGATGCATGGATGGACAAACAGAAAGATAGGTGGGTGGATGGATAGAATAACGGGTGGATGGATGGATGGATGGATGACCAGAAAGGTAGATGAATGAATAGATAATGGACATATAGATGGGTGGATGGATAGAAGGATAGAATGATGGATGGATGGATGGATGGATGGATGGATGGATGGATGGATGGTTAGAACCAGCTCACGGCTCAATAAGGAGATCATAGATGGATGGGTGGATAAATGGATAGTTAGATGGATAGATGGATGGATAGGTGGATAAATTGATAGTTAGATGGAGAGATAGATGGATGAGTGGATGGATGGATGTATGGACGGACAGACAGAAGATGGGTGGATAAACAAATGAATGGATGGATAGGTGGATAAATGGACAGACAAAAGCACGGGTGAATAAACAGATGGCTGGCTGGATGGTTGGAAGGTTAGATGGATGCATAGATGAATGGATTAATGGATAGATGGATGGATGGACAGAAAGATGGGTGGATAAATGGATGGATGGATGGATGGATGGATGGATGGATGGATGGATGGATGGATGGATGGATGGATGGATGGACAAATAGACAGACAGACAGACAGATAGGGTCTCTCATGATAAGGCAGGGGTTTTCACCCTGTGCGCTAACAACATTTGAAGCTAGATTATTCTCTGTGGTGGGCTGTCCTGTGCACTGTAGGGCATTGAGCAGCATCCCTGGCCTCCACCCCCAGATTCAAGTAGCGCCTTCTCCCCTAGCTGTGACAACCAAAACTATCTGCGGACACTGTGAGGCATCCCCTAGGTGTAGAATTGCCCCTTGTGAGAACCTCTGCTTTAGGAGGCACGAAGGATTTCCAGGTTTGCCTTTCACCCTCCCCAGGCTCCAGAAGGCTGGAGCGCGGTGCGGTCACCAGGCTCAGTCCCCTGAGATGGAGGAAGCCCTTACCCAGAACCTCCTGTTTCAGTTCCTCCAGGCGGCCCGAATGAAGCAAGTGATAAGGCAGCTCCTTCAGCTTCCGCAGGTTTGCAACCGTGTCTGAGAACCACAGAGGCTGAGGGGCCACCTGGCAGAGGAGAAGGGAGACTGCAGCTTGGACACAAGCCCATTCATTCACTCCACGCACAAGCTCATTCATTCACCTCATGCTCCAGACAGTGCTGGAGGGGATGAGAATGCAATGTCAGACAGACATACTCCCGTGTGCCCATTGGTCAGGGCTGGGGCAGAGGATGACATTTGGGACTCAGAGAATCGAAGCCAGAGGTCATGGGACTTTCCGGGAAGAATAGGGAATGTTTCCTGAAGGCAGAGGCATTGGAACTGAGCCTCAGAATTAAGTGGGCGTCTATGTGGCAAAATGTGTCAGAAAACAATGGCATTGCAGGGCAAGGGAACAGCATGGGCAAAGGCCTGGAGGTGTGAAAGAGCAGGCTGAGTTTAGGAGGACTGAATTATACACGGCAGGTTATGGGATGCTGGTGGGGAATGAGAGTAGGGAGCTTGTAAGCAGCAGATCATGAAGGCACTGAATATCAGGCTGGGTAGGTCAGGCTCAAGACTGAGGGCACTGGGGAGCTATGGAAGGTTTTAGACAAGAGGCATAATCAGATTGGATGGTCAGAAGCATCCTTGGGAGGATGCACTAGGGCAAGAGACTGAGAGGCTAAGTGAATGAAATGGGCTCAGACCATGTCCTGGAGAGAGAGGATGAAGCTGAGCCTGCAGGGGCTCTGGGCACACAGGAGAGGATTTGTGAATGGGCCTCTGGGTCATTGGAGAGGAGAAGGGTCAGCACCAGGCTTGGTGTGGTAATCCTACCTGTAATTACATGCCTGTAACCTCAGCCCTTTGGGAGGCCAAGGCGGGCAGATCACTTGAGACCAGGAGTTTGAGACCAGCCCGGCCAACATGGCAAAACCCTGTCTCTACTAAAAATACAAAAATTAGCCAGGTGCAGTGGCACACACCTGTAGTCCCAGCTACTAGGGAGGCTGAGGCGGGAGAACCGCTTGAACCCGGGAAGTGGAGGCTGTAGTGACCTGAGATCATGCCACTGCACTCCAGCCCAGGTGACAGCAAGACTCTGCTGGAAGGAGGGAGGGAGGGAGGGAGGGAGGGAGGAAGGAAGGAAGGAAGGAAGGAAAAAAGAAAGGTCGGCACCAAAAAAAGAATAGAGCCTGGTCCTGTCTCCAGCCTCCCCAGTCCAGCAGGGGAGACAGAGAAAAAGAAACATCAAGCTATAACCAAAGAATTAAAAGTGTAATTTCCTAGTTGTAATCATTATACAACAGTTATATAAGATTTTAACATCAGGGAGAAGAGTTCACAATAACTCTGTACTTTGTTTGTTTGTTTGTTTGTTTGTTTTTGAGACAGAGTTACTCTCTGTTGCCCAGGCAGGAGTTCGAGACCAGCCTGGCCAACATGGTGAAACCCTGTCTCTACCAAAAATACGAAAATTAGCCAGGCGTGGTGGCGGGCACCTGTAATCCAAGCTACTCGGGAGACTGAGGCAGGAGAATTGCTTGAACCCGGGAGGCAGAGGTTGCAGTGAGCTGAGATCACACCATCGCACTCCAGCCTGGACAACGGAGCAAGACTCTGTCTCATAAAAAAAAAAAAAAAAAAAAAGGGGGATAGAAGGGACATCTTGCCCTCTGTGGGAAAGGAGAAGTAGGTCAGGAGGACGTTTTAAGTGCAAAAAGGGGAAGGAAGGAGGTGAGCAACACTGGGCAGGGTGGAGGTTGCAGGTGGAGAGTGGGGGTCCCAGGTACCTCACCTTTCGGTCCAAGTTTAGAGGTTTCCCTACAAGTGGCAGAGTGATGAGCTTCTTGGTACCCTGGCTCCAGGTCCCTGAGAAGAAGTCAGCCAGGACGCCATGCCTCTTGGCTCTCTCGGATCCCGACAGGTAGCGCTCACGGACCACCTCGACCAGCTGTCTACAGAGGGGGTACACAGGCTGATGGACCCGGGGGACCCATTGAGCTCAAAGGTGGCTGTCTGTCTTCCTGGAGGCAGTTCCCCAATCCCAAGCCATCCTAAACCACTCTGTTGACCACCTGTGCTATTTGATACATCACATCTCTCTCTAAATTGGTCCATGTTTTCTCTTTCCTTACATAAATTTACTTTCCTTACATAAATTTCATAAATTTGAAATCCCACCTGTAATTACACGCCTGTAGTCTCAGGCACGTAATTACAGGTGGGATTTCAAAGAGGAACCTTTGGGCTCCTCCAAAATTTAAACATAAAATAACTTACCACCTGACCCAGCAAATCCACTCTTGGGTATATACCCAGAAGAATTAAGAAACAGGTGTTCAGGCCGGGTGCAGCGGCTCATGCCTGTGATCCCACCACTTTGGGAGGCCGAGGCGGGCAGATTACCTGAGGTCGGGAGTTTGAGACCAGCCTGCCCAACATGGTGAAATCCTGTCTGTACTAAAAAAAAAAAAAAAATACAAAAATTAGCTGGGCATGGTGTTGCACACCTGTAATCCCAGCTATTCAGGAGGCTGAGGCAGGAGAATTACTCCTCCCAGGTAGAGGTTGCAGTGAGCTGAGATGTTGCTACTGCACTCCAGCCTGGGTGACAGAGAAAGACTCTGTCAAAAAAAAAAAAAAAAAAGGAAAGAAAGAAAGAAAGAAAGAGAAAGAAGGAAAGAAAGAGAGAGGAAGGGAGGGAGGGAGGGAGGCAGGGAGGAAAGAAGGGAAGGGAAGGGAAAGGGGAAGGGGAAAGGGAAAGGGAAAGGGAAAGGGAAGGGAAGGGAAGGGAAGGGAAGGGAAGGGAAGGGAAGGGAAGGGAAGGGAAGGGAAGGGAAGAAAACAGGTGTTCAAACAAAACCTTACACATGCATGTTCACAATAGCAAAAAGGTAGAAACAATGCAAGTGTCCATCCATAGATGAAGATAAACAAAACGTGGCCCATCCATACAATGAAATATTATGTAGCCATGAAAAGGAAGGAAGCACTGATCCCTGCTACAATGTGGACGAGCCCTGAAAACATGATGCTGGGTGAAAGAAGCCAGACACAAAAGGCCACATAGTGTGAGATTTCATTGATCTGAAATGCCCAGAACAGGCAAATCCATAGAGACAGGAAGCAGATGAGTAGCTGCCAGGGGTTAGGGAAGGAGAATGGGGAGTGACTGCTGATGGGGACGGGGTCACCTTTTGCGGGGATGAAAACGTTCTGGAACTAGACAGAGGTGAGGGGTACAACATTGTGATTGTACTAAAATACCAGTTAATTGTCCACTTTAAAACAATGAATTCTGGTCGGGCACAGTGGCTCATGCTTGTAATTCCAGCATTTTGGGAGGCCGAGGCAGGCAGATCACCTGAGGTCAGGAACTTGAGGCCAGCCTGGCCAAAATGGTGATAACTGTCTCTACTAAAAATACAAAAATTAGCCAGTTGTGGTGACTCATGCCTGTAATCCTGGCTACTCAGGAGGCTGAGGCAGGAGAATCACTCAAACCTGGGAGGCAGAGGTTGCAGTGAGCCGAGATCGTGCTGCTGCACTCCAGCCTGGGCAACAGAGCAAGACTCTGTCTCAAAAAATAATAAAATAATAAAACAAAATAAATAAAATAATATGTGGTGAATTGGCCAAACATGCTGACTCACACCTGTAATCCCAGCACTTTGGGAGGCCGAGGTAGGTGTGTCTCTTGAGCCCAGGAGTTCGAGACCAGCCTGGGCAATGTGGTGAGACTCCGTCTCTCTAAAAAAAAAAATTAAAAATAGCAGGCATGGTGGTGCATGCCTGTAGTCCCAGTTACTCTGGAGGCTGAGATGGAAGTGTTGCTTGAGTCCAGGAGTTTGAGGCTACAGTGAGCCGTGATGACAGCTACTATACTCCAGCCTGGGCCAGACCCTGTCTTAAAATAAAATAAAATAAAATAAAATAAAATAAAATAAAATAAAATGAAATGAAATGAAATGAAATGAAATGAAATGAAATGAAATGAAATGAAATGAAATGAAATGAAATGAAATGGTGAATTTTATGTTACGTGAACTTCACCTAGTTTAGCTTAGTTTAGCTGTTTAGTTTGAAACAGGATCTCACTGTGTTGCCCAGGCTGGAGTACAGCAGTGCAATCACGGCTCACTGTAGCCTCAAACTCCTGGGCTCAAGTGATCCTCCCACCTCAGCCTCCCAAGTAGCTGGGACCACAAGTGTGTACCATCACACCTAGCTAATTTTCTTATATTTTTTGTAGAGATGGGGCCTCTCTATGTTGCCCAGGCTGATCTCCAACTCCTGGCCTCCAGCAATCCTCCCGCCCTGGCCCCACAAGGTGCTGGGATTACAGGCATGAGCCACTGCGTCCAGCCTCAACTCAATTTTAAAAATGAGTGAATTGTGTCAGAATTCTAACTGGACTTGATTCCCTGGGGAGTGAAGGATCTGGTACTGAGAAGACCCCTGGCCAGTGAGTCCTCCTTATTCTTGGGGTCCCACCCAGTGCCCCTGCCACTGCTGCCTGGACCTACCTGTGGGCAATAGCCAGGAGGGTGAAGCCATCCACGGGCCGCCGGGCCAAGTAGTATCCCAGATCCCGACGAAGCCGCACCCACAGCAGGGGCGGGAAGCGCAGCAGCTCCTTGCTGGGTGGGGTCCAGTCCCGGTACACAGCCTGCAGGACCTCGTCATCCAAGGACAAAACATCCTTCAGCTCCGCCTCCGAGAGACCGTGCCTGAAGGGAGGAGGAGTGGGGCTTTGAGGCACATCTCATGTCTTCTGCGTTTGGAGGATGCAGAAGCCAAGAGAGGGAGGGATACAGCCACCCGCTCGGTGTCCAGCACATTACCTGGGATCAGCATTTGGACAGCACCCACGAGGGCCCAAGCCCATTAGGGCAGTATCCACCAAGGAAGACATTTTCCGATTTTTTTTTTTTTTTTTTTCTTTTTTGAGACAGAGTCTTGCTCTGTCGCCCAGGCTGGAATGCAGTGGTACGATCTCGGCTCACTGCAACCTCCGCCTCCCGGGTTCAAGCGATTCTCCTGCCTCAGTCTCCTGAGTAGCTGGGACTACAGGTGCGTGCCACCACACTCAGCTAATTTTTGTATTTTTAGTAGAGACAGGGTTTTACCATGTTGGCCAGGCTGGTCTCCAGCTCCTGACCTCGTGATCCACCCGCCTCGGTCTCCCAAAGTGCCAATCTTTTCCTCTGCATGCACACCTACAGAACCATAAACCGATCACTCCTCAACCTCAAGCGGTCTGAGACAGACAGTATAGGGAGGGAAGGACGAGGTAACTCAAGGAAAATAATGCAGAAACTAACTGCACCCACCCCACTCCACCCTGGCCTACCAAGGCATGTCTTTAATTAGGATAAGTGGGCTGGGCGCGGTGGATCACGCCTGTAATCCCTGACCTTTGGGAGGCTGAGGCAGGAGGACTGCTTGAGGCCACAGCTCAAGACCAGCCTAGGCAACACAAAGAGACCCCATCTCTACAAAAAAAATTTAAAATTAGCTGGGCATGGGGGCGCACGCCTGTAGTCCCTGCTACTTGGGAGGCTGAGAGGGGAGGATGGCTTGAGCCCAGGAGGTTGAGGCTGCAGTGAGCTGTGATTACATCACTGCACTCCAGCCTGGGCAAAACAGTGAGACCCTGTCTCTAAAACAAATACATAAATAAATGAACAAATAAGTACAAATAAAGTTTAACTGGTTAAAAAGTAATAAAATTCAAAATTCAGTGTCTTGGTTGCATGAACCATCTTTCAAACTTAAATTCAGTTTCTGAGTTGCATGAAGCACCTTTCAAGTGTTCCATAGTTTTTGTGGCTTGTAGTTACCATATTGGTAATAATGTCATACCCAACACTGTCCTCTTTGCAAACTTTTTTTTTTTTTTTTTTTTTTTTGAGACAGAGTCTCACTCTGTTGCCTAGGTTGGAGTTCAGTGGTGCCATCTCAGCTCACTGCAATCTCTGCCTCCTGAGATCAAGTGATTCTCCTGCCTCAGCCTCTCCAGTAGCTGGGACTACAGGTGTGCACCACCACGCCTGGCTAATTTTTGTATTTTTAGTAGAGATGGGGTTTCACTATGTTGGCCAGGCTGCTTTCCAACTCCTGATCTCAGGTGATCTGCCTGCCTCAGCCTCCCAAAGTGTTGGGATTAGGTGTGAGCCACTGCACCTGGCCTGTAAAAGTTCTATTATATGGTGTCAGAGAGAGCCTAGGAGATGTGCCCATGGTCATGGGTGAACCACTAGGTTGAGAGTCCATCTTCATCCCTGAAGACATCCCCTAAGCAATGTGAACCCCAGAGCAAGCACCTCACTTGGCACTCCCACGGGACCCGCCTAGCCTGAATTGCAAAACAGGGCTGTGCATGGTCATCAGGCTTGCATTTGATCTGATTTGATCAGGCTTACATTTGGCTGAGAGACCTTGGCAAGTAATGTACCTTCTCTTTGCCTCAGTTTCCTCATCTGCCAAAAACAAAACTGTTGAGGACTAAGAAGAAAATGCACTAGTTCCCCATATTCTGAACTCTTATTCTGGCGAGCATGATCTCATTGATCCTTCCGGTAGCCTCGGAGGATGGATGCTCTCCCAACGAGCACCTCTGTGCAGAGGAGGTAGTGAGGCTCCCAGAGGGCACAGGGCATGCTGAGTGCAGCGTTTCTTGGGCTCGCATTGTTGATGTTTGGAGTCAAATCATGTTTTAGGGTGGGGACCATCCTGTGTGTTGTAGGGCAGCAGTCCCCAATCTTTTTGGCACCAGGGACCAGTTTCTTGGAAGACAATTTTTTTCCACGGACCGGGGTGGGGGTGATGGTTTGGGATGATCAAGTGCATTGTACACTTTATTTCTATTATTACTACATTGCAATATATAACGAAATAATTCTACAACTCCCCATAACATAGAATCAGAGGGAGCCCTGAGCTAGTTTTCCTGCAACTAGACAGTCCCATCTGGGGGTGATGGGAGACAGTGACAGGTCATTAGGCATTAGATTCTCATAAGATTCAAGCAACCTAGATCCCTTGTATGCACAGTTCCCAATAGGGTTTGCGCTCTTATGAGAATCTAACGATGCTGCTGACCTGACAGGAGGTGGAGCTCAGGTGGTAATGGGAGCGATGAGGAGCAGCAAGAAGTGGCTGCAGATACAGATGAAGCTTCACTTGTTCACCTGCTGCTCACCTCCTGCTGTACAGCCTGGTTCCTAACAGGCCATGGACTGGTACTGGTACTGGGGGTTGGGGACCCCTGTTGTAGGATGTGTAGCAGCCCCCACCCAAGCCTCCACCCACTAGATGCTGGTAGCATGACAGATAGACAGATGTATAAATAGTTATATCATAGACAGACATATTATAGAGAGAGAGATAGATATAAATAAGAGATAGAGCAATAGATACAGAGATAGATAAACATAAAGATAAATAGGTAGACAGATGATAGATAAATAGATATAGACAAGCAGATAGACATAGAGTTGATCCTTGAAGAACACAGGTTTGAACTGCATGAGTCCACTTATATGCGGATTTTCTTCCACCTGTGCTGCCTCTGAGACAGGAAGACCAAGTCCCCTTCTCCTCCTTCCCTTCTCCTCCTCTTCCTCTGCCTACTCAGTGTGAAGAACACAAGGATGAAGACTTTTGTGATGATCCACTTCCACTTCATGAATACTACATGTATTTTTCTTCCTTATGATTATCTCTTTTTTTGAGACAGAGTCTTGCTCTGTCACCCAGGCTCGAGTGCAATGGCGTGATCTAGGCTCACTGTAACCTTCGCCTCCTGGGTTCAAGCAATTCTCGTACTCAGCCTCCCAAGTAGCTGGAATTACAAGCATGAGCCACTGCACCCAGCCCCCCTTATGATTTTCTTACTATCGTTTTCTTTTCTCTACCTTGTTTTGTTGTAGGAATACAGTCTGTAATACACAGAACATATGAAATACATGTTCACCAACCATTTACGTTACTGGTAAGGCTTCTGGTCAACAGTAGGCTATTAGTATTTAAGTTTTAGGGGAGTTCAAAGTTATACACCAATTTAGAGCTACATTGGGAGACAGTTGGTTCCCCTAACCCCCAGGTTGTTCAAGAGTCAGCTGTATATACAGAGATAGATTATAAGCCAGGCATGGTGGCTCACACCTGTAATCCCAGCACTTTGGGAAGCGAAGGTGGGAGGACTGCTTGAGCCCAGGAGTTTGAGAGCAGCCTGGGCAACATAGTGAGACCCTGTCTCTACTAAATAAATAAATAAATAATAAATCTGGGTGTGGTGGCTCATTCCTGTAATCCTAGCACTTTGGGAGGCAAAAGTGGGCAGATTACTTGAGGCCACGAATTCGAGACCAGCCTGGCCAACAAGGCAAAACCCTGTCTCTACTGAAAACACAAAAATTAGCCAGGCATGGTGGTGCATGCAGGTAATCCCAGCTACTTGAGAGGCTGAGACATGAGAATCATTTGAACCTAGGAGGCAGAGGTTGCAGTAAGCTGAGATTGCACCACTTGGCAAAGTGCTGGGAAAGAAGAAAGGAATGAAGGAAAGAAGGAAGGAAGGGAGAGAAGGAAGGAAGGAAGGAAGGAAGGAAGGAAGGAAGGAAGGAAGGAAGGAAGGAAGGAAGGAAGGAAGGAAGGAAGGAAGGAAGGAATAAAACAAAAGCAAAAGCAAAACCAACAAGCAGCAGAGAGGAAGGGGTTAATCAGAAAGACCAAGCAGCCTCACTCCCTCCCCTGAGTTTGTCCTCTGCCAATTGGCGGAGACACCAAGGAACAAAACTTTGCCTTTACTGCAACTGGCCGACAGCAAACACTCAAAACTACCATCCAAAATGCTGGACGACATAGTTTTGCCTCTTCTCAGTTTTAGGGGAATTTTTGTTTTGTTTTTTCCTTCTTTCCCTTTCTTTCCTTTTCTTTCTTTCTTTCTCTCCTTCCTTCCTTCCTTCCTTGCTTCCTTCCTTCCTTCCTTCTTTCTTTTTCTTTCTTTCTTTCTTTCTTTCTTTCTTTCTTTCCTTTATCTCTTCCTTCCTTCTTTTCTTTTCTTTCTTACTATCCTTCTTCCTTTCTTCCTTCCTTCATTCCTTCCTTCCTTCCTTCCTTCCTTCCTTCCTTCCTTCCTTCCTTCCTTCCTTCCTTCCCTCCTTCTCTCTTTCTCTTTCTCTTTCTCTTTCTTTTTGAGGTGGAGTCTTCCCTTGTCACCCAGGCTGAAGCACAGTGGCACTATCTTGGCTCGCTGCAACCTCTGCCTCCTGGGGTCAAGTGATTCTCCTTTCTCAGCCTCCTGAGCATCTGGGATTACAGGTGCCCGCCACCATGCCGGGCTGTTTTTTGTATTTTTAGTTGAGACAACGTTTCGCCATGTTGACCAGATTGGTCTCAAACTCAAGTGATCCACCTGCCTTGGCCTCCCAAAGTGCTGCGATTATAGGCATGAGCCACCATGCCAGGCCTTTCTTTTTCTTTCTTTTCTTTTCTTTCTTCCTTTCTTTCTTCCTTCCTTTCTTTCTTTCTTTCTTTCTTTTCTTTCTTTCTTCTCCCTCCTTCCTTCTTTCCTTCCTTCTTTCCTTCCTTCCTTCCTTTCTCTCTCCTTCCTTCCTGCCTGCCTGCCATTCTTCCCTGTTTCTCTCTCTCTTTTTCTTTCTTTCTTTCTTTCTTTTTCTTGCTATATCCAAAAAGCAATATATGCATGTTACTTTTGACTCCTCATCCACACCTGGCATCTCTGAGCAATGGCCCCAGATTATCACAACCCAAGTTTACTGCAATTTTTTTTTTTTTTTTTTTTTTTTTGAGATGGAGTTTTGCTCTTGTTGCCCAGGCTGGAGTGCAATGGCGTGATCTCGGCTCACTGCAACCTCCACCTCCTGGATTCATGTGATTCTCTTACCTCAGCCTCCCGAGTAGCTGGGAATACAGGCATGCACCACCATGCCCGGCTAATTTTTTTGTATTTTTGGTAGAGACAGAGTTTCTCCTTGTTGGTCAGGCTGGTCCAACTCCCGACCTTGGGTGATCCGCCCGCCTCAGCCTCCCAAAGTGCTGGGATTACAGGTGTGAGCCACTGCGCCTGGCCTAGTTTGTTGCAATTCACAGCCCCGAGACTTTCACTTGGCTAAGCAACCATGTAGGCAGCCCTTTCTTTCTTTTGCATGGGTGGATTTATTTTCCCAGCTTTGTTGAGGTATAGTTGACAAACAAAAACTGCATTTGGCTGGGCACGGTGTTGCACACCTGTAGTGCCAGCTACCCTACTTGGCAGGCTGAGATGGAAGGATCACTTGAGCCTCGGAGTTGGAGACTGCAGTCAGCTATGACTGTGCCACTGCACTCCAGCCTGGGAGACAGAGCCAGACCCCTATCTCTAAAAACAAAAATTAAAAAATATACTTATCTGGGTACAGTGGTGCACGCGTGTAGTCCCAGCTACCCTACTCGGCAGGCTGAGATGGGAGGATCACTTGAGCCTGGAAGTTGGAGACTGCAGTGACCTACGGTCATGCCACTGCACTCCAGCCTGGGCGACACAGTCAGACCCCATCTCTGAAAATTAAAATTAAAAAATTATATTTTGTTGGGCACGGTGGTGCACACCTGTAGTCCCAGCTACTCAGCAGGTGAGGCGTGAGGATCACTTGAGACTGCAGTGAGCTGTGATCGCGCCTCTGCACTCCAGCCTGGGTGACATAACTAGAGCCCCATCTCTAAAAATAAAAACTTAAACATAAATAAATAAATAAGAGTTTCAAAACACAGAGACTTACCGGGAAGACACGATGTAGCCCAGCACGTGGGCCACGAGGAGCCGCCCATGTGTCTGCTCCAGACGGGCGCAGAGCTGGTGCGTGGCTTCCTCCGCGGTGGTGGCCAGTGGTGCAGGCACGGTGAAGGAGGCCCACTTCCGGGCCTCCTCAAAGGCCAGCCTCAGCCGCCCCGGGTTCCCACACTCCGGGAGGCTGGCCCAGAGCAAATCTGTGTGCACCGGGCTCAGCGTCCTCCTTGCAGCCACCAGCAGGTGTTGGATCATCTCCTGGCCTTGGTTTCCAGAGAGGGGCTTCACCTCCCAGTAGGCCTCCGGGTCCAGGAGCACTCGCTGTAAGGTGTCCAAAACCCCCAGTGCCCCCGAGCAAGCTGAGAGGATGAGGTGCACCCTCGGGGGGCAGTTGAGAGGCAGCCAGGGAACCCTCCGAGCATGGCGGACAGAGTCCAGGTCATCCATAGCATCCAGCAGGAGCACAAGAGACTCGAAGTTTCTGCAGGAGACGGTGTGGAGGAGGGTGTGGAAAAACTGGACCACCCTGGTGTGGGCATCCAGAACCTGGGCAGGGGGTAAGGGCAGCCCATAGGCCAGGCACACCTGGAAGCAGATGCTCTTCAGCAGGCCACGGGCATCCGAGCTCATCTGCGACGTCCCCAGCAGCCGCAGGACGGTCACCGTCTTGTGCCCGAGCAGCCTTGGCATCTGCTCAGCCAGCTTGCACATCAGGGCTGTCTTTCCGATGCCCGGGGGCCCAAAGAGTACCAGGGGGGTGTGCTGCTTGCTGTCATCGTGCCTGAGCTGCTGCCCAAGCCGGGCCAGGAGTTCCTGACGTCCGCAGAAGTTCTGGGTGACCTCCGAGCTCTGCCAAAGGTGGTGGCGGATCTCTTGGTAGAGCCACGCCAACTCCTGTCCGGCCACATCCAGCTCACGGAGGCGCTCGAGGACCTGGTGATTGGCCCTCGCCACAAACTGCTCACCCAGCTCCTTCAGGTAGTGGGCGTGAGTTTTGTTCTTGGGGTTCACCAGGTCGCGGCTCCACGGCAGGCGGTGGGCCTTGAGGACCTCGGGGTGCATGTCAGTGATGTGGCCCTTGAGGCTGCTGAGAAGGTTCTGGGCATCAGTGTCCAGGCAGCCATCCGCGAGCCGGTCCACCATCCCGAGGGCGCAGTCTTCAAGGATGTGTTTGTAGAGGTCTTGGATCTCTCGAAGGAAGACGGTCGCTCCCTGGTCCCGGTCCTCTGAGCTCAGCAGGCCCCGCTGTATCTCCCAGTCAATGACTGCCAAAGTGGGGAAGGTGGGAAGGAAGTGTGGTCATTATTGGGTCAGCAGCTGACCTAAATGGGGTTGCTGGGAGACCTGTTGTTGGGGGACGTGCATTGGTTCTCAAGATTAACGTGCACCAGAGTCCGACCTGCGAGACTCGAAAAGACCCGCATGGCTGGACCCCACCTCCAGAAGTGATTCAGCAGATCTGAGTGGGGGCCCGGAGTTTGCATTTGCAACAAGCCAAGGCTTGCTGGTCCAGGGACTGCACCCAGAGTTACACTAATTAAGCCATTATTCTTAAAGAGAGAGAGAGTCGGAGTTTCGCTCTTGTCACCCAGACTGGAGTGCAATGACATGATCTCGGCTCACCGCAACCTCCGCCTCCTGGGTTCACCCACCACTCTCCTGCCTCAGTCTCCCGAGTAGCTGGGACTACAGGCACCTGCCACCACGCCCAGCTAATTTTTCTATTTTTCATAGAGACGGGGTTTCACCGTGTTAGCCAGGATGGTTTCAATCTCCTGACCTCGTGATCCGCCTGTCTCGGCCTCCCAAAGTGCTGGGATTACAGGCGTGAGTGACCGCGCCCGGCCTAAGCCATTATTCTTACTCTTATTATTATTGAGACACGGTCTCACTCTGTCACCCAGGCTGGAGTGGAGTGGCGCGATCTTGGCTCACTGCAACCTCCCCCTCCCAGGCTCAAGTGATCCTTCCACCTCAGCCTCCCAAATAGCTGGGATTACAGGCATGCACCAGCACACTCGGCTAATTTTTGTATTTTTTTTTTTAGAGATGGGGTCTTGCTATGTTGCCCAGGCTGGTCTCCAACTCCTGAGCTCAAGCAGTTCTCCAGCCTTGGCCTCCCAAAGCGCTTGGGATTACAGGCGTGAGCTACTGCGCCCGGCCTGATTTAGCCATTATTAATCAAAGACCCCTCAGGGTAGGCAACACAGAGGCCCCATGTGAGGAGTAGCCACACTGTAAAACAATACTGTCATCCTCAAAAAGTGAACCATGGAATTACTATCGCACCCAGCAATTCCACTCCCAGGTATCTGCTGAAAAGACCTGAAAACAGAGACTCCAACAAATACTAATACACCCTTGCTTGTAACAGCACCATTCACAACAGCCAAAAGACAGAAACAATCCAAACAGCCATCAGCAGGCTGGGTGTGGGGTCTCAGGCCTGTAATCCCAGCACTTTGGGAGGCCAAGGCAGGCGGATCACCTGAGGTCAAGAGTTCGAGATCAGCCTGGTCAACATGGTGAAACCTCGTCACTACTAAAAATACAAAAATTAGCCTGGCATGATGGCACACGCCTGTAATCCCAACTACTCAAGAGGCTAAGACAGGAGAATCGCTTAAACCTGGGAGGTGGAGGTTGCAGTGAGCCAAGATCATGTCACTGCACTTCAGCCTGTGCGACAGAGCAAGACCCCGTCTCAAAAACAAAACAAATCAAAAGAAACATCCATCAGCAGATGAATGGATAAACAAAATATGGTCCTTCCACACAATGGGATACTATTCAGCCATTGAAATGGATGAAATACTCACAGATGTTAAAACGTGGATGAACCTCAAAAATATGATGCCGAGTGAGAGAAGCCAGACACAAAAGGCCATGTAGTGTGAGATTCCATTGACATGAAATGTCCAGAACAGGGAAATTAACAGAGACAGAAAGCAGATTGATGGTGGCCTGTGCTGGGAGAGGGGAGATGGGGAGTGTTTAATGGATAGGGCTTCTTTTGGGGTGATGAAAATGTCTTGGAGGGCCAGGTGTAGTTCACGCCTGTAATCTCAGCACTTTGGGAGGCAAACGCTGGACAATCACTTGAGCTCAGGAGTTCGAGACCAGCCTGGGCAACATGGCAAAACCCCGTCTCTACAAAAAATAAGTCAGCAGCCTGTGATGGCATATGACTGCGGTCCCAGCTACTGAGGAGGCTGAGGTGGGAGGATTGCTTGAGCCCAGGAGCTGGAGGCCACACTGAGCCGTGATCGTGCCACTGCACTCTAGCCTGGGCAACAGAGTAAGACCTTGTCTCAAAAATAAATAAATAAATAAATAAGTACAAAGAAAATGTCAGGCAGGCGCAGGTGCTCATACCTGTAATCTCAGCACTTTGGGAGGCCAAGGCGGGCTGATCAAGAGGTCAGGAGTTAGAGACCAGCTGAGCAACATGGGGAAAACTCGTCTCTACTAAAAATACAAAAATTAGCCAGGTGAGGTGGCGCGTGCCTGTAATCCCAGCTACTCAGGAGGCCGAGGCAGGAGAATCACTTGAACCCAGGAGGCGGAGGTTGCAGTAAGCCGAGATTGCACCACTGCACTCCAGCCTGGGCAACAGAGCGAGACTCCATCTCAAAAAAAAAAAAAAAAGAAGAAGAAGAAGAAAGAAAAAGAAAAAGAAAAGAAAATGTCTTGGAACTAGACAGAGTTGGCAGTTGTAGATCACAGTGAATGTAATAGTTGCCACTGAATTGTATGCAGCTGGCCATTGAAGAACATGGGCTTGAACTACACAGGTCAAGTTTCTTCTGCCTCTACCATCCCTGAGACATCAAGACCAACCCCTCCTCTTCCTACTCAAGGTGAAGATGACAAGGATGAAGACCTTTGTGACTGATGAACCACTTATGCTTAAGCAACAGCAAACATATTTTCTCTTCCTTGTGATTTTTGTAATAACATTTTCTTCTCTCTAGCTTACTTTATTATAAGAAAACAGGATATGATAGATAGAACATACAAAATATGTGTTCATCGACTGTTTGTTTGTTTGCTTTTCTTTTAGACAGAGTCTTGCTCTGCTGCCAGGCTGGAGTACAGTGGTGCGATCTCAGCTCACCACAACCTCTGCCTCCTGGGTTCAAGCGATTCTCCTGCCTCAGCCTCCTGAGTAGCTGGGACTACAGGTGCTCACTACCATGCCCAGCTAATTTTTGTATTTTTAGTAGAGACAGGATTTCACTATGTTGGCCAGGCTGGTCTTGAACTCCTGACCTCGTGATCCATCCGCCTCAGCCTCCCAAAGTGCTGGGATTACAGGCATGAGCCACCGCACCCGGCCAACTGTTTATGCTTGTTTGTTTGATATGGGGTCTCACTCTATCGACCAGACTGAAGTGCAGTGGTACAATCTGGGTTCACTGCAACCTCCACCTCCTAGGCTGACAAAATCCTCCCACCTCACCCTCCTGAGTAGCTGAGACTACAGGTGTGCACCACCACACCCAACTAATTTTAATTTTTTTAAAAAATAAAGGTGGGGTTTTGACATGTTGCCCAGGCTGGTCTCCAACTTGGGGTTCAAGTAATCCACCCACCTCAGCCTCCCAAAGTGCTGGGATTATAGGCGTGAGTCACCACACCTGGTCAACAATTTATGTTATTGGTAGGCTATCAGTAGCTACGTTTTGGGGGACTCAAAAGTTATACACAGATTTTCAATGGTGCAAGGGGTTAGAGTCCCTAAACACTATGTTGCTCAAGTGTAGACTGTATTTTATTTAATTAATTTATTGATTGATTGATTTAGAGACAGGGTCTCACTCTGTCACCCTTGCTGGAGTACAGTGGCAAGATCATAGCTCAACGCAGCCTCCAACTCCTGGGCTTAAGCGATCCTCTCATCTCAGCCTCCTGAGTAGCTGGGGCTACAGGCATGCACCACCATGCCCAGTTAGTTTTGTTTTTGTTTCTGTTTTTGTTTTTCGAGACAGGTCTCTCTCTGTAACCCCGGTTGGAGTGCAGTGGCATGATCTCGGCTCACCACAGCCTCTGCCTCCTGGGCTCAAGCAATCCTCCTGCCTCAGCCTCCTGAGTAACTGGGATTACAGGCCTGCACCACCACGTTTGGCAAATTTTTAAAAGTTTTGTTTGTTTGTTTGTTTGTTTTTGTAGAGATGAGGTGTCACTATATTGCCCAGGCTGGTCTCAAACTCCTGAACTCAAGTGATTCTCCTGCCTCGGCTTTCCAAAATGCTGTGATTATAGGTAGGCACCACTGGGCCCAGCCTGCCAGATTTTAGTACTACAAATCCTGCATCCTAGGAAACCCTTCATCCCAGGCAAACTGGGATGGTAGCACCCTGGATTGCTCCCCCTGATCTGGTTTGGCTGTGTCCCCACCCAAATCTCATCTTGAATTGTAGCTCCCATAATTCACATGTGTTGTGGGAGGGACCTGGTGGGAGATAACTGAATCATGGGTGGTGGTTTTTCCCATACTGTTCTCATGGTAGTGAATAAGTCTCATGGGATCTGACGGTTTTATAAGGAGTTTCCCCTTTTGCTTAGCTCTCACTCTGTCTTGCCTGCCACCATGTAAGACGTGTCTTTGCTTCTCCTTTGCCTTCTGCCATGATTGTGAGGCATCCCCAGCCATGTGGAATTCTGAGTCCATTAAACCTTTTTCCTTTGTAAATTACCCAGCCTCAAGTGTGTCTTTATTAGTGGCATGAGAACAGACTAATATACCCCCCGTGCCAGGAGCCTCCCTGGGAGTCGAGAAGAAAGAGCCAGCGAGGAGAGGAAGATCCTGAGACCAAGACTGATCAGGAACGTGGCTGAACTATTTTGGATCAGTAAAACAGCCTTTCTCAGAGCCGAGGGACTAGCGGTTGACTGGTTTGGCATTTGCAAGAAATGCAGACTGTTGCATTTTTGCCAACAGGGGATGGATATTCTGAACATGCAGTCAGTTTCATGTGGATCTCCAAGGGGAGTCCCTGCCGCCTCACCTGACCGGTGGTAGCGCTGCCACTGCTCCTGGGTGATGAGCCCCAGCCTGCGGGCCTCCTGGGCTCCAGAGCGTAGGACAGAGGTTAGGGTAGCCTCCTCTGGTTCACAGGCCTCCCCAGTACCTGGTGCCTGCAGGATGTAGGTGGGAGGAACCGCATTCTCGTCCCTCCGGAAGTGTCGTGCCACCAGCTCCAGGTCACTTGGCCTGGCAGTCAGACGGGCCCTCAATACCTCCCACTCCTTCTCATCGATCTGCGAGGGAATCACACAGGGGCCGTACTGATCACCGATGAGGGCCTGGCAGAGAGGAAATCACAGAAGCAAATCTCACTTTTTTTCTTCAGACAGGGTCTTGCTCTGTTGCCCAGGCTGGAGTGTGGTGGTGCAACCATGGCTCACTGCAGCCTCGACCTCCTGGGTTTAAGTGATCCTCCCGCTAGGACCACAGTCACACACCACCACACCCGGCTAATTTTTAAGTTTTTATTTTTGGTCTCACTACATTACCCAGGCTGGTGTTGAACTCCTGGACTCAAGTGATCCTCCTATCTCAGCCTCACAAAGTGTTGGGATTACAGTCGTGAGCCACTTTCTTTGTCCAATTCAATGTATAAGTAAATGACTCTAGCTGCTTTTGTGGGTCCTTATTTCCTTATGAGGGTTCTTGTGCCATGTAAAAAAATTGTATTAGTAAATGTATGTCGGCCAGGTGTGGTGGCTCACACCTGTAATCCCAGCACATTGGGAGACCGAGGTGGGTGGATCACCTGAGGTCAGGAGTTCAAGACCGGCCTGGCCAACAGGGCGAAACACCATCTCTACTAAAAATATAAAAATTAGCTGGTTGTGGTGGCAGGAGCCTGTTATGCCAGCTACCTGGGAGGCTGAGGCAGGAGAATCACTAGAACCCAGGAGGCAGAGGTTGTAGTGAGCCAAGATCGAGCCACTGCACTCCAACCTGGGCGACAGAGTGAGACTCTGTCTCAAAACAAACAAACAAATAAATAAATAAATGTGTATGGTTTTTTTTTCCTGTTAATCAATTTTACGTCAGTTTAATTCTTGAATCCAACTAGCACTCTAAGAAGATGGAGGTGAAGTCGACCACTCTGATAGCCTAGAGCCACCAGAAGTCATGAGGGGCAATAAAGAATTGTCCCCTAGGCTAGGCATGGTGGCTCACGCCTGTAATCCCAACACTGTGGGAGGCCAAGGCAGGAGGATCTCTTGAGACCAGAAGTTAGAGACTAGCTGGGCAACATAGTGAGACCCCATGTCTACAAAAAATTAAAAATTATCAGGGTGTGTGGGTGTGCATCTGTAGTCTCAGATACTCAGGAGGCTGAGGCTGGAGGATCACTTGAGCTCAGGAGCTCAAGGCTGCAGTGAGCTGTGATCACACCACTGCACTCCAGCCTGGGGGACAGAGTGAGACCCTGTCTCTAAAAAAAACAACAACAAATAATGGGGCTGGGCAAGGTGGCTCACGCCTGTAATCTCGACACTTTGGGAGGCTGAGGTGGGGAGATCATTTGAGGTCAGGAGTTCAAGACCAGTCTGGCCAAAACAGTGAAACCCCATCTCTACTAAAGATACAAAAATTAGCCAGGCATGGTGGTATGCACATGTAATCCCAGCTACTAGGGAGGATGAGGCAGGAGAATCACTTGAAGCCAGGAGGCGAAGTTTGCAGTGAGCCAAGATCACGCTGCTACACTCCAGCCTGGGCGACAGAGCAAGACTGTCTCAAATAAAATAATAATAATAGGTAACATAGTGAGACCCTGTCTCTATAAAAAATTTAAAAAAAAATAGCCAGGTGTGAGTTAGCCGGTGTGGTGGCGGGTGCCTGTAGTCCCAGCTACTTGGGAGGCTGAGGCAGGAGAATGGCGTGAACCCAGGAGGCAGAGCTGGCAGTGAGCCAAGATCATGCCACTGCACTCTAGCCTGGGCGACAGAGCGAGACTCCGTCCTAAAAAAAATAAAAATAAATAAAAATAAAAACATAAAAAATAAAAATAAATTTTAAAAAATAGCCAGGCATGGTGGCATATGCCTGTAGTCCCAGCTACTCAGGAGGCTGAACAGGGAGGATTGCCTGAACCTGGGAAGTCGAGGCTGCCATAAGCCATGATCATACCATTGCACTGTGCAGCCTGGGCAAGACCATGTGTCAAAAAAAGTTAAAATTTGCATTAAAATATTATTTATCAGCCGGGCGTGGTGGCTCATGCCTGTAATCCCAGCACTTTGGGAAGCTGAGGCAGGAGGATCAACTGAGGCTAGGGAGGTCAAGATCAACCTGACCAATGTGGAGAAAACCCATCTCTACTAAAACTGCAAAATTAGCCAGGTGTGGTGGCGCATGCCTGTATTCCCAGCAACTCGGGAGCCTGAGGCAGGAGAATCGCTTGAACCCTGGAGGTGGAGGTTGTGGTGAGCTGAGATCGTGCCATTGCACTCCAGCCTGGGTGACAAGAGAGAAACTCTGTCTCTCTCTCTCTCACTATATATATGTATAAAATATGTATATATATTATATGTATATATATAATATATATTATATGTATATATTGTATATATTGTATATATTATATGTATATATATTATATGTATATATACACACATATTTTATATATATATGATTTATCTTGATAACTGAGATTTAATTTAAATCTTGTGATGGTTCTCCATTCTTGTTCTGATCCTTCCAGGGAGAATCAGAGGTGAAGCAGGGCTAAGAGGACCCTAAGTCCAGCTTTCTCCTTTTATTATCGTGGAAACAGGGGCCTGGGGATGGAACAGAATTAGTCCAAGGTCACCGGGTGGCTTAAGGGCTGGGATTTCGCCACAGCACTCCAGCCTTGATGACAGAAGAAGACCCTGTCTCAAAAAAAAGAAAAAAAAAAGAAAAGTTAAACTGGAGGAGGCCTAGCCCTTTAGGTCAGAGCCAAAGTCCAGTTTCCTCATGATGAAATAGAAGCAATCAGCTGGGTGCGGTGGCTCACCCCTGTAATCCCAGCACTTTGGGAGGCTGAGGCAGGCAGATCACCTGAGGTCGGCAGGCGGATCACCTGAGGTCAGGAGTTTGAGACCAGCCTGACCAACATGGAGAAACCCTGTCTCTACTAAAAAAAAAAATACAAAAAATTAGCCAGGCATGGTGGTGTGTGCCTGTAATCCCAGCTACTCAGGAGACTGAGGCAAGAGAATCGCTTGAACCCAAGAGGCAGAGGTTGCAGTGAGCTGAGATGGCGCCACTGCACTCCAGCCTGGGCAACAAGAGCGAAACTCCATCTGAAATGAAAAAAAGAAAGAAAGAAAGAAAGAGAGAGAGAGAGAGAGAAAAAGAAAGAAAGAAAGAAAGAAAGAAAGAAAGAAAGAAAGAAAGAAAGAAAGAAAGAAAGAAAGAAAGAAAGAAAGAAAGAAAGAAAGGAAGGAAGGAAGGAAGGAAGGAAGGAAGGAAGGAAGGAAGGAAGGAAGGAAGGAAGGAAGGAAGGAAGGAAGGGAGGGGAGAGAGAGAGGGAGGGAGGGAGGGGAAGGAAGGGAGGAAGGAAGGAAGGAAGGGGAAGGAAGGAAGGAGAAAGAAAGAAGGAAAGAGAGAAAGAAAGAAAGAAAAAGAAAGAAAGAGAAAGGAAGGAAGGAAGGAAGGAAGGAAGGAAGGAAGGGAAGGAGGAAGGAAGGGAGAAAGAGAAGCAATCACCCCTCCACACTTCTTTGAGTTGTACCAGGATATTCCATGGGTGTGCACAAGGAAACCTGAATAAATGGAATCATGCATATTGAAGAAGACACTGTTCTCCAGGGACCCTTGCACCAGTAACAGCCTCATATGAACAAGAGAAGTTGGAAAAGTCATAGCCAGGTGGTATAGTTTGGATGCTTGTCCCCCACCTCCGCCAACCAAAACTCCTGTTGAAACTTAATCCCCAGTGTGGTAGCATTGAGAGGTAGGGCCTTTAAGAGGTGATTAGGTCATGAGGCTCTGCCATCATGAATGGATTAACCCACTCATGGATGAATGGATGAATGAATGAAAAGGTTATCATGAGAATGTGACTTGTAGCTTTATAAGAACAGGAAGAGAGACTGAGACTTGAGATAGCACACTCACCCTCTCGCCATGTGATGCCCTGCACCACCTCAGGACTCTGTGAGATCCCAGTAGCAAGAAGGCCCTCACCAGATGCAGCCCCTTGACCTCGGACTTCCCAGCGTCCAGAAATCTAAGAAATGAATTTCTGGCTGGGCACAGTGGCTCACACCTGTAATCCTAGCACTTTGGGAGGCCAAAGTGGGTGGGTCACTTGAGGTCAGGAGTTTGAGACCAGCCCGACCAACGCGGTGAAACCCCGTCTCTACTAAAAACACAAAAATTAGCTGGAAATCGCTTGAACCTGGGAGGCAGAGGTTGTAGTGCGCTGAGGTCCTGCCACTGCACTCCAGCCTGGGCAATGGAGCAACTTCATCTCAAAAAATATATAATAGAAGTCCGGGTGTGGTGGCTCACGCCTGTAATCCCAACACTTTGGGAGGCCGAGGAGGGTGGATCACCTGAGATCAGGAGTTCGAGACCAGCCTGGCTAACATGGTGAAGCCTTGTCTCTACTAAAAATATTTAAAAATTAGCCAGGCTTGCTAGTAGGTGCCTGTAATCCCAGCTACTTAGGAGGCTGAGGCAGGAGAATTGTTTGAACCCAGGAGATGGAGGTTGCAGTGAGCCAACATGGTCCCACTGCACTCCAGCCTGGTTGACAGAGTGAGACTCCATCTCAAAATAATAATAATAATAATTTCTTTTTAATTCTTTTTTCTTCTTCTTTTTTTCTTAAGAGACAGACTCTTCCTCTGGCACCCAGGCCAGAGTGCCACTGTGCAATCATAGCTCACTGCCACCTCAAACTCCTGGGCTCAAGGGATTTTCCCACCTCAGCCTCCCGAGCAGCTAGGACTACAAGCATGAGCCACTGCCCCAGCTAACTGTTTTATTCTTTTTGTAGAGATGGGGTCTTGCTATGTTGCCCAGGCTGGTCTTGAACTCCTGGGATCACACGATCCTCCGACTTTAGCCTCCCAAAGCACTGGGATTACAGGTGTGATCCACGGTGTCTGGCTTCATCTCTTTACAACCAGTCAGTTTCAGCGATTCTGTTATAAGCAACAGAAAATGGACTAAGACACAAGCCAAGCACAGACCAGTGGTTATACGAAGGAAACAGGTGGTAAAAAAACAAAACAAACAAGCTGCTCCAGTCTGTGGGATCAGGGCAAGGGAAACAGGAACAGTTCCCACCGGGAACAACTCTCAGAGCTCTGGAGATACAAGAGGCAAGAGCCTCTCTAGAAGGAAGCACCATGGGGAGCTGTCCCCAGCCTCGGTGCTGCCTAATAACTTATTTACCAGAGAGACACCTCTCCAAGGGCCTCCGGCACATCTCTGATTTTTGTGGAAGGCCACCCACAAATCAGAGTCATGGAGCAGAATGATGCTGTGGCTCTTGGGCAGTAGAGGGGTGATGCCTGGTTCAAGAGGGAAGCAGGAAGTAAGTCCAGGTCAGCCGGCGATGGGGCCTTTCTGGAAGGTCCCAGGGCTGGTTGGTCAGGCCCCAGAGAAGCTCAGAGATCACCCCTAGGTTCCCTGTGCAATCAGGAAGCTGCACTGTGCTTTTGGCTGTCTGTAATTTGGGTTCCAAAATCAAGTTCCTCCTGGCGTTCTTGTCTCCCTTCTTTTCCCTTTCTTCCTTAATTTTTTTTTTTTTTTTTTGGTAGAGATGGGGTCTCAAGCTGGTCTTTAACTCCTGGGCTCAAGTGATCCTCTCGCTTCAGCCTCTTGAAGTGCTGGGATTACAGGCATGCGTCATGGTCAGCCTCTCTCTCCTTTTTTTTTTCTTGGAAACTCAATAAACTGATCATTGGGCTCCTTTGAAAAATTAAATTTAGGAGACTGGAAATTTAGGAGATTTACAACAGAATGTAGAGTTTTCCAAACATTAGGATATATTTTAAAGCAGTAATAAATAAAACAGAGTGGCACCAAATTACAATAGAAGTGTAGATCAAAAGAATAACTGTAATCCCAGCTACCCAGGAGACTAAGGCTGCAGGATTCCTTCAGTCCAGGAGTTCAAATCCAGTCTGGGCAACATAGCAAGACGTTGTCTAAAAAAAAAAAGGAGAGTAATATATATAAATATGCATGTTTTGCCCATTATTCCTGGCTCATAATTCCCAAAGCCCTTGTTACAGTCTTTTGCTGTAATGTTGGGACACTTTAGGTCTCAGAAGCAGACCTCAGAAAATAGAATATCTCTCTGGTCTTCACCTTCTCCAATTTTTTTTTTTTTTTTTTTTTACCGAGTCTCCCTCTGTTGCCCAGTCTGGAATGCAGTGGCACAATCTCAGCTCACTCCAACCTCTGCCTCCCAGTTTCAAATGATTATCCTGCCTCAGCTTCATGAGTAGCTGGGATTACAGGTGTGCACCACCATGTCTGGCTAATTTTTGTATTTTTAACATAGATGGCGTTTTACCATGTTTCCCAGGCTGCTCTCAAACTCCTGACCTCAAATTATCCGCCTGCCTCAGCCTACCAAAATGCAGACATTACAGGAGTGAGCCACCGCACCTTGCCATGATACTTTACTTTTTCCCTCTTTACTGTCCAGGACAGGGATCAGCACATTTTTCCTGGAAAAAGTCAGATAGTCAATATTTTTGGCCTTACAGGCCAGATGGTCTCTGTCAGAATGACTAAACTCTGCCATTATAGTTTGAAAGCAGTGCTAGACAAAGTGAAAAAAAGTGGACATGGCTGTGTGCCAATAAAGTTTTACTTACAAAGACAGGCAGCAGGCCACACTTGCCTTTCAGGCTTGTTGACCTCTGCTCTAGAATTTCTTTTTTTCTTTCTTTCTTTTTGAGCAAGAGCAACAGAGTCTTCCTCTGTTGCCCAGGCTGGAGTACAGTGGCATGATCTCGGCTCACTACAACCTCCACCTCCCAGGTTCAAGCAATTCTCCTGCCTCAGCCACCCAAGTAGCTGGGATTACAGGCACGTGCCACCACGCCCAGTTAATTTTTATATTATATATTTTTAGTAGATATGGGGTTTCACTATGTTGGCCAGGCTGGTCTCAAACTCCTGACCTCATGATCCACCCGCCTTGGCCTCCCAAAGTGCTGGGATTACAGGTGTGAGCCACCACTCCCGACCCCCTGCTCTAGAATTTCTAAGGAAAATGTGATCATTCTGTATCTGGATGTATCTGGAACTCGATGTAATAAATTAAGATTCAGGCCAGCCTGGGCAACATCAAGACCCCATCTCAAAAAAAAAAAAAAAAAAACAACACCTTAAAACTAGAGCAGGTGCATTGGTTTATGCCTGTAATCCCAGAACTTTGGGAGGCCAGGGTGGGAGGATCGCTTGTGCCCAGGAGTTTGAGATAAACCTGGGCAACATAGTGAGATCCCATCTTTCCAAAACAATACTAGCCAACTGTGGTGGCACACACCTGTAGTCCCAGCTACTCAGGAGAACAAGGCAGGAAGATCACAAGCCCAGGAGTTCAAGTCTATAGTGAGCCATGATCTCGCCACTACACTCTAGCCTGGTCAACAGAGAAAGATCCTGTCTCAAAAAAAGAGAAAAAAAAAAAAAGACTAAGGAATATCATTCAATTTTAATAGCACAAACCATTAATTGTGGACTGGAGAGTGACTTTGTGATAGAGGGGGTGTAACTGGAAGAGAGAGGGGAGAAGTTCCCATAACCTGAAACCAGTGGTCACATGGAGGAAAAAAAATATCCTAAGACCCTGAGGGTTTCCACCGTTTCCATGGTTTTCCAGGATCCCGAAGTCCCATAGACATAAAGTGGAGGAAGTGGGGAAGGTGGGAGAAAGTCCAGATCAAATTCTAAGATTCCTTCTGGCTTCAACACTCTACTCTCCAAGCCACCTGCTGCTTCCATTTGACAGCTAATGACTGGATCCCATTCAGCTCTGCAGAAAGAGTGCTGTGATTGATTAGTAATGTCTGCCACAGGCAGGCCATAGGGATAAAGTATGAAAGCAGAAATAGTACCTACTGCCCTCCTCTGATCAGTTTGTCTAGAAAGCAGGGGGCATATTCTGGAGGAGTAAGAGCTAACCCATTCCTCCTGAGACACTCACAACAAAAGCTGGCCCTATGGATGTTTTCCAACACCGGTCAACCTCCTCCAAGCAGAGTTCTGTGGTCAAGAGGTCAGTGACTTCAGTGTTCTGAATACCCCACCTCAGATCAACGACCTGGGAAATAGAAACACAGGTTTGTCAGAGAGGTGGCATGATAGGTGATTTGTTTTTTCAATCCCTTTTGACAAAAGCAGAAAGTTTCTTTCAAAAATTTTTGACAGCCTCTTCCTGTAGGGGAATATCTGGATTAAAAGAACTTGAACCAAATTCATAACCTCAGTATAATCATGAGAAAAATAACAGACAGACCCACACTGGAGGGAAGGGCATTCTTCAAGATGCCCTGCCAGTCAAAGCCAAGCATGGTGGCGGGCACCTGTAGTCCCAGCTATTCGGGAGGCTGAGGTAGGAGGATCAATTGAGCCCACAAGATAGAGGTTGCAGTAAGCTCTTATTGTACTACTGTACGCCAGCCTGGACGACAGAGCCAGGCCCTGTTGAAAGGAAGGAAGGAAGGAAGGAAGGAAGGAAGGAAGGAAGGAAGGAAGGAAGGAAAGAAAGAAAGAAAGAAAGAAAGAAAGAAAGAAAGAAAGAAAGAAAGAAAGAAAGGAAAGAAAGGGAAAGAAAGAAAGAAAGGAAGGAGACTGCCAAGGTCATGAAAAATAAGGAGACTAAGAAATTGATGCAGACCAGAGGAGACTGGGGCAATAAGACAATGAAATGCAACGGGGTACCCTGGATGGGATTCTTCACCAGAAAAGACTTAGAAGAGCTGGCAACATTTGAATAAAGTTAGGAGGTTAACAGTCACATATCAATGTTGATTTCTCTTTTTTTTTTTTTTTTGAGATGGAGTCTTGCTATGTCGCCCAGGCTGGAGTGCAGTGGAGAGATCTTGTCTCACTGGAAAATCGATCCTTCCTTCCCTCCTTCCTTCCTTCCTTCCTTCCTTCCTTCTTTCCTTCCTCCCTCCCTCCTTCCTTCTTTCCTTCCTTCCTTCCAGTGGCATGATCTTGGCTCATTGCAACTTTTGCCTCCTGGGTTCAAGCCATTCTTATGCCTCAGCCTCCTGAGTAACTGGGACTACAGGTGTACACCACCACGCCTTGCTAATTTTTTGTATTTTTAGTAGAGATAAGATTTCACCATACTGGCCAGGCTGGTCTCGAACTCTTGGCCTCAGGTGATTCCCCCACCTGGGCCTCCCAAAATGCTGAGATTACAGGCGTGAGCCACTGCTCCCAGGCTGATTTATTTCTCTTTTTTTTTTTTTGGTGGAGGGGGGACAGAGTCTTGCTCTGTCACCCAGGCTGGAGCTTAGTGGTGCACTCTCAGCTCACTGCAACCTCCGCCTCCCCGCAGGTTCAAGCGATTCTCCTGCCTCAGCCTCCCAAGCAGCTGGGATTACAGGCGTGCGCCACCACACCTGGCTAAATTTTCACTGTGTTGGTCAGGCTGGTCTCAAACTCCTGATCTCAAGTGATCTGCCTGCCTCAGCCTCCCAAAATGCTAGGATTACAGGCACGAGGTACTGCACCTGGCCTCAAAGTTTATTTCATAGTTGTAACAACATTGTTGGTTGTGCTGTGGTTACATAAAATGTTAGGAAACACAGAGTTTGGGGGTGTATGGGAACTCTGCACTGTCAGTGCGTTTCCTGTAAGCCTAAATTCCAAATTCAGAAGTTTATTTATAAACATTTAGTTGGGCACAGTGGCGTGTGCCTGTAATCACAGCTATTCTGGAGGCTGAGGCATGAGGATTGCTTGAGCCCAGGAGTTCAAGACCAGGTTGGGCAACATAGCAAGACCTCATCTCTAAAAAAATAAAAAAGGAAGTTAATTAAAAATTTAAAAATTAAAATAGATGCAGGGTTTGAAGTAGCTCACGCCTATAATCCCAGTACTATGGGAGGTCGAGGCAGGAGGATCTCTTGAGGCAAGGAGTTTGAGATCAGCCTAGACAGTATAGGGAGAACTTGTATCTGCAAAATAAATAAATAAATAAATAGCCAGGTGTGCTGGTGTGTGCCTGTGGTCCCAGATACTTGAGAGGCTGAGGCAGGAGGCTCACCTGAGCCCAGGAAGCAGAAGCTGCAGTGAGCTGTGATCGCACCCCTGCACTCCAGCCTGGATGACAGAGCGAGACCCTGTTGCAAGAAAAAAAGAAAGATGAAAAAGCTCTCTAAAAAAAGGAACTTGGCCATTTTCAAACTGTTGCTTTGAAAGCAAGGACGTGTCCACACTTGTTCACAAAGCTTTCCTTGCAAAGGAGGGTGTTTAGTTTGGCCAGCACTGGACATAGCAAGGTCTCCTTGGCAACCGCACGCTTGCGGTTCATTTGTGCCTGCTCGCCACGGGGAGGCTGGGCAGAACGGCTCAGTTCAAGTAGGCAAAGCTGACCCTGCGGAAGGCTGGGGTGACAGGGAGACAACGACAACTCGGAATAGTCCCTGCCTCCCTGAATTCTTTAGTCCCGAGGAAAAGACGCATAGATTCCTATGTGAGAAGGCCAGCAGTACTGAATGTGACTGGAGGAAGAAAGGGGGAGGAACAATGAGTTAGAGGAGCAGGAAAGGAAAAGGGGTCAGGAGTCAGCCTCCGGAAGGAGCTTGTGCCTCCGGAGAGACCACCGTCTCCCTATTACACATGGAGGATGTTGACAGCATCCGCATCAGAGCACCGGCGTGGGCATTAAACAGAAGAGCTCGACCATTTCATCAGCTCTCAGTGCTGATGCTTTCATAGTGCCTCTGACATTGAACTGTGTCTCATGATCAATGGTGGGCACAGTGGAATTTCCAGCACTGCTTCTTTCTTAGTAATAAATATACAAACCAAAATGATCATGCATCTGTTTCCTTTTCTTTTCTTTTTTACCCAAAGATCCACTTGATTTTTTTTTTTTTTTTTTTTTTTTTTTTGAGACGGAGTCTTGCTCTGTTGCCAGGCTGGAGAGCCGTAGCATGATCTCAGCTCACTGCAACCGCCACCTCCCAGGTTCAAGCAATTCTCCTGCCTCAGCCTCCTGAGTAGCTGGGATTACAGGTGTGCGTCACCACACCCGGCTAATTTTTGTATTTTTAGTAGAGAGGGGGTTTCATCATGTTGTCCAGGCTGGTCTCAAACTCCTGACCTCAGGTGATCCACCCTCCTTGGCCTCCCAAAGTGCTGGGATTACAGGCATGAGCCACTGCGCCCGGCCCAGATTTTTTTTTTTTTTTTTAAGACAGCATCCCAATCTGGCACCCAGGCTAGAGTGCAGTGGCTCCATCACAGCTCACTGTAGCCTCAAACTCCTGGGCTCAAGTGATCCTCCCGCCTCAGCCTCCCCAGTAGCTGGGACTACAGGTGGGCATCACCACACCCAGCTCACTTTTTTTTAAATTTTATAGAGACGGGATCTTGTTATATTACCCAGGCTGGTATCAAACTCCTGGCCTCCAGTAATCCTCCTGCTTTGGCCTCCCAAAGCACTGGGAATACAGGTGTTAGCCACCGTGCCTGACCTCATCTTTTAACCAAATGGGACTTTGGTGCAATGAATCATTCTGATAAATAGCAAGGAGGCAGCCTCAAGTTAAGCTGAGACTCCAAAGATGGTTCATCAGTTTCCACAAGGAAATGTGCAGGCAGAAATATCCCTGGTTAGCCAGGCATAGTGGTGCATGCCTGTAGTTTCAGCTCCTCAGGAGGCTGAGGCAGGAGGATCCCTTGAGCCCAGAAGGTCAAGGTTGCAGTGAGCTGTGAGATCACACCACTGCACTTTTTTTTTTGTTTGTTTCTTTGTTTGTTTTTGAAATGAGGTCTTGCTCTGTCGCCCACTGGACCTCATCTCAAAAAAAAAAAAAAAAAAAAAAAAAAAAAAAATTCCCTAGCCAGAGATTGGTACAAGGAGGCACTGTTAGGGGCTCCTACTGTTTTGGGACTGTGCCAATTAGGTACTCCATCAGCATTCTAGAAAAAGGCATGTCCAACCTCCATGCCCATCCCCCATCCCCCAAATCCCAAAGACCTCTTATACTCCTCCTGAAGCCCAGTACGAAGAGGGCCAGGAAGCCCTGAAGGCAAGACAAAAACAGCAGCAACAACGACAGACAGTTAAATGACATGCCCAAGGTCACATTGCAAGGGAGGCAGCAACGAATCTGTGTTTCAAAGCATTCGCTCCTACCCACTTTTCTACACCACCTGCCACGCTAACCAAGCAAGGTGCGCACGGCTGTAACCCCTCCACTTGTCTTTTTTTTTTTTTTTTCTTTTTTGAGACAGAGTCTTGCTCTGTCACCCATGCTGGAGTGCAGTGGCTTGATCTCAGCTCACTGCAATCTCCGCTTCCCGGGTTCAAGAGATTCTCCTGTCTCAGCCTCCTGAGTAGCTGGGACTACAGGCATGAGCCACCACGCCCAGCTAATTTTTATATTTTTAGTAGAGACGGAGTTTCACCATATTACCCAGGCTAGTCTCGAGCTTCTGACCTCAAGCGATTTGCCCGCCTCGGCCTCCCAAAGTGCTGGGATTACAGGTGTCAGCCACCGCGCCTGATCCCACCTGCTTTTTTATAGTCCCAAGGATTTTTATCTCCACAGCCGGATCCCCAGGACTAACTACAGAATCTGCGGGGTTCGGTGCAAAAAGAACATGTGGGCCCTTTGTTTAAAAATCATTGTGAATTCTAAAACTCAACAATAACGTGTTAAAAGATAGCCGGGCGTGGTGGCAGGCACCTGTAATCCCAGCCACTCAGGAGGCTGAGGCAGGAGAATAGCTTGAACCCTGGAGGCCGAGGTTGCAGTGAGCCGAGATCGCACCATTGCACTCCAGCCTGGGTGGCAGAGAGAGACTCCGTCTTTAAAAAAAAAAAAGCATGGAGCTGGGCTTGGTGGCTTACGCCTGTAACCCCAGCATTTTGGGGGGTCGAGGCAGGCGGATCACAAGGTCAAGAGGTCAAGACCATCCCGGCCAACACAGTGAAACCCCATCTCTACTACAAATACAAAAATCAGCTGGGCGTGGTGGCACACGCCTGTAGTCCCAGCTACTCAGGAGGCTGAGGCAGGAGAATTGCTTGAACCTGGGAGGTGGAGGTTGCAGTGAGCCGAGATCGTGCCACTGTACTCCAGCCTGGCGACAGAACAAGGACTACGTGTCAAAAAAAAAAAAGCATGGAGCCCAGAGTGACTTGCAGTTACCTCAAACATCAAGCCATGCTTCTGGCAGAAGGTCTGCACCTCGGGGTAGGCAGTGCTCTGCAGGGCTTCCCTCTCTGCGTCCATATCTGCAGGGAAGGGCATGGAGGATATTAGTGGAAAGGACCCAGAACTCTTCCCAGTCTCATAGCTCTGCTTTTATTTTATTGATAGACTTTTGTCTTTTTTCCCCATTTTTGTGGAAAATGGGATCTCGCTATGTTGCCCAGGCTGGTCTCAAGTTCCTGCCCTCAAGAGATCGTCTCTCCTCTGCCTTCCAAAGTATTGGGATTACAGGCGTGAGCCACTGCGCCTGGCCTACGACTAAAGCCTCATCTGCCGCCACCATCTCAAAAAAAAAAAAAAAAAAAGAAAAGAAAAAAATGGCAATAGGCAGTTATTTTATTTATTTTGTGGAGTCTCGCTATGTTTCCTAGGCTCCCTATGTTTCCTATGTTTGTGAAGAGTGCTGTTGAAAACACATGGGTGGGCTGGGCTAGAGAATAACAGGGATAAATATTTCTTTCTTTTCTTTTCCTTGCCTGCCTGCCTTCCATTCCTTCCTTCCTTCCTTCTTTCCTTCCTTCCTTCCCTCTCTCTTTCTTTCTTTTCTTTTTTCTTTCTTTTTTTTTTTTTTTTTTGAGACAGAGTCTCACTCTGCTGCCCAGGCTAGAATGTAGTGGCACAATCTCAGCTCACTGCAACCTCCGCCCACCAGGTTCAAGCGATTCTCCTGCCTCAGCCTCCAGAGTAGCTGGGATTATAGGCGCACACCACCACACTGGGCTAATTTTTGTATTTTTAGTAGAGACGGGGTTTCACCATGTTGGCCACGCTGGTCTCGAACTCCTGACCTCAGGTGCCTCGGCCTCCTAAAGCGCTGGGATTACAGGCGTGAGCCACCGCACCCAGCCTTTTTTTATTTTATTTTATTTTATTTTTTTACTTTTTGTAGAGATGGGGCCTTCCCGTGCTGCTCAGGCTGGTCTTGAACTCTTGAGCTCAAGCAATCCACCCACTTCAGCGGGACAAATCTACTTTAGATTGAGGGGCAGAGAAGGGCTCCCTGAAGAAGGGATGTTTGCACTGAGACCCAAAGGATCAGAGTAAGAAGGAGAAGAGGGAACAGTGAGAGTGATAGTCCTGATGTTAGTCCCATGGCCCTGTGGATTCCCAGATCTATTCTGGTGTGGATACAACAGGTAGACAAGGAGGCGACCGCACGAGATAAGGTTGGGGAGGTGAGCAGGGTCCGGTCACACAGGGCCATGCAGCTGTGGCAAGATTCTGCCAGTTTTTAAGCCTAACACACAGTACATTGGTCATAAATGTTAGTTGCAACATCATACGCCACTCACAGCAACTCTATCAAGTTGGGTTCTCAGTCTGGCTTCTCGAGGAGCAAACAGAGGGTCCGGGAGGCTCCCACATGAGTCACTACCTGAGCTGCATTCACATTATAGAGGTTTCCCAAGTCTCCCACCTCGGCCTCCCAACGTGCTGGGATTGCAGGCATGAACCACTGCACCCAGCCCGCAAGCTGCAATTACTGAATTGTTTTTTTCTTTTTTTTTTTTTTTTTTGAGATGGATTCTCGCTCTGTCGCCCAGGCTGGAGTGCAGTGGTGCGATCTTGGCTCACTGCAAGCTCCGCCTCCCGGGTTTACGCCATTCTCCTGCCTCAGCCTCCCAAGTAGCTGGGACTACGGGCACCCGCCACCATGCCCGGCTAATTTTTTGTATTTTTAGTAGAGACGGGGTTTCACCGTGTTAGCCAGGATGGTCTCGATCTCCTGACCTCGTGATCCGCCCGCCTCGGCCTCCCAAAGTGCTGGGATTACAGGCGTGAATCACCGGAATCACCGTGCCGAGCCTGCAATTACTTAATTTATTTGTCCGTTCCCCCAACCAGGATGTAATCTCTATGAGAGCACATATACATAGAGTGGTGTGGCCAGGCACGGTGGCTCACACCTGTAATCCCAGCACTTTGGGAGGCCGAGGGGAGCAGATGACCTGAGGTCAGGAGTTCGACACCAGCCTGGTCAACATGGTGAAACTCCATCCCTACTAAAAATACAAAAATTAGTTGGGCATGGTGGCAGATGGCCTTAATCTCAGCTGCTTGGGAGGCTGAGGTAGGAGAATCCCTTGAACCCAGGAGGCGGAGGTTGTAGTGAGTCCAGATCACACCACTGCACTCCAGCCTGGGCGACAGAGTGAGACTCCATCTCAAAAAAAAAAAAAAAAAAAGAACAATGACCCGCAAATGTTCCATAATACTATGTTCTCCAAAACAAATGTTTTTAAATCCGATTTGTATTTTCTGCCAATTTCCGTGGTTTAAATACTCCACCTTGGTTAATATCAAGTTGCCAAGTGACTTCACTGAATGTGGAGTTGGGCAGTGCTGTGTAGCAGCATGCTATTATCTAACATCTCCTGGTTTATTTATTTTGTTTTTTGAGACAGAATTTTGCTCTGTTGTCCAGGCTGGAGCGCCATGGCACAATCTCGGCTCACTGAAACCTCCCAGATTCAAGGGATTCTCCTGCCTCAGCCTCCCGAGTAGCTGGGATTACAGGCACCCACCACCATGCCTGGCTAATCTTTTGTATTTTTAGTAGAGACAGGTTTTCACCATTCTGCCCAGGTTGGTCTTCAACTCCTGAGCTCAGGTGATCCACCTGCCTCAGCCTCCCAAAGTGCTGGGATTACAGGCGTGAAACACGGTATTGGTTCACCTCTAGGTCTCTTAAAGGACTCCATGAGCTGTGCCCATCGCCCTGACACTGCCTGAGAGTGCCCACCTGCCTCTGAGCCCCCATCCATACACTACACCTTACCTGAGACCGTGGAACTGATGAAGATGGTCACACCGGTGGGTGGAGGTGGTGGGAGGGGGCTGGCTTCACCCTGCAGAAGCTGCCGGCGGGTACTCGGGCTGAGGGGGCCCACGCTCATTGCTGCCCACCCACTGAGATGATCCTTCCCCTGGAAAGGGCCCGGGGCTCAGAGACCTCACGCCAGCAGCCAGGCAGCCTTCCTGGGAGGCCAGCCGGGCAGGGCCATCAGGAACAGGGAGTCAGTTTCACCTTCCGAGGCTCCCCCAGTGACCTGCAGCTCCCACCACCTCCAGCGCCTCTGGGGAGCTGAACCAGCTCCTCTCCACTGCTTTCCTTGGTCTGTAAACACTCATGGAGGGATATTAGACAGTGGCCTCCCTGCCAAGACCTCTGGATATTGGCTCCTCTAGGCACGGGAGTCCTCTTCCCAGCTCCTCGTCCTCAGAGCTCAGTGGTCGCCACAGCAACTGTGGTTTCCCAGTGCTGGGAGTTGGGCCCGGGCACCAGCCAACCTCTTGAACACCTGGGTCCCCTGGGGCCTGCCCATGTAAATTGAGCCTGAACCCAGGTGTACGGAGGAGATGCTGGGAGCCATGCCCAGCCCCACAGCCCAGACAAGAAAGACAAACGCTTGACGAAAGTCTCACTCCATCCCGCCCTTACCACCCCCTCCCACGAGGCAAAGTCCTTCCACGTCCAGGCACTGCACATACTATTTCAACTAGCTGTTCTCACTTGGGGACCATTCAGCCCCCAGGGGACACTTGCAATGTCTGGAGACCTTTTCAGTTGCCACGACTGGGGGATGATACTGGCATCGTGTGAGTAGAGACCAGGGATGCTGCTCAACATCTTACAATGCCCAGGAAGCTCCCACAAAGAATGATCCATCCCCAGTTGTCAGCAGTAGTTAAAAAACTGAGAAACCAGTTTTAGGCCAGGTGCAGTGGCTCATGCCTATAATCCCAGCACTTTGGGAGGCCGAGGCAGATGGATCACTTGAGGTCAGGAGTTCAAACCAGCCTGGCCAACATGGTGAAGCCCCGTCTCTATGAAAAATACAAAAATTAGCCGGGCATGATGGCACAGGCCTGTAGTCCTAGCTACTTGGGAGGCTGAGACAGGAGAAACACTTGAACTCAGGAGGTGGAGGTTGCAGTGAACTGAGATCGCGCCACTGCACTCCAGCCTGTTGACAGAGCAAGACACTATCTCAAAAGAAAAAAGAAAAAAAGAAAGAAAACAGTTTTAAATCAACTCTAGTAGCTGGGCATGGTGGCTTGTTCCAGTAATCCCAGCTATTCAAGAGGCCAGAGTGGGAGGATCACTTGAGCCAGGAGTTCAAAACCCGCCTGGGCAACACAGTGAGACCTCATCTCTGCAAAAAAAAAAAAAAAAAAGCTTTTTAAAAATATAGACATGGGCCAGGAGCAGTGGTGTCTCACGCCTGTAATCTCAACACTTTGGGAGGCCGAGGCAGGCGGATCACCTGAGGTCGGGAGTTTGAGACAAGCCTGACCAACATGAAGAAATCCCATCTCTTCCAAAACTACAAAATTAGCCGGGTGTGGTGGTGCATGCCTATAATCCTGGCTATTCGGGAGGCTGAGGCAGGAGAATCACTTGAACCAAGGGGGTGGAGGCTGCAGTGAGCCGAGATCCTGCCACTGCACTCCAGCCTGGGCAATGAAAATGAAACTGTCTCAAAAAAAACAAAAAACAATGTAGGCCGGGCGCGGTGGCTCAAGCCTGTAATCCCAGCACTTTGGGAGGCCGAGACGGGCGGATCACGAGGTCAGGAGATCGAGACCATCCTGGCTGACACGGTGAAACCCCGTCTCTACTAAAAAATACAAAAAAACTAGCCGGGCGAGGTGGCGGGTGCCTATAGTCCCAGCTACTCGGGAGGCTGAGGCAGGAGAATGGCATGAACCCGGGAGGCGGAGCTTGCAGTGAGCCAAGATCACGCCACTGCACTCCAGCCTGGGCGGCAGAGCGAGACTCTGTCTCAAAAAAAAAAAAAAAAACAACAACAAAAAACAATGTAGCCATGGCATAGTAGTGTGGCCTGTTGTCCCAGCTACTAGGGAGGCTGAGATTGGAGGATTGCATGAGCCCAAGAGTTCAAAGCTGCTGTGAGCTATGATCACGTGCCTGTAATCCCACTGCTTTGGGAGGCCAAGGTAGATGGATCACTTGAGGTCATGAGTTCAAGACCAGCCTGTCCAACATGGTGAAACCCGTCTCTACTAAAAATACAGAAATTAACCAAGAGTGGTGGTGCGCCCCTGTAGTCCCAGCTACTCGGGAGGCTGAGGCAGGGGCATCGCTTGAACCTGGGAGGCAGAGGTTGAAGTGAGCCAAAATCGTGCCACTGCATTCCAGCCTGAGTGACAGAGGGAGACTCCATCTCAAAAATAAATAAATAAATAAATAAATGAACAATATGATTAAATAAATAAATAAACTCTAGCTAGTTATCTTTGCCTGCAGGAAGTTTGTTGTTATGTGATACAGGGTCTTGCTCTGCCACCCAGGCTGGAGTGCAGTGGTGCGATCATAGCTCACTGCAGCCTCCATCTCCTGGGCTCGAGTGATCCTCCCATCTCAGCCTCCCAAGTAGCTGGGACTACAGGTGTGCACCATCATGTCTGGTTAATTTTTTTTTTTTGAGACGGAGTCTCACTCTGTCACCCAGGCTGGAGTTCAGTGGCGCGATCTCCGCCTCCCGGGTTCACGCCATTCTCCTGCCTCAGCCTCTCGAGTAGCTGGGACCACAGGTGCCCACCACCACGCCCAGCTAATTTTTTACATTTTTAGTAGAAACAGGGTTTCACCGTGTTAGCCAGGATGGTCTCAATCTCCTGACCTCGTGATCTGCCCGCCTTGGCCTCCCAAAGTGCTGGGATTACAGGTGTGAGCCACTGCACCCGGCCATGTCTGATTAATTTTTTTTTAAATTTTGTCTAGAGTCTGGGCACAGTAGCTCATGCCTATAATCCCAGCACTTTGGGAGTCCAAGATGGGCGAATCATTTGAGCTCAGGAGTCCAAGATCAGCCTGGCCAACATGGTAAAACCTTGTCTCTACTAAAACTACAAAAATTAGCTGGACATGATGGTGCACACCTGTAGTCCCAGCTATTTGAGAGGCTGAGGCATGGGAATCGCTTGAACCTGGGAGGCAGAGAGGTTGCAGTGAGCCAAGATCATACCACTGCACTCCATCCTGGGCGACAGAGTGAGACTCCATCTCAAAAAATAAAAAAAAATAAAAATAAAAATTTTTGGCCAGGCACAGTGGCTCACGCCTGTAATCCCAGCACTTTGGAAGGCCGAGGTGGGTGGATCACCTGAGGTCAGGAGTTCCAGACCAGCCTGGCCAACATGGTGAAACCCCGTCTCTACCAAAAATACAAAAAATTAGCTGGGCGTGATGGCACACACCTGTAGTCCCAGCTACTTGGGAGGCTGAGGCAGGAGAATGACTTGAACCTGGGAGGCAGGGTTGCAGTGAGCCGAGATCGCACCATTACACTCCAGCCTGGGCAACAGAGGTGAAACTTCATCTCAAAAAAATTTTTTTTTTTGGTAGAGATGGGGTCTCACCGGGTTGAGTTCAAGGCTGGAACTTGGCAGGCTCCTGGCAATAAGGGATCCTCCCACCCGAGCCTCCCAAAATGTTGATATTACAAGCGTGAGCCCCCCGCCCAGCCATGATCTGACATTATTGAAAATGCCCTCGCGGCCGGGCGGGGTGGCTCAAGCCTGTAATCCCAGCACTTTGGGAGGCCGAGACGGGCGGATCACGAGGTCAGGAGATCGAGACCATCCTGGCTAACACGGTGAAACCCTGTCTCTACTAAAAAATACAAAAAACTAGCCGGGCGAGGTGGCGGGCGCCTGTAGTCCTAGCTACTCGGGAGGCTGAGGCAGGAGAATGGCGTAAACTCGGGAGGCAGAGCTTGCAGTGAGCTGAGATCCGGCCACTGTACTCCAGCCTGGGCGACAGAGTGAGACTCCGTCTCAAAAAAAAAAAAGGAAATGCCCTGGCGACCTGAATCCTGCCCCACCTCTTCGCAGCAGTAGCAAACCACCGCTGGAGGCAGAGAGAACACGCGTGTACCTTGACATCCATGAGTCTGGTTTGAATGCCAGCTCCTCCATCGCCCTCCTGGAGGACTTACACAAGTGGCCTCCCTCCCAGGGCCTCAGCCGCATAGTCTGTGAAATGAAAATAAGAGCCATTCAGGGCACTCGTCTCTGCAGCAATACATGAGGTAGCGCATTGTGTTAGCAGATCAAAATTAATGCCAAAAATATCCACCTTGAACAAAACATCAACAAGGCAGTTGGGAGATAGGTCTGTAAAATGCCCAGCATGTAGTGAGCCCTCAACAAAACAGTGATATTGATTCTACTGAGTCAACTGTATTTTCAAACCTTTGTATCTTTGCTCTTACTATCCTCTCTGCCTCGACTTCCCTTCCCTGCCTTGTCCACCCAGGACAGACTCTGCCATTGAGGGATCCCCAAGAGCACCCTCAAGTTCCACGATTCCTTAGGACTCAGAGAATTTAAAAATGGTGTTATATCCCAGGCAAGGTGGCTCACGTCTGTAATCCCAGCACTTTAGGAGGCCAAGGAGGGCTAATCACTTGAGGTCAGGAGTTGGAGACCAGCCCGGCCAGCATGGTGAAACCCTGTCTCTACTAAAAATACAAAAATTAGCCGGGCATGACGGTGCATGTCTGTAATCCCAGCTACTTGGGGGGCTGAGACATGAGAATCCCTTGAACCCGGGAGGCGGAGGTTGCAGTGAGCTGAGATCACACCACACCCAGTCTCAGCAACAGAGTGACATTCCATCTCAACACAAAACAAAACAAAACAAAACAAAACAAAACAAAACAGAACAGAAAAAGCTGTAAAATAGGTACTCATAGGTTATGATGAATGGATATAAATTAAAATCAGCCAAGGGGCCAGGCACAGTGGCTCATGCCTATAATCTCGGCACTTTGAGAGGCTGAGATGGGGGATTGCTTGAGCCCAGGAGTTCAAGACCAGCCCGGGCAACAAGGGAGACAGCGTCTCTACAAAATAAAAAATTATCCAGGGCCAGACGTGGTGGTTCACGCCTGTAATCCCAGCACTTTGGGAGTCCAAGGGTTCAAGACCAGCCTGGGCAACATGATGAAACCCCATCTCTACAAAAAAATTTAAAAATTAGCCAGATGTGGTGGTGCATACCTGTAGTCCCAGCTATTCACAAGGCTGAGGTGAGAGGATCACTTGAGCCTGGGAGGCAGAGGTTGCAGTGAGCCAAGATCGCAACACTGTACTCCAGCCTGGGAAAAGGAGCGAGACCCTATCTCAAAAAAAAAAATCAGCTGGGCATGGTGATTCATGTCTGTGGTCCTAGCTACTTGGGAGGCTGAGATGAGAGAATCACTTGAACCCAGGAGGTTGCGGCTGCAGTGAGCCATAATTATGCCACTGTACTCCAGCCTGGGCAACAGAGCGAGACTCTGCCTCAAAAATTAAATAAGATCAGGCACAGGAAGAGGCATCCAGGGCAGGGCCCAGGAGAGACCAGGTGTGAGATTTCAGGTGTGACAACATGCATAGTTTGGCACCAACTAGGAAAGCACTCCTGAGCCTTGGTGTCTGGGGTTTTTATTGGGGGTGGGTCATGTAGAAATCACTGATCACCTGCATGGCTGACTTTAATCCCCAGCCCCTCCAGGGGTCAACCGATATCGCATGACTCAAAGCTCCCTCTCTAAGTCGTGTTGTTAGTATCCAGTGTGAGCCAAGGCTCTCCAGGTAAACAAAGACACTCTTATCGCTTTCCAAGGGCTTAGAGGTCACTTCCCAGGAGCAGGTCAAGAGCTACACCTTTAACGTGTGGCGTGTGGACAACTCAGGCCTGCTGAGTTAATGCTTTTTTTTTTTTTTCTTTTCTTTTTTAAGAGTCAGGGTCAGCCAGGCACAGTGACTCACATCTGTAATCCCAGCACTTCGGTATGCTGAGGCAGGCAGATCGCCTGAGGTCGGGAGTTTGAGACCAGCCTGGCCAACATGGAGAAACCCCGTCTCTACTAAAAATACAAAATTAGCTGGGCGTGATGGTGCATGCCGGGGAGGCTGAGGCAGGAGAATTGCTTGAACCCAGGAGGCGGAGGTTGTGGTGAGCTGAGATCGTGCCATTGCACTCCAGCCTGGGCAACAAGAGCGAAACTCCGTCTCAAAGAAAAAAAAAAAGAGTCAGGGTCTTGCTTTGTCGCCCAGGCTGGAGTGCAGTGGTACTATTGTGGCTCATTGCAGCCTCCAACTCCTGTCCTCAAGTGATCCTCCCACCTCAGCCTCCTGAGTAGCTGGAACTACAGGCACACAACACCATGCCCAGCTAGATAGGCACACACCACCATGCCCAGCTAGATAGCCACACACCACCATGCCCAGCTAGTTTTTTAAGTTTGCTTTTTTTTTTTTTTTAAGAGACAGGGTCTCACTCTGTTGCCCAGATTAGAGTGCAGCGACATGATCATAGCTCACTACAGCCTTGAACTCCAGGATTCAAGCCATCCTCCTGCCTCAGCCTCTCAAGTAGCTGGAACTGTAGGCATGTGCCACCATGCTAGGCTTAAGTTTTTTATTTTTTGTAGAGACAGGGGTCTCACTATGTTGCCCAGGCTGGTCTTGAACTCTTGGCCTCAAGCCATGCTCCTGCCTCAGCCTCCCAAAGTGCTGGGATTAGAGGCATGAGCCACCACGTGCGGCCAGAGTTAATTATTTTCTCAACAGTAAAGGCCCGGTAAGTAGAGTTGAGTGTCACCATTTGACAGATGAGAAAACTGCAGCTTAGAGTGAGAAAGTTCTCACCAGCTAGAAGGGCAGAGTCAGGGAGCGAGTGCTGGTCTACTCCCTCTCCTCCAGGGACCCTGCCCCCATAAACCCAGTCCAGCCACCCAGCCACCTTCCCACAACTCACCCGGATACCACAGTTGAGCTGCAGCCTGCTGATCTCACTGAGGCTCCAGTTCTCGGTCCCAGCATCTCTCCAGACCTCTCTTAGCACCTCCTCCCCAGTCTTCTGACCTTGAATTGGCCTCCACCACAATTTCTGGTCCTTCTCTCGTTTTTCCTGGGTCACAGCAGGCTCCTTGGACCTGAATTCACTTCAGGGCATGGCCACACTCCCTCGGTTACTGCCTCCTGATGTCCGCAGGAGGATCAGAGGCTTTAACCTTGACTTTCACCTCTAGGCTTTTTCCTACTCTCTATCCCAGGCTTCCTCTATCTCAGTATGACAGACATTTGAGGCCAGATCATCCTCTGTGGTGGCAATTGTCCCATGCATTTTAGGATGTTGCAAAACATTTCCGGCCCCCACCCACTAGATTTCAACAGCACACCCCCCACCCCCGCCACCACTACCACCAAAGTCTTGACAATTAAAAGGCATCCCTAGGCTGAATGTGGTGGCTCACGCCTCTAATCCCAGCACTTTGAGGGGCCAAGGCAGGCAGATTGCTTGAGGCCAGGAGTTCAAGACCAGCCTGGCCAACATGGCGAAACCCCATCTCTACTAAAAATACAAAAATTAGCTGGCATGGTGGCATGTACCTGTAATCCCAGCTACTTGGAAGCCTGAGGCAGGAGAATCACTTGAACCCGGGAAGTGGAGGTTGCAGTGAGCCAAGATCATGCCACTGCACTCCAACCTGGGCAACAGAGCGAGACTGAGACTCCATCTCAAAAAAAAAAAAAAAAAGTCTCGGCCAGGCGCAGTGGCTCATGCCTGTAATCCCAGCACTTTGGGAGGCCGAGGCAGGCAGATCACAAGGTCAGGAGATCGAGACCATCCTGGCTAACATGGTGAACTCCATCTCTACTAAAAATACAAAAAATTAGCAGGGTGTGTGGCGGATGCCTGTAGTCCCAGCTACTCGGGAGGCTGAGGCAGAAGAATGGCATGAACCTGGGAGGTGGAGCTTGCAGTGAGCCGAGATTGTGCCACTGCACTCCAGCCTGGGCAACAGAGCAAGACTTCATCTCAAAAAAAAAAAAAAAAGTCTTCCTAGACATTGCATTGTCTCCTAGGGGGCAGAATTCCCTTACTTGAGAATCCTTAGTCTAATGCATTTAGCTTATTTCAACCTCAGGGCCTTTGCACGTCCTGTACCTTAATGTTCTATGCTGCATCTGTTCATGTCGTTCACATTTTAGCTTCAATGCTACCTCCTCCTGAGAGGCTGTCTCTGACCATCCCATTGCGTAGTGACCCCTTAAGTCACTCCCAATGCCATCGCCCTATTTTAATTTTCTGCACAGTACTCACCACCAGCTGATATGTTTCTACGTGTTATTGTTTGTCTCTCCCATGAGAAAGTGAATTCCACGAGCCCAAGGATCTTGTCTGGTAAGGTTGGCGTGCCTGGCACATAGTAGGTGCTCAGTAAATTATCATCACAACAGGTTCCTCCACAACTGTTTCTCTTTCTTGACTTCTGTTTGTTGCTGAAGACGACAGCTAAGCAAGATTGGGCTTCCCCAGTAAGGACAGAGGCCCTTTGCAGTGTTAGCGTTCTGCCTGTCCTGGGGGCTCCAGCCTCTCTTTTGCCCTTGCTGGTAGCGGAAGGGCCAATATAGACTCCTCTGGGGAAATAAGTTAGAGAGGAGTTTCCTGGCCTCGGCGCCACCCGGAAGACAAGCCCCTAGCTATCCTAGTAACTTTTGTCTTAACGTATTTTATGTGTCTCTCCTTGCCCAATTCTCCCAGCAACTGGGATAATGAAAGAAATTGTTTGCACTCAGGCCCCAGCTTAGCCGGGCATTCAGCCCAGACTTGGTGGTTAACCATTGTGTGCCAGGCTGATATGGCTTCTCGTAAAAGATGCCATTTGCTCACAGTCTAGAAGTTGCCAGTTGGTTGGCATTTGGCATTAGCCGTCCATGTTATTACCCCAAGAGATGGGCATTATGATCCTGTTTCACGGATGAAGAAAACAAGATGCGGAAAGGTGAAGTCCCTTGCCTGTGACGCTTCACCACTGTGCACCTGAGTTTTCTCACTAACCTCCTGGGTTGGTGAGACAGTGAAATGCATTTACACAGAGAGTGAGACTAACACCACGCCTACATCACAGGAAGGGCCTGTGAGATGTTAGCCGTGATTAATTACCATTAAAACTCCAAGGCCGGGCACGGTGGCTCACACCTGTAATCCCAGCACTTTGGGAGGCTGAGGAGGGTAGATCACCTGAAGTCAGGCATTCAAGACCAGACTGGCCAATATGGTGAGACCCCTATCTCTACTAAAAATACAAAAGTTAGCTGGGCGTGGTGACGCATGCCTGTAGTCCCAGCTACTTGGGAGGCTGAGCTATAAGAATTGTTTGAACCCAGGAGTCGGGCATTGCAATGAGCCGAGATCCCGCCACTGCACTCCAGCCTGGGCGACAGAGTGAGACTCTGTCTCAAAAACAAACAAACCAACAAACAAAAAAACTCCAAGGCCGGGCACAGTGGCTCACGCCTGTAGCCCCAGCACTTTGGGAGGCCAAGGCAGGTGGATCACCTGAGGTCAGGAGTTCGACACCAGCCTGGACAACATGGTGAGACCCCATCTCTACTAAAAATACAAAAATTAGCTGGGTGTGGTGACTCACACCTGTAATCCCAGCTACTTGGGAGGCTGAGGCACAAGAATTTGAACCCAGTAGGTAGAGGTTTCAGTGAGCTGAAAGCGCACCACTGCACTCCAGCCTGGGCAACAGAGCAAGACTCCGTCTCAGAAACAAAAACAAACAAACAAAAAAATCCTGCCAGTTTCACTCAACAAGTGGTAGAGTTGGGATCGGCCTCCAAGATCAAGGTTTCAGTGAGCGTTAAGGAAACCTGTCTCTAGACCAGGCTTTCCTGCCGACATTTGGGACCAGACTATCCTTTGTTTGGGGACCTGTCCTATGCAATGTGCGGCGTTGAGCAGCATCCCTGGCCTCCACCCACAAGACGCAAGTAGCACGCACATGCTCCAATCACGACAACCGCAAGTGTTTTCCGTCATTGCCGAGTGTCCCCTAGGGAACAGAGTCAACCCCTCCCTCACTGCCCCACCTTGAGAATCACTGCTCTACTGACAGAAATAATAAAGCTACTATATTTAATTTAATATTTAATATTTAATAATAATGTTACTCTGTTTAATAATGTTACTATATTTTCAGGGATAGAAGTTTCAGATGCTTGGTCAGGCATGGCGGCTCACGCCTGTAATCCCAGCACTGTGGGAGGTAGAGGTGGGCGAATAACCTGAGGTCAGGAGTTTGAGACCAGCCTGGCCAATATGGTGAGACCCCGTCTCTACTAAAACTAAAAATTAGCCAGGCATGGTGGCAGGCACCTGTAATCCCAGCTACTTGGGAGGCTGAGGCAGGAGGATCACTTAAACCTGGGAGGCAGAAGTTGCAGTGAGCAGAGATTGCACCACTGCACTCCAGCCTGGACGACAGAGCCAGACTACACTCCATCTCAAAAAAAAAAAAGAAGAAGAAGAAGAAGTTTCAGGTGCTGCCAGGCACTGTGGCATGCTCCTGTAGTCCCATCTACTGGGGAGGCCAAGGTGGGAGGGTCACTCAAGGCCAGGAGTTCAAGACCAGCCTGGGCAACATAGTGAGACACCATCTCTACAACAACAACAATAACAAAAAATTAGCCGGGCGTGGTGGTGCGTGCCTGTACTCCCAGCTACTCAGGAGGTTGAGGTGGGAGGGTCGCTTGAGCCGAGAAAGTCAAGGCTGCAGTGAGATATGATTGCCTCACTGCACTCCAGCCTGGGCAACAGAGCAAAACCCTGTCTCTTTAAAAAAAAAAAAAAAAAAAGGAAAAAGAAACAAAGTTTTGGGTGCTGAAATTTTAGGAAATATACTGTTTCCAATACTCCAAACAACCTGAGGACTTCAGTTTACTGTCCCAGTTCATTGATGATGAAAATAGGCTTCCAGACCAACATGATGAAACCCCGTCTCCACTAAAAATACAAAAATTAGCTGGGCGTGATGGCAGGTGCCTGTAATCCCAGCTACTCAGGAGGCTGAGGCAGGAGAATCGCATGAACCTGGAAGGCGGAGGTTACAGTGAGCCGAGATCACGCCACTGCACTCCAGTCTGGGTGACAGAGTGAGACGGCGTCTCAAAAAAAAAAAAAAAAAGAAAAAGAAAAAAGAAAGTAGGCTTCAAAGAAGTTAAACAATTTCCCAAGGTTCCTTGGCAAGGAAGTGAGCTTGCAGTCAAATTCGCATATGATTCCAAAACTCAACAGTTATTGGCTAAACTGGAAAGTATAGATACTAAAAAATTATTGGTAAAGCTTTTGGAGTGTGACAGTGGTATTGTGGCAAGGTTTCTCTTTTTTTGTTTTTGTTTTTGCTTTTTTTGAGACAGAGTTTTGCTCTTGTTGCCCAGGCTGGAGTGCAATGGCGTGATCTTGGCTCGCTGCAACCTCCGCCTCCCACGTTCAAGCATTTCTCCTATCTCACCCTCCCATGTAGCTGGGATTACAGGCGCCTGCCACCATGCCTGGCTAATATTTTGTATTTTTAGTAGAGATGGGGTTTCACCATGTTGGCCATGGTCTGGAACTCCTGACCTCAGGTGATGCACCCACCTCGGCCTCCCAAAGTGCTGGGATTACAGGCATGAGCCACCATGCCCGTCCTGGTTAGGTTTTTAAAGAGTCTGGGCCAGGTGCAGTGCCTCATGCCTGTTATCCCAACAGTTTGGGAGGCTAAGGCAGGAGGATCACTTAAGCTCAGGAGTTCAAGACCTGACTGGCCAAGATAGTGAGACTCCATTTTTACAAAAAATTAAAAAATTAACTAGACATGGTGGCATGTGCTTGTGGTCCCACCTACTCTGAGGTGGAAGGATCACTTGAACCCAAGAGGCTGCAATGAGTCATGATTATGCCACTGTGCTCCAGCCTGGGCAACAGAGCGAGACCCTGTCTCAAAAAAAAAAAAAAAAAGTGTGTATGTTTTAGAGACATATAACAAAATATTTACGGAGAGATAAGATAACTGAGATTTGCTTCAAAATAATACCTGACAGGAAGACTAATGGGGTGGGGGCAGGGTTGGCGAGGTTGAGTAGCGGGTGATGGTGATTGGGGGGAGCTGCGGTTCATTATACTTCTTCTGCCTGCTTTAGTGAGTGTTTTAAATTCCGTATCAGAATATGCTTCAATTTTGTACTCTTAAAAAAACAGTGGCTGGGGCCGGGCACAGTGATTCACGCCTGTAATCCCAGCACTTTGGGAGGCTGAGGCGGATCAGTCACTTGAGGCCTGGAATTTCAGACCAGCCTGGCCAACATGGTGAAATCCCATCTCTACTAAAAATACAAAAAAAAAAAAAAATTGACCAGGCGTGGTGGTGCATGCCTGTAATCCCAGCTACTTGGGAGGCTGAGGCACGAGAATTGCTCGAACCCAGGAGGCAGAGGTTTCAGTGAGCTGAGATCACACCACTGCACTCCAGCCTGGGGGACAGAGCGAGACTGTCTCAAAAAAAAAAATATATATATATATATATATATAGTGGCTGGGAATGTTGGCTCACGCCTGTAATTCCAGCATTTTGGGAGGCTGAGGCAGGAGGATTGCTTGAGCCCAGGAGTTCGAGACCAGCCTGGGCAACATAGCAAAATCCCATCTCTACAAAAACAAAAAATAAACATTTACCACACGTAGTGGTGCATGCCTGTAGTCCCAGCTACTGGGGAGGCTGAGTTGGGAAGATCACTTGAGCCCAAGAACTTGAGGCTGCTGTAAGGTGTGCCTGAGTGACAGAGCAAGACTCTTTAAAAAAAAAAAAAAATCATGATTATCCTTATGCATTGATTAACCACGAGCCCAGGGCTAGGGGATTTCTGTGCCGTCAATCTTAGAACCAACACAGGGGTTAGAAGTGCGGAGCTGACCCCTGCAGTCAAAAATCTGCATGTAACTTTTGACTACCAACAGTCTACTATTGACCAAAAGCCTTACTGATGACATAAATGGTGGATGAACACTGATTTTCTACATTCTATGTATGATATACTGTATTCTTGCAATAAGTAAGCTAGAGAAAAGCAAATGTCACTAAAAAAATTCTGGTGATTTTTTTTTTGTTTGGTTGGTTTTTTGTTTGGTTTGGTTTCATTATTTGAGACGGAGTCTCACTCTGTCGCCCAGGCTGGAGTGCAGTGGCATGACCTCAATTCACTGCAACCTCTGCCTCCCGGGTTCAAGTGATTCTCTCGCCTCAGCCTTCTGAGTAGCTGGGGTTACAGGCACTCACCACCACACCTGGTTAATTTTTGTATTTTTAGTAGAGGCAGGGCTTTGCCATGTTGACTGGGCTGGTCTTGAACTCCTGGCCTCCAAAGTGCTGGGATTACAGGAGTGAGCCACCGTGCCCGTCCAGAAACTTCAAAGGAAGAGAAAACATATTTACTATGGATGAGGTGGAAGTGGATCATCACAAAAGCGTTCATCCTTGTCGTCTTCACCTCCAGTAAGCTAAGGAGAAGGAGGAGGAGGAGGAGGAGGAAGAGAAGGAGGAGGAAGAGAAGGAGGGCTTGTCTTGCTGTCTCAGGGGTGGCAGAGGTGGAAAAAAATCCACACCTAAGTACACCCATGCAGTTCAAACTCGTGTTGTTCAAGGATTAACTGCACTTCCTTCATCATCCCTGCGTGGTTAACGTTATAATACCCACTTTGCAGAAGAGGAATCTAAGCTGGGAGATGTTCATAAATCCAATTAAACTGAGGAAGGAGGTGTCCTGGCTGCGCATGAGTGGGGAAACAGCGCCCCCTGGAGGCCATCACGCGAATGACCAAAAGCAGCTTGAACCCAGGGAGAGGCTGCATGCAGAGAGGCGCTGGACAGGGAGCAGAAACATTGGGGGAGAAGGGTAAAAAGAGAAAAAAGCAACAAAGATAAAGAATATTTGTTTCCAATTTTTTATTGTGTCCAAATAATACATAATATTTAAATACTTTTTTTTTTTAGACGGAGTCTCTCTGTTGCCCAGTCTGGAGTTCAGTGGTGCGATCTCAGCTCACTGCAAGCTCCGCCCCCCAGGTTCATGCCATTCTCCTGCCTCAGCCTCCTGAGTAGCTGGGACTACAGGCGCCCACCACCACGCCAGGCTAATTTTTTGTATTTTTTAGTAGAGACGGGGTTTCACCGTGTTAGCCGGGATGGTCTTGATCTCCTGACCTCTTGATCCACCCGCCTCGGCCTCCCAAAGTGCTGGGATTACAGGCGTGAGCCACCGCGTCCGGCCACACATCACTAATTTTTAAATTTTTTGTGGAGGTAGAGTCTCACTATGCTGTCCAGGCTGGTCTGGAACTCCTGGCCTGAAGGGATCCTCCCACCTCAGCTTCCCAAAGTTCTGGGATTACAGGCATTAGCCACCGAGCCTGGTCTATTTGTTAATTTACTTATTGAGAGACCAGGTCTCCCTGTATCACCAGGCTGCAGTTTAATGGCACAATTACAGTTCACTGCAGCCTTAAACTTCTGGGCTCAAGTGATCCTCCTACCTCAGCCTCTCAAGTAGCCAGGACTATAGGCACAAGCCACTATGCTCAGCCCTAAGACAGGTACTTTTTTAATACTTAATTTATTATTATGGCTTTTTGCAACATGGCAAAACATTACAGCTTAAAGCAGACATCATCTCCTTATAGAGGAGGAAAAAGTTTTGCAATCAAATCAAATTGTAATTAAGAGGTCATTGCTATACCATTCTATCCAGTTTAATAAAAATTATATTATAACTTCATGAACTCCAGAGATAATAGGCAAAAAACCAGTGGATACACTGGTTGAATAATAAAGAATACGATAAGGAATTTAGGTCCATCTATGCCTATGATAATAAACATAAAAGACTGCAAAACAATTTATGAACTTAGAATAATCACAGATCTATTCATAAAAGTTCAAAATGTGCCTGATTACCAGCAAAGGAATTATTAAGGTGTGCAGTGAAGGGAATGGAGCAGGGCTGGGTGCGGTGGCTCATGCCTGTAATCCCAGCACTTTGGGAGGCTGAGGTGGGTGGATCACCTAAGGTCAGGAGTTCGAGAACAGCCTGACCAACATGGTGAAACCCTGTCTCTACTAAAAATACAAAAATTAGCCGGGTGTGTTGGCAGACACTTGTAATCTCAGCTACTCAGGAGGCTGAGGCACAAGAATCGCTTCAGCCTGGGAGGCAGAGGTTGCAGTGAGCGGAGATCACGCGACTGCACTCCAGCCTGGGTGGCAGAACGAGACTCCATCTCAGAAAGAAAAGAAAGAAAGAAAGAAAGAAAGAAAGAAAGAAAGAAAGAAAGAAAGAAAGAAAGAAAGAAAGAAAGAAAGAAAGAAAGAAAGAAAGGAAGGAAGGAAGGAAGGAAGGAAGGAAGGAAGGAAGGAAGGAAGGAAGGAAGATGAAGCAGAATAAAATCTAAAATGTATTTTTTATTTTATCTGTATGTCGTATAGAGAGAAGATGTGCCTCGGTATTGAAGACCCAATGCTCCAGTGGAAGAAGATTGTCATCAGAAAATGTTAGGTATAGGCCGGGTGTGGTGGCTCACGCCTGTAATCCCAGCACTTTGGAAGGCTGAGGTGAGTGGATCACGAGGTCAGGAGTTCAAGACCAGCCTGGCCAACATAGGGAAACCCCGTCTCTACTAAAAATACAAAAAATTAGCTGGGCGCAGTGGCGGGCGCCTATAATCCTAGCTACTCAGGAGGCTGAGACAGGAGAATTGCTTGAACCTGGGAGGTGGAGGTTGCAGCGAGCCGAGATCGCACCACTGCACACCTGCCTGGGCGACCGTGTGAGACTCCGTCTCAAAAAGAAAAGAAAAGAAAAGAAAACATTAGGTACAAATCAACAGGAGGTCTCACCTTTGCACAGTGAGCCATATTCTTGGGATCACAGACTACATGAGACCTCAATAAAAGCTTTGGACCTCCCCCTCGAAATAACACGTGCACACAATTTTGCCTACAGTCTTAGGGGATGCACAGAACCTCTAATTCTGGTCCTTGGATCTTCTAGCAGCCAATGATGCCCAAGTTAAGAGGTCTGAAGTCAGCCAAATACTCTGAGATTCAACCACGTAAGAAACTAAGTACCAGCTGGGCATGGTGGCTCACGCCTGTAATCCCAGCCCTTTGGGAGACTGAGGTGAGTGGATCACGAGGTCAGGAGTTCAAGACCAGCCTGGCCAACATAGTGAAACTCCGTCTCTACTAAAAATACAAAAAATTAGCTGGGCGCAGTGGCGGGCGCCTATAATCCTAGCTACTCAGGAGGCTGAAACAGAATTGCTTGAACCTATGAGGCAGAGGTTGCAGTGAGCCAGGATTTGCCTGTAATCACAGCTACTTGGGGGGCTGAGGCAGGAGAATCACTTGAAACCTGGAGGCAGAGGTTGTAGTGAGCCAAGATCACGCCACTGCACTCCAGCCTGGGCAACAGAGCAAAACTCTGTCTCAAAAAAAGAAAAGGAGGGAAGGAAGGAAGGAAGGGAGGAAGGAAGGAGGGAAGGAGGGAAGGAGGGAAGGAGGGAAGGAGGGAAGGAAGGAAGGAAAGGAAGGGAGGGAAGGGAGGAAGGGAGGGAGGGAAGAGAGAGAGAAAGAAAGAAAAGACAGAGAAAGAAAGAAAGAAAGAAAGAAAGAAAGAAAGAAAGAAAGAAA
>NC_037687.1:16298053-16324192 GCF_003255815.1 Theropithecus gelada | reverse complement strand
GAAAGAAAGAAAGAAAGAAAGAAAGAAAGAAAGAAAGAAAGAAAGAAAGAAAGAAAGAAAGAAGAAAGGAGGGAGGGAGGCAGAGAGGGAGGGAAGGAAGGAAAGAAGAAAAGAGAGAAGGAAAGGAAGGAAGGAAGGAAGGAAGGAAGGAAGGAAGGAAGGAAGGAAGGAAGGAAGGAGGAAGGAAGAAGGAAGGAAGAAGTGTTGGGATTACAGGCATGAGCTCCCACACCTAGCTCCATTTTTATTTCACAGCCTTGATCTCCTGGGCTCAAGCGATCCTCCTGCCTCAGCCTCCCAAAGTGCTGGGATTACAGGCATGAGCCACCATGCCCGCCTGGCCGGAAAGAATATTTCTAAAAGGATATTCGAGTAAGGGGGAAAAGGGATTTCTGGGGAGGGGTGCTGGGGGACAACTTGTGTTTCACTCCTCCCGCCTTCATAGCTCTGGATTTTTTCCCACATGGATGTATTATAGGGACCTCTGTTTTTTTGTTTTGTTTTGTTTTGTTTTGTTTTGAGATGGGGTCTCACTCTGTCACCCAGGCTGGAGTACAGTGGCATAATCTTGGCTCACTATAACCTCCTCTTCCTGGGTTCAAGTGATCCTTCCACCTCAGCCTCCCGAGCAGCTGGGATTGCAGGCATATACCACCACGCCTGGCTAATTTTTGTATTTTTACTAGAGGGGGGTTTCACCGTGTTGGCCAGGCTGGTCTCAAAACTCCTGACCTCAAGTGACCTGCCCGCCTCAGCCTCCCAAAGTGCTGGGATTACAGGCGTGAGCCACCGCGCCTTGCCTGTGACCTCATTTTTATTTTTAGGTGTTGATTAGGAATTTTCTAGGGAGGCGCTGTCTGACAGAACTTTCTGTGGTGACGGGAATGTTCCCTATGAGCGCTGTCCAGCAGCCACCAGCCACGTGTGGTGACAAAAATGAGGCTAATTCCACCGAGAAAGTTTTTCCGTTTTATGTAATTGTCATTTGTGTAAATGGAAATGGGCACATGTGGCTGGCCACTACCTATCAAATTGTTCACAGACATGGTGTTCACAGACCAACCTGGGCAACATGGCAGAACCCTGTCTCTACCAAAAAACACAAAAATTAGCTGGGCGTGGTGGTGCACGCCTGTAGTCCCAGCTGCTTGGGAGGCTGAAGTGGGAGGATCACTTGAGCCCAGGAAGTCAAGGCTTCAGTGAGTTATAATCTCACTCATGCACTCCAGCCTAGGGGACAGAGTGAGACTCTCTCAAAAACCACAACAAACAAGACAGAGTGTCCCAGAGAGCTGCTTTCTCTTATTCTGCCATGTGAGGACACAGACAGTAAACACCATTTCTTTCTTTCTTTAAATTTCCATTTTTATGTATATATTTTTAAAATTTATCTATTTTCAAGACGGAGTTTTGCTCTTGTCGCCCAGGCTGGAGTGCAATGTCATGATCTCGGCTCACTGCAACCTCCACCTCCCGGATTCAAGCGATTCTCCTGCCTCAGCCTCCCTTCCAAGTAGCTGGGACTACAGGCGCCTGCCACCATGCCCAGCTAATTTTTGTATTTTTAGTAGAGACGGGGATTCACCATGTTGGCCAGGCTGGTCTCGAACTCCTGACCTCAGGTGATCCACCTGCCTTAGCCTCCCAGAGTGCTGGGATTACAGGCGTGAGCCACCATGCCTGGCCTCCATTTTTATTTTAGATTCAGGGGTTACATGCGCAGGTTTGTCATAAGAATATATTGCATGATGCTGAGGTTTAGGCTTCCATTGATCCCGTCACCCAGATAGTGAACACAGTACCCAACAGGAAGGTTTTGAGCCGTTGTTCCCCTCCCTCTCTTCCTTTTTTTTTTTTTTTTTTTTTTTTCCGAGACAGAGGCTCACTCTGTCACCCAGGTTGGAGTGTAGTGGTGCGATTTCGGCTCACTGAAACTTCCCCCTCCCAGGTTCAAGCGATTCTCCTGCCTCAGCCTCCCGAGTAGCTGGGATTACAGGCGCCTGCCACCATGCCCAGCTAAGTTTTGTATTTTTTTAGTAGAGACAGGGTTTTGTCATGTTGGCCAGTGTGGTCTTGAACTCCTGACCTTGTGATCCACCCGCCTCAGCCTTCCAAAGTTCTGGGATTACAAGTGTGAGCCACTGTGCCCAGCCTGGCTTTAATGTATCTTTTTGGGGGACACAATTTGCCCCATAAAGGGAGAGGCATGTCTTTTTCATATTCTGATTAGCGATACGGGAGGTCCACGTAAAATTCCCCTGCTGAGGATTCAGTCATTGGTCATCTCTAGAAAACGTGATGGAATGAATGTTTGCTGCCTCCACAGCCAAGCTAGTGGCCTTTCTTGGGTAACACCATTTTTACTGGAAATGTCTGACAAGCTGTGATTTAGATGTGACTGCTCGGCAGACATTTTCTCAAAAATGAACAAAATGAGCCTGTCACTTCAAGGAAAACAATTTCAGGTTTTGTTGCCAACAATAAAATTCAAGCTTTTAAGGGGAAATCAGAATTCTGGAAAATGTGTAGCCGCCACTGTGAGTCCGGCAGCTTCTTGACATTTAAAGACTTTTCTAAGCCTGTAATCCCAGCTACTCGGGAGGCTGAGGCGAGAAGATCACTTGAGATCAGAAGTTTGAGACCAGCCTGGGCAACAAAGTGTCTCTACAAAAAAAGTTTTTTAAAAAAATTATCCTGGCGTGCTGGCATGTGTGCCTATAGTCCCAGCTATCAAGGAGGCTGAGGCGGGAGGATCATTTGAGCCCAGGAGGTCAAGGCTGCAGTGAGCTATGATTGTGCCACTGCACACTTTTCTGACGAGATGAATAGTGATATTAATGAATAGGACTTTTTGATACAAAATAGTGTAATGGGACAACATCTGCATCACTCATTGAACTAATATTTTCAAAATGATCAATGCATGTTATAGGGATGAATGAGTAGAACCATTCCCAGTGTAAGACAGACCAATGACTTTTTTTTTTTCTTTTGAAACAAGGTCTCACGTTGACACCAAGGCTGGAGTGCAGTGGCATGATCTCAGGTCACTGCAACCTCTGCCTCCTAGGCTCAAGAGACCCTCCACCTTTGCCTCCCACGTTAGCTGGGACCACAGACACACGCCACCATGCCAGACTAATTTTTGTGTATATTTGTAAAGATGAGCTCTTGCTACATTGCCCGGACTGGTCTCAAAAACTCCAGGGCTCAAGCAATGCACCCACCTTAGCCTCCCTAAATGTTGGGATTACAGGCGTGAGCCACCATGCCTGGCCTGGTAGACCCATGTTGTTGTTGTTTTGTTTTGTTTTTGCTTGTTTGTTTTGAGTCAGTGTCTCACTGTCTCACTCAGGCTGGAGTGCAGTGGCACGATCTCGGCTTACCGCAACCTCTGTCCCCCAGGTTCAAGGAATTCTTGTGCTTCCGCCTCTCAAGTAGCTGGGATTACAGGCCTGTACCACCACGCCTGGCTAATTTCTGTATTTTTAATAGAGATAGGGTTTCGCCATGTTGGCCAGGCAGGTCTGAACTCCTGGCCTCAAGTGATCCTCCTTCCTCTGCCTCACAAAGTGCTGGGATTACAGGTGTGAGCCACCGCACCCAGCCCCATGTTCGGTTTCTATTGAGGAAACATGGACATTTGAGGGAGGGTGAGATACCCATTTGTGCAACTCAGAATTTGATAAATTTCTCTTGGTTTTTGCCTAGTTAATTGCAATGTTCATTTCTTCTATGAATTATCAGATATTTAGAGTTAGAAGGGCTCTTCAGCATCATCCAGTCCAGGGGTTGGCCAACATTTTCTGCAAAGGGCCAGAGAGTGAATATTTTCAGCTGTACAGGTGTGGTGGTCTGTTGAAATCACTCAATTCTGCTGTTGTAGCACAAGAACCACTACAGGTACCAGGCACAGTGGCTCAGGCCTATAATCCCAGCACCTTGGGATGCCGAGGTGGGCAGATCACCTGAGGTCAGGAGTTCCAGACCAGCCTGGTCAACATGACAAAACCCTGTCTCTACTAAAAATACAAAAATTAGCCGGGCATGGTGGCAGGTGCCTGTAATCCTAGCTACTTAGGAGGCTGAGGCAAAAGAATCGCTTGAACCTGGGAGGCAGAGGTTACAGTGAGCCGAGATCACACCACTGTACTCCAACCTGGGCAACAAGAGTGAAACTCAGCCGGGCGCGGTGGCTCACGCCTGTAATCCCAGCACTTTGGGAGGCCGAGGCGGGCGGATCACAAGGTCAGGAGATCGAGACCACAGTGAAACCCCGTCTCTACTAAAAATACAAAAAACTAGCCGGGCGCGGTGGCGGGCGCCTGTAGTCCCAGCTACTCAGGAGGCTGAGGCAGGAGAATGGCGTGAATCCAGGAGGCGGAGCTTGCAGTGAGCCGAGATCGCGCCACTGCACTCCAACCTGGGCGACAGCGTGAGACTCCGTCTCAAAAAAAAAAAAAAAAAAAAAAAAAGAGGGATGATCCTCCGTAAAAAAAAAAAAAAACACAAAAAACAAAAAGACTCTCTATAGGCGATAAGTAAACAAATGAGCATGACTGCGTGCCAAGAAAACTTTATTTACAAACACAAGTAGAGGCCAGATTTGATCCGTGGGCCATGGTTTACACACCCTTGACCTACCTAGTTTAATATTTTTCTTTTTTTTTCTTTTCTTTTTTTCTTTTTAATTCAGGCGGAGTCTCGCTCTGTCGCCTAGGCTGAAGTGCAGTGACTTGATCTCGGCTCACTGCAACCTCCACCTCCTGGGTTCAAGTCACTCTCCTGCTTCATCCTCCTGACTAGCTGGGATTACAGGCGCCCGCCACCACATCCGGCTAATTTTTGTACTTTTAGTAGAGATGGGATTTCGCCATGTTGGCCAGGCTGGTCTTGAACTCCTGACCTCAGGTGATCTGCCTGCCTTGGCCTCCCAAAGTGCTGGAATTATAGGCATGAGCCACCGGGCCCAGCCTAGTTCAACATTTTCAATCAGCCAGGAAGGGTTCACCAAAGGTCACACGGCAAGTTAGTTGCAACACCAGAGTTCACACTCAGGCCTGCCAACATCTGTCTTTGTGCAGTCACTTTCACCTCTCAGCTGGATTCAATGGCTTCAATTTCCTCCACTAATTGAGCTGGGAGTTTTTCTACATGCCTTCAGGCAGGCGCTAACAAGAAAGCACAGTGTAAACGAAGTCATAACCACCCACCTCTGTGGTCACCAGGGATGATGATCTGGGAACCAGCAGAGCAGGATGAGAACTTGCCTTTGCTGATGCCTGTTCTAGGTATTATTTGCTGATGCCTGCTCAGTGTCAAGGATAATGCTGAATTTTTCCCATGCATGTATCTTACACATTCCTAAAGAGAATCAGAGAAGTGAAATGTACAAGAAAAAGCATAGCTTTAGAATGAGATGGGCCTGGATTTCATTTTTTTTTTTTTTTTTTGAAATGGAGTCTTCTCACTCACTCTGTCACCCAAGCTGGGAATGCTGTGGCACGATCTCGGCTCATTGCAACCTCTGCCTCCCAGGCTCAAGCGATTTTCTGGCCTCAGCCTCCCGAGGAGCTGGGATTACAGGCATGTGCCACCTTACCTGGGTGATTTTTTATATTTTTAGTAGAGACGGACTTTAGCCATGTTGGCCAGGCTGGTCTCAATCTCCTGACCTCAGGTGATCTGCCTGCCTCGGCCTCCCAAAGTGTTGGGATTACAGGTGTGAGCCCAGCGCCAAGACTGGATTTCAATTCTTACCCACTTTCAGTAATAGGTGACTGACGTCAACTCACCTTAGCACCCAGCCTCATTTATTTTCCATAAAATGAGAGTAACAAACCACCTTGAGGATGTATTATATGTAAAATACCTGCTTATGGCTGGGCGTGGTGGCTCACACCTATAATCCCAGCACTTTGAGAGGCCAAAGTGGGAGCAGCACTTGAGGCCAGGAATTCGAGACCAGCCTGGGCAACATAGCGAGACCTCATCTCTATAAAACATTTTAAAAATTAGCCAGGTGTGGTGGTGTACACCTGTAGTCCCAGCTACTTGGGAGGCTGAGGCAGGAGGATCAACTGAGCTTAGGAGTTTGAAGCTGTAGTGTGGGATAATTGCACCACAGTGGCTCACACCTGTAATCCCAACATTCTGGGAGGCTGAGGCAGGAGGATCATTTGAGCCCAGAAATTCGAGGTCAGCCCCTGGGCAACATGATGAAACACCATCTCTGTTAAAAATACAAAAAATTAGCCAGGCATGGTGGCGCTCACCTGTAATCCCAGCTACTCAGGAGTCTGAGTGGGAGGATCTCCTGAGCCAGGAGGCGGAGGTTGCAGTGATCCAAGATCACACCGTTGCACCACTCCAGCCTGGGCGACAGAGCAAGAACCTGTCTCAAAAAAAATAAAATAAAAAATAAAAAAATAGGCATTTCTATATACCTAACCTACTGAACATCATAGCTTTGCCTAGCTGTCCTTAAACGTGCTCAGAAAACTTACATTAACCTACACTTGGGCAAAATCAACTAACGGAAAGCCTGTTTTTTAAATGTGTTATCATGGGAACACACCTATTTTGTAATAAAGTGTTGAATATCTCATGTAATTTATTAAATACTGTCCTGAAAGTAAAAAATAGAATGGTTGTATGGGTACTTGAAGCGTACTTGAAGGTTTCTACTGAATGTGAATCTCTTTCGAAACATTTATTTTTTATTTATTTTTATTTTTATTTTATTTATTTATTTATTCTGAGACAGAGTCTCAGAGTCTTGCTCTGTAGCCCAGGCTAGAGTGTAATGGCATGGTCTCGGCTCACTGCAACCTCCACCTCCCCAGTTCAAGTGATTCTCCTGCCTCAGCCTTCCAAGTAGCTGGGATTACAGGCGCCCACCACCATATTTGGCAATTTTTTTTGTATTTTTAGTAGAGACCAGGTTTCACCATGTTGGCCAGGCTGGTCTCAAACTCCTGACCTCAGGTGATCTGCCCACCTCGGCCTCCCAAAGTCCTGGGATTACAGGTGTCTGCCACCATGCCTGGCTAATTTTTTTGTATTTTTAGTAGAGACTGAGTTTCACCATGTTGGCCAAGCTGGTCTCAAACTCCTGACCTCAGGTGATCCACCCGCGTTGGCCTCCCAAAGTGCTGGGATTACAGGTGTGAGTCACTGCGCCTGGCCTCTTTTGAAACATTGTAAAGTCAAGAAAATTGTAAATTGTAAATCGGAGAGCACCTGTATTGTATGATCGTACCTGTATGAGGTCCCTAGAGTCATCAAATTCAGAGAGACAAAGTACAATGGTGCTGCCAGGGGCTGGAAGAGGGAAGTGGGGAGTGAGTGTTTAATGGGTACCTTTGCAAGATGAAAAGATTTCTGGAGCTGAATAATGGTGGTGGTTGCACAACAATGTGAATATACTTTTTTTTTTTTTTTTAAGATGGAGTCTTGCTCTGTTGCCCAGGCTGGAGTACAGTGGCACGATCTGGGCTCAATGCAGCCTCCGCCTCTTGGGTTTAAGTGATTCTCCTGCCTCAGCCTCTCGAATAGCTGAGATTACAAGTGCGCGCCAATGCGCCCAGCTAATTTTTGTATTTTTAGTAGAGATTGGGGTTTCACCATATTGGCCAGGCTGGTCTTGAACTCGTGACCTCAAGTGATCCACCCACCTTGGCCTCCCAAAGTGCTGGGATTACAGGCATGGGCCACCACACCTAGCCAATGTGAATATACTTAATGCCCCTGAAGTATACACTTAAATGTGGCTAATAAATTTAGGACGTGTGTGGTGGCTCATGCCTGTAATCCCGGCACTTTGAGAAGCCAAGGTGGGTGGATTGCTTGAGCTCGGGAGCTTGAGACCAGCCTGGACAACATGGTAAAACCCCGTCTCTACTAAAAATACACAAAATTAGCCAGGCATAGTGGTGCACGCCTGTAGTCCCAGCTACTTGGGAGGCTGAGGTGGGAGGATGGATTGACCTCAGGACGTCAAGGCTGCAGTGAGCTGTGATTGTGCCACTGCACTTCAGCCTGGGCAATAGAGCAAGACCCTGTCTCAAAAAAAAAAAAATGATAAGTTTTATGTTGTGTATTTTACCACAATTTTTTTTTGGTATAAAAAGAAACTTTCTCTCAATCCAAGACCTAGGAAGTTACTAAGTGTAACTCTTGCAGCTAAAATTAGCCTGGACGTTGAGAGCCTATCCTCTGAGTTCTCACACCCACACTGGGACAACAGCCCCAGCCTGCCCCGCCAATCATTCCCTGCCCCACCGGTGGCTTGCACGCCCCCTTCGCAGACTAGGCTGAGAGGCTATTTTGGTACAATCTGTTCTCTTGGAAAATGAGATCTCAGAACATTAGTGCCGGAAGGCAGGGAGCCGACTTATTTCCAACACCCACCAGGTGCTAGATGAACCCGACCAGGGGTTCTGTGAGCACTTTGACAGAGGCGGCTTTTGTCCCAACTCCAGACCTCACCTTGTGCCAAGGACTTTCCAGTCACTCCTCCTAGCCGTCCTAAGAAGAAACTGAGGCTCAGAGAAGGGGAGTTACTTGCCCAAGCTACATATCTCGGAGATTAAAAGTCAGGGTTTGGCCAGGCGTGGTGGTTCACACCTGTAATCCCAGCACTTTGGGAGACCGAGGCGGGTGGATCACTTGAGGTCAGAAGTTCGAGACCAGCCTGGCCAACATGGTGAAACCCTGTCTCTACTAAAAATACAAAAATTAGCCAGGCATGGTAGCACTTGCCTGTAATCCCAGCTACTCAGGATGCTGTGGCAGGATAACCACTTGAACCTGAGAGGCGGAGGTTGCAGTGAGCTGAGATGGCGCCACCACACTCCAACTTGGGCAACAGAGTGACACTCTGTCCAAAAAAAAAAAAAAAAAAGACGGGATTTGAACAGATTTGGGAAACCTCAGAGCTGCTCTCTTTTTCCTTTTCTTTTTAGATTAAGGTAGAATTTAGCCACAAAGTTCTGCAAGGTTTTTTTGTAGTGTTTCTTTGTGGGTTGTTTTATTTGTTTGTTTGTTTGTTTGTTGTTTTGCGACAGGGTCTGGCTCTGTTGCCCAGGCTGGAATTTCGGCTTACTGCAACCTCTGCCTCCCAGGCTCAAGTGATTCTCCCACATCAGCCTCCTGAGTAGCTGGGTCTACAGGCACAAGCCACCATGCCCGGCTAATTTTTGTATTTTTTGCAGAGACGAGGTTTCACCATGTTACCCAGGCTAGTCTCAAAGTCCTGGCCTCAGGTGATCCTCCCACCTCAGCCTCCTAAAAGGGCCACGCTGCCAGACGAATTCTGCAAGTTTATACAAACACAAGGGTTGTGTAACTACTACCATATTAAAAATGCAGAACAGTCGCTTCCCTCCCAAAATTCCTCTGTCCCTCTTGTGGTTAATCTCTCCTTCCAACTCAACTCCTGGCAGCCACTGATCTGTTTTCCATACTTATATTTTTTATTTTTTTATTTTTTTTTGAGACGGAATCTCGCTCTGTTACCCAGGCTGGAGTGCAATGGTGCAACCTCAGCTCACGGCAACCTCCACCTCCCAGGTTCAAGCGATTTTTCTGCCTCAGCCTCCTGAGTTGCTGGAACTACAGGCACCTGCCACCCTCAGCTAATTTTTTTTTTTTTTTTTTGAGACGGTGTCTCGCTCTGTCGCCCAGGCTGGAGTGCAGTGGCGCGATCTCGGCTCACTGCAAGCTCCGCCTCCCAGGTTCACGCCATTCTCCTGCCTCAGCCTCCCGAGTAGCTGGGACTACAGGCACCCGCCACCTCGCCCAGCTAGTTTTTTGTATTTTTTTAGTAGAGACGGGGTTTCACCGTGTTAGCCAGGATGATCTCGAGCTCCTGACCTCGTGATCTGCCCGCCTTGACTTCCCAAAATGCTGGGATTACAGGCGTGAGCCACTGCGCCCGGCCCCCTCAGCAAATTTTTATATTTTTAGTAGAGGCGAGGTTTCAGGCTGGTCTCAAACTCCTAACCTCAAATGATCCACCCACCTCGGCCTCCCAAAGTGCTGAGATTACAGGTGTGAGCCACTGTGCCTGGCCCAAAATTTTGTATTTCTAAAATGACCTACAGCCGAGTATGTGGCACGCAACTGCAATCCCTGCCACTCAGGAGGGTGAGACGGGAGGATCCCTCGAGTGCGGGAATTTGAGGCTGCAATGATCCATGTTCCTGCCACTGCTCTCCAGCCTGGGTGACAAAGCGATACCCCATCTCTAAAGATAAACTGTCCTGCAAATGAGGCCGGGAGCGGTGGCTCAAGCCTGTAATCCCAGCACTTTGGGAGGCCAAGGCGGGCGGATCACGAGGTCAGGAGCTCGAGACCATCCTGGCTAACACGGTGAAACCCTGTCTCTACTAAAAATACAAAAAATCAGCCGGGCGTGGTGGTGGGTGCCTGCAATCCCCGGCTTTGACTCCAGAGGCTGAGGCAGGAGAATCGCTTGAACCCAGGAGGCAGAGGTTACAGTAAGCCAAGATTGCACCACTGCCCTCCAGCCTGGGCGACAGAGTGAGACTCTCTCTCTAAATAAATAAATAAGAAAAAAGTTAAAATTTTTAAAAAATTTTAAGTAATAAAAGCAAAATGTAGGCCAAGCATGGTGGCTCACGCCTGTAATCCCAGCACTTTGGGAAGCCGAGGTGGGTGGATCACCTGAGGTTAGGAGTTCGAGACCAGCTTGGCCAACACGGCAAAACCCTGTCTCTGCTAAAAATACAAAAATTAGCCGCGCGTGATGGCGGGCACCTGTAATCCCAGCTACTCTGGAGGCTGAGGCAGGAGAATCACTTGAACCCAGGAGGCAGAGGTTGCAGTGAGCTGAGATCGTGCCACTGTACTCCAACCTGGGTGACAGAGCAAGACTCCATCTCAAAAAACAAGATAAAACAAAAACCCAAAAAGTAAAATGTAATAGATTCAGACATGGGCATAGGCCCGAGAAACCAGCACAATCAAGGTCATCAAAGGGTACCACCCGAGTTTCCTGGTGCCACTGCAAAATCCTTCTCACCTGGGCTACCCTGCCCTTCTTGTCCCAACCACATGCTGAACAGCTTCCTATTACAATAGTTTGCTTCTTCTAGGATTCCAGATAAGTGGATGCCTACAGTATACATTCCTTTTTGTATGGCTTTTCCCCACCGATCTGGATACATCTGAGACTCATTCATGTTGTTGCATGTTCACCCCACCCCCACCTTTTTTTTTGGCTGAACATTAGGCAACAGAATGGACGGAGCACAGCTGTTCATTTATTAACTTTTTTGTTTTTTGTTTTTTGTTTTTAAAGACAGGGTCTTGCTCTGTCGCCCATGCTTCGGTACAGTGGCACCATCACAGCTCACTGCAGCCTCAACCTCCTGGGCTTAAACAATCCTCCCTCCTACACCTCCCAAAGCACTGGGATTATAGGTGTGAGTTGCCATGACCAGTTTACGTTCAACTTATGGTGTTTTAGTTGTGTTGTTTTTTTGAGACGGAGTCTTGCTCTGTCACCCAGGCTGGAGTGCAGTGGAGTGATCTCGGCTCACTGCAACCTCTGCCTCCTGGGTTCAAGTGATTCTCCTGCCTCAACCTCCCGAGTAGCTAGGATTACAGGCACGTGCCACCAGGCCTGGCTACTTTTTGTAGTTTTACAAAATTACACCATGTTGGGGTTTCACCATGTTGGTCAAGCTGTTCTCGAACTCCTGATCTCAAGTGATCCGCCCACCTTGGCCTCCCAAAGTGCTGGGATTACAGGGGTGAGCCACTGTGTCCAGCTAACTTATTTTTTTGTTTGTTTGGTTTGGTTTGGTTTGGTTGGGGTTTTTTTGTTTTGTTTTGTTTTTTTGAGACAGAATCTTGCTCTGTCACCCAGGCTGGAGTACAGTGGCGTGATCTCAGCTCACTGCAACCTCTCCCTCCCAGGTTCAAGGGATCCTCCCGCCTCAGCCTTCAAGTAGCTGGGATTACAGGTGCACATCACCACGCTTGGCTAACTTTTTGTATTTGTAGTAGAGACAGGGTTTCATCACATTGACCAGGCTGGTCTCGAACTCCTGAACTCAAGTGATCTGCCCACCTCGGCCTCCCAAAGTGCTGGGATTACAGGCGTGAGCCATTGCACCTGGCCCCTATGTTTAACTTATTTTTTAAAAAAGTTAATTTTTAATTTGAAATAACTGAAGGCTCACATGCAGTTTTAAAAAATAAACAGAGGCCAGGCATGGTGGCTCATGCCTGTAATCCCAGCACTTTGGGAGGCCGAGGCGGGTGGATCACAAGGTCAGGAGATCAAGACCATCCTGGCTAACACAGTGAAACCCCGTCTCTACTAAAAATACCAAAAATTAGCTGGGCGTGGTGGTGGGCGCCTGTAGTCCCAGCTACTCGGGAGGCTGAGGCAGGAGAATGGAGTGAACCCAGAGGCAGAGCTTGCAGTGAGCAGAGATCGCGCCACTGCACTCCAGCCTGGGCGACAGAGCAAGACTCCATCTCAAAAAAAAAAGAAACCTGCCAAATTGTCTTCCAAAGTGGTTGCACCTTTTTACTTTCCTACCAAAGCATATGAGAGTTCCTATTGCTCCACATCCTCTCCAGCACTAAAATTACCATACTGTCATTTTAATTTTAGCCATTGGATGTGAACTGACAGCTCATTGTGGTTTTGATTTGCATTCTTCTCATGGCTGAAAATGTGTATCTGACTGGGACTACAGGTGCGTGAAAATCCTCCTGCCTCGGCCTCCCAAAATGCTAGGATTACAGGTGTGAGCCACTGTGCCTGGCCGCAAAGCGTTTATTTGGGGTCTCTTCTGTAAGGGCACTAATCCCATTATGAGAACCCCACCCTCATGACCTAATTACCTCCCAAGGGTCCCACCCCCTAATACCTTAGAGGTTAAGACTTCAACAAATCAATTTGAGAGGAACCCAATTCAATTAATAACAGGTATGCAGTGGCATATGCTTATGGCTTTAATGTGCAATTTATATGATATCTGCCAACCATATAATTTCGTTGGTGGTGTCTATTGAAATCTTTTGCCCAATTTTTTTTTGAGACAGGGTCTTGCTAAGTTGCCCAGGTTGGACACAACCTAACTGGCTCAAGTGATCCTCCTGCCTTGGTCTCCGGAGTAGCTAGGACTACAGGTGCGAGTCACCATGTCCAACTTCTTTTGCCCAATTTGGTGTGGAGTTTCTTTCTTTCTTTCTTCTTTCTTCTCTTTCTTTCTTTCTTTCTTTCTTTCTTTCTTTCTTTCTTTCCTTCCTTCCTTCCTTCCTTCCTTCCTTCCTTCCTTCCTTCCTTCCTTCCTTCCTTCCTTCCTTCCTTCTTTCCTTTCTTTCCTTTCTTCCTTTCTTTCTTCCTTTCTTTCCTTTCTTTCTTTCTGTCTCTCTCTCTCTCTCTTCCTCGCTCTCTCTCTCTCTCTTTCTCTCTGACAGGGTCTCACTGTTCCACCCAGGCTGAAGTGCAGTGGCCCAATCTTAGCTCGCTGCAGCCTCAACCTCCTGGGCTCAAGTGATTCTCCCCACTCAGCCTCCAGAGTGGCTGGTTCTACAGGCACGAGTCACCACACCCAACTAATTTTTAAAAATTTTTTGTAGAGATGGAGTCTCACTATGTTGTGCAGGCTGATCACCAACTCCTGGGCTCCAGTGATCCTCCTGCCTCAGCCTCCCAAAGTGCTAGGATTACAGGTGTGAGCCACCAAGCTCAGGCTTTTTCCCTTATAATTGAAGGGTTCTTTTTCACAGCTTTACTGAGGCATCACTGACAAATGATGTACTGTGTATATTTACAGTGTACAGTGTAATAGGTTCTGACATGTGTTTAGATCCGAAAAACTAGCACAGTCAAAGCAATTAACAGATTCATCACCCATGTCCCTTTGCCCCTTCAAAATCCCTCCTGCCCACCCCACCCTACCCACCTTTCACCAAGCACCCATTGATCAGCTTTCTGTTATTATACATTAGTTTGCTTTTTCTAGGATTTCATATAATGGATGCATACAGTGTCCTTTTTTTTTTTTTTAAAGAATGAGTTTCCCTCTTGTTGTCCAGGCTGGAGTGCAATGGCACAATCTCGGCTCACTGCAACCACCGCCTCCCAGGTTCAAGTGATTCTCCTGTCTCAGCCTCCTGAGTAGCTGGAATTACAGACACCCGCCACCACGCCTGGCTAATTTTTGTAGTTTTAGTAGAGGTGGCGTTTCACCATGTTGCCCAGGCTGGTCTTGAACTCCTGACCTCAGGTGATCTACTCGCTTCAGCCCTCCAAAGTGCTGGGATTAGAGGGATCAGCCACCGTGCCCAGCCATCCCCACATCTTGAGGCCAAAATCCCAGGCATGTGGCCGGGCTTGGTGGTTCATGCCTGTAATCCCAGCACTTTGGGAGGCCGAGGTGGGTGGATCATTGGAGGTCAGGAGTTCAAGACCAGCATGGCAACATGCTGAAACCCCGCCTTTACTAAAAATACAAAAATTAGCCGGGCGTGGTGGCGGGCGCCTGTTATCCCAGCTACTCCGGAGGCTGAGGCAGGAGAATCGCTTGAACCCAGGAGGTGGAGGTTGCAGTGTGCCGAGATCACGCCACTGCACTCCAGCCTGGGCAACAGAGTGAGACTCTGTCTCAACCAAAAACAAAAAACAAAATCCCAGGCATAAATCAGACAAGCCATGAGGGTTCATTCACAATGATTTATTGGCTGCTCCTCCACGCCGAGCTGAGGTGGACAAGCAAGAGGATGAAACCTCCCCAGGACCCACCTAACTCCCAGGCATCACAGGAACAAGGCACTTTTCCAACGGCCTGGCAACATCTGGGACTCCAACGAGGTCTGGGCCCAAACCTCACCTGAGACTGGCCATGCCTGTCCCATGCACCCACCCCCCTCAGACATCCTGGTGACCTAGGCTGAGACGAGGGTGGCCAGGAAGGACCCTGCAGCTATAATATCATCCACCTCGCTCACACTGAAGCAGGTTCCTGGCCCGCCCAGCAGCAGCACAAGGCTGAGCACAGAGCAGGGAAGCATCCGTATGTTTGTTCAATGGCTGAATGAGTGACAATGAACTCCAGCCTGAGGGAGATCTGATACTACCAAGTCCCAACTGTGCACACTCACAGCCCCTCAGTAGAGCTGGATCGTGGAACCCCATCCAGCTGGCTCCATTTCCTTGGTTTAGGGGGAGACTGAGACGAACAGATCACAAGCCTTTCACACCATCTGATCTCTCAAGCCTGCCCTAGACGTGTCTACTGAGGGCTTCCTTTGTGCCAGGGAACTTCTGTGTTTCTCTGATCCACACACACGAATGATCTAAAATGCAAAGCCATGTGCAATCATAATTTCCAACCGTCCTGTTCTCCCCTCCTGACTGCATGAGGCTCAGGAGCATGTGAACCTTTTTCAACCGCAGCTTCACGTCAGCCCTTCTGTACAGTGAGGGGGCCAAGGGTCACCACTATACAGATGGGCAGCGCCAAGCTCAGAGGAGGAAGGCAACTTGTCCACGGACACCCAGCAAGAGTCGGGACTTTCTGGGTACGGGAAAAGGTCTAGCCACTGAGAAGCGTGGGTAAGAAGAGACTTTGCAACGGCAGCACCTGGCTCATAGGTACTTAAAAAATGTCCATCAAATGAATGGATCACAACATGGCTTGAAGTTCTTCAGGAGTCAATATGCAATTTTTTTTTTTTTTTTTTTTTTTTTTTTTTGAGACAGGGTCTTGTTCTATTGCCCAGGCTGGAGTGCAGTGGGAAGATCTTGGCTCACTGCAACCTCCACCTCCCGGATTCATGTGATTTTCCTGCCTCAGCCTCCCGAGTAGCTGGGATTACAGGCATGCACCATCACGCCTGGCTAATTTTTGTATTTTTAGTAGAGACGGGGTTTCACCATGTTGGCCAGGCAGGTCTTGAACTTCTGACCTCAGGTGACCCGCCCACCTCGGCCTCCCAAAGCGCTAGTATTATAGGCATGAGCCACTGTGCCCAGTCAAGATGCAATTTTAAAGAAGGAAAAATAGAACTAAGAATATAAGTGCCAACCAGTGATATTCTTGGCTGGAGCTGCTGCCAGGATTCTGTGAACCCCTCCAAAACCTGTGACTCTATGGGGTCCTGGCAGAAAGAAAGAGGGAACCCCAATTTCTACAAAAGTTCTTCATCCTCATCCCCAGATCTCAACCCTCACATCAGCCCTGGAGGGTGAGCCAATGACCCTGATGTGCAGATGGGGAAGTCAAGGCCAGGGAAGGATAGATCTGAGTGCAGGAAGCCTCCCAGCTCAGAGGGTCCTGGGTCCGGGTCCTCTCTCCGGTGCCCCTTGGGCCACCCCCTAATCCGCCTTCTTGGTCTTCTTCTTCCTGGAGCCCTCGCTCAACTCCTCCTTCGACTTGGCAGGCATGGCCGAATGCTGAGCTCCTGGCCCACCACCGCCGTGGGACCCACCGTGGTTGTCATGGTGATGGTCACCCCCGCAGGCTGAACCAAACAGCACAGGGCAGATGTAGCCCTCCAGGGCATCAAAGGGGGAGGTGTGTGAGTGGGTGGCCGTCAGAAACACCTGAGGTGGGGTGGCCAGGGGGACAGCAAGAGAGACAGAGGGAGACCAAGGTGGAAAGCAAAGCAGGGGATGGCAGGGTAGGGAGAAGAGGGGAGAGAGCATCATCAAAGTCAAGGTTGGAGGTAGCCCCGACCCAACCCTCTGGCTGCATGCACCCCCAGGACGATGGGCAACCATCCCAGGTTTCCCAGGACCCCAGACTTCAAGTGTTGACCCCTGGAAAGTTCCAAGCACACTGGGACTGCTGGTCACCCATCCCCCCAGAATTCCCCATGACACCTGGGCTCAGAGAAAAGCTGCGCTAAGTGCAGGTCTGAAGGTCTGTGTCCTCCCAAATTCATATGTTGAAACCTATCACCAAGGTGATGACATTAAGAGGTGAGGCCTTTGGAGGGGTGATTGGATCATGAGGGTGGAGGCTTCAGGAATGATATTAGTGCGCTTATAAAGAGGTCCAGGAGAGCTAACCAGTCCCTTCCACCATGTGAGGACACAGTGAGATGTTGCCTGTCTGCAACCAGGAAAGACGGTCCTCACCAGAACCCGACCAGGCTAGTACCCTGATCTTGGACTTCCCAGCCTCCAGAACTGTAAGAAATACATTTCTTCCTTTTCCTTTTTTTTGGAGACAGGGTCTCACTCTGTTGCCCAAACTGGAGTGCAATGGCATGATCTCAGGTCACTGCAGCCTCCGCCTCCTGGGTTCAAGCAATTCTCATGCCTCAGTCATCCAAGTAGCTGGGATTACAGGCATGCGCCACCATGCCTGGTTAATTTTTGCATTTGTGTTTTGTTTGTCTATATGTTTGTTCTTGAGACAGAGTCTCACTCTGTTGCCCAGGCTGGAGTGCGGTGGTACGATCTTGGCTCACTGCAAAGTCCACCTCCCGGGTTCAAGCAATTCTCCTGCCTCAGCCTCCCAAGTAGCTGGGATTACAGGCATGCGCCACCATGCCTGGCTAATTTTGTGTTTTTAGGAGAGATGGGGTTTTGCCATGTTGCCCAGGCTGGTCTTGAACTCCTGGCCTCAAGTGATCTGCCTGCCTTGGTCTCCCGAAGTGCTGGGATTGTAGATGTGAGCCCCTGTGCCCGGCCAAAGAAAAAATTTCTGTTGTTTCTAAGCCACACAGTCTATGGCAGTGCACTCTGTTATACAGCAGCCTGAATGGACTAAGACATTTGGCCTGGGTTGGAGCTACAAACATAGCAGAACAGGATCCCAGCCATCTGCTTGCCTCTCCCTTCTCCCCTAATGCCGGGAGACTCGTGCTTACTCCATTTTGACAGCCCTGCAGTCCTCGCCCAGGGAAGACACAGCCCCGAGCTGAGGCCTTCATGCAGAGGGAGAGAGTCCAGCCCCTGAAGACCCCTCCTGGGTGGGGTGATGTCAGCTCAAGGCACAACTGTCAGACTAGAACTATTCCTGGTCCAAATGAGTTCCCGGCTCCCTGATGCTGCCATTTCAGCTTCTTGTCCCTCTGCTCTCTGTACCCAAGGGACTGGGCCCACCTTGACCTTGGTTCAAGCTGGGCCCTTTGCACAGAAGGCCTGTTCCCCTTACCTGTGTCCTGGCTGCTGGACACTGCCTTTTTAAAGACTCTTCCCAGTGACCTACTGGCAAGCATCTCCCCTCTCTGGGCTGCCCTGTCCCAGCCACATAAGGCTGGGAGTGTCCAATTTCCCCACTTCCAGCCTGGAGGTGACAGGGTGGCATTGGTCAAGGCAAGAACGCTGCAGGAAGAGAAAGGCTTACCTTACAGGACACCATGAACATGGTGAAGATGAAGATGAGACTGGCTTTGGACACTGGGAGCCAGCGGGTCTGCTGGAGGGTGAAGAGGATGGCTCCATACAGGCTGGCCTTGGTAGGGCTGGAGGGAGCAGCTGTCATTACCGGGAGGTGCCTGCATGGCTCAAGTCTTTGTAACTCTGGCCCAGACAACCCCCTGCCCTGGCACCAGCTCCCATCCCAGCTTCTCTCTTTTCTTTTCCTTTTGAGATGGAGTCTCACTCTGTTGCCCAGGCTGGAGTGCAGTGGTGCAATCTCGGCTCACTGCAACCTCCGCCTCCTGGTTTCAAATGTTTCTCCCACCTCAGCCTCCCAAGTAGCTGGGATTACAGGCATATGCCACCATGCCTGGCTAATTTTTGTATTTTTAGTATTTTGTATTTTTAGTAGAGACGGGGTTTCACCATGTTGACCAGGCTGGTCTCGAACTCCTGGCCTCAAGTGATCTGCTCGGCCTCCCAAAGTGCTGGGATTATAGGTGTGAGCCATTGCGCCCAGCCACAGCTTCTCCTGATTGTAAGTTGGGAGGGTGAGGTGGTATCATCCTATGCATGATGGGTTAACCTGGTCCAAGGAAAGGTCTGGCCTTTGTCCAGCTCCTGGAATATGCCCTCTAAGCCCTTGGAGTGTCCTGCCTTGATAAGACTGTCTTTGTTTGCCTGAGGGTCTTGGGCCACACCAGGTAGTAACAGTATAATTTATGGTGGGGGTCTTGGGCCATGCAGCATCAGCTGGACCTCTAGAGGGGCTGAAGACTGAGGTCAGCCACACAGGTGGTTAGCTAGGTCTGAGCCACAATAAAAACCCTGGATACCCAGGCTCAGAAGAGTTTCCCTGGTTGGCAGTACACTATGCATGTTGTCACACATTGCTGCTGGGAGAATGAAGCCCTGTCCACATGATTCCACCAGGAGAGGAAAACTAGATGTTTGCACCTTTTCTCTCCTGTACTCTGCCTCATGCACATTTTGCCCCTGCTGATTTCTTGTTTGTGTATGAGTCAGAGTCTCACTCTGTCACCCAGGCTGGAATGCAGTGCTATGATCTCAGCTCCCTGCAACCTCCACCTCCTGGATTCAAGTGATTCTCCTGCCTCAGTCTCCCAAATACCTGGGATTACAGGTGCCCGCCACCACGCCAGCTGATTTTTGTATTTTTACTAGAGATGGGGTTTCTCCATGTTGGCCAGGCTGGTTTTGAACTCCTGACCTAGAGTGATCCACCTGCCTCAGCCTCCCAAAGTGCTGGGATTACAGGTGTGAACTACTGCACCCAGCCAACCCCTGCTGACTTTATTTATTTATTTATTTATTTATTTATTTATTTATTTATTTATTTATAGAGACAGGGTCTCGCTCTGTCACCCAGGCTAGAGTGCAGTGGTCTGATCATGGCTCACTGTAACTTCAAACTCTGAGGCTCAAGTGATTCTCCCACCTCAGTCCCCCAAGTGGCTAGGACTAGAGTTACATGCCACTGTGCCTGCTTAATTTTTAAGTTTTTGTTTTTGTCTTTTTGTAGAGATGGAGTCTTGCTATGTTGCATAGGCTGGTCTTGAACTCCTGGCCTTAAACAATCCTCCTATTTCGGCCTCCCACAGTGCTGGGATTACAGGTGTGAGCTGCCTCTGCTGATTTTATTCTATATCTTGTCACTGTAATAAATCATAACCCTGAATTTAATGGCTTTGCTAAGTTCTCTGAGTCCTTCTAGCAAATTATGGAACATCAGGATGATCTTGGAGATCCCTCATCAGCTCATTCCCCCAGAAAATGTGATTACAACATGCAGAGTTTTCCTTAACTTTTATTTTTTTCCTGGCAAAATAAGTTTAAGATATTTTTATTTGTTGCAAAAGAGACAGACCTGTGATTTCTATGCCTGATGTCTATCTCTCGTTGCCTTTTTTTTTTTTTTTTTTTTTTGAGACAAGTTCTTGCTCTGTTGCTCAGGCTGGAGTGCACTTGGGTGATCACAGCTCACTCCAGCCTCAACCTTCTGAGATCAAGCAATCTTCCTGCCTCAGCGTCCTGAGTAGCTGGGACTACAGGCACGCACCACCACACCTCACTAATTTTTTCTTTTCTTTTTTTTTTTAGAGATGGGTTGTTGTAATGTTGCCCAGGCTGGTCCTGAATTCCTGGTTTCAAGAAATCCTCCTACCTCAGCTTCCTGAGTAGCTGGGATTATAGGGGTGAGCCCCCATGCCCAGCTTCACTGCATGTATTTAATAATTCTTTGTTTCTTTCTTTCTTTTTTTTTTTTTTTTGAGATGCAGTCTTGCTCTGTTGCCCAGGCTGAAGTACAGTGGCACGATCTCGGATCATAGCAACCTCCGCCTCCCAGGTTCAAGCGATTCCCTGACTCATCCTCCCAAGTACCTGGGACTACAGATGCACACCACCACACCCAGCTAATTTTTGTATTTTTTTTTTTTTTTGAGATGGAATTTCACTCTTGTTGCCCAGGCTGGAGTGCAATAGTGCAATCTCGGCTCACTGCAACCTCCGCCTCCTGGGTTCAAGCCATTCTTCTGCCTCAGCCTCCCGAGTAGCTGGGATTACAGGCATGCGCCACCATACCCGGCTAATTTTGTATTTTTAGTAGTGACGGGGTTTCTCCATGTTGCTCAGGCTGGTCTCAAACCCCAACCTTAGGTGATCCCCCCACCTCAGCCTCCCAAAGTGCTTGGATTACAGGCGTGAGCCACCATGCCCGGACTAATGATGATAATTCTACCTAATATTTCCAAAGCACTCACCAGGTTCCAGGGCCAGGTGATTTATGATTCCTTTTTTTTTTTTTTTTTTTTTTGAGACAAGGTCTTGCTCTGCTACCCAAGGTGGAGTACAGTGGCATGATCCTAGCTTACTGAAGCCTCGAACTCCTGGGCTCAAGTAATCCTCCTGCCTCAGCCTCCTGAGTAGCTAGGACCACAAGTGCATCCCACCATGCCTAGCTAATTTAACCTTTTTTTCTTTAGAGAAGAGGTCTCACTATGTTGCCCAGGCTGGTCTTGAACTCCTGGGCTCAAGCAATCCTCCACCCTTGGCCTCCCAAAGTGCAGGGATTATAGGTGTGAGCCACCACGCCCAGCCCCCCAACATTTTAAGGTCTTTTAAAAATGCTCTAAACTGTCTGGGTCAGGGTGGCTCATGCCTGTAATCCTAGCACTTTGGGAGGCTGAGGTGGGCAGATCACTTGAGGTCAGGCGTTCCAGACCAGCCTGACCAACATGGTGAAATCCCATCTCTACTCAAAATACAAAAATTAGCCGGGCATGGTGGTGCATGCCTGTAATCCCAGGTACTCGGGAGGCCAAGGCATGAGAATCTCTTGAACCTGGGAGGTGGAGATTGCAGTGAGCCGAGATCACGCCAGTATACTCAAGCCAGGGCGACAGAGAAAGACTCTGTCTCAAAAAAAAAGAAAAAAGCATTAAGCTAAATGCAACATGGGATCCTGCATTGGGTCTTGGATGCTGCTGTCTAGCCTTGTCCACTTAGCTCCAGATATGCTCCCAATGAACGCTCCATACCCCATGCATGCCCTGTACCCTGACCCTGCACACCCAGCAGCATTGCTGCTCTTCTGTGATTTGACAGTTGGCAGAGATGCTGGCCTCTGTTGGGAGGCTCCTTCTTGGCCAGTGAACTCCTGCTCACCCTTCAAAACCCCAATCGGGTATTGCCTCCTTCCTGCAGCTTACCCTCCCCAACCTCCACACCAAGCAGAGCTATGGCTCTGCTTTGAGCTTCCCCAGTCATAGCCTCTGAAAGCTCCTGAAAGGCAGAGTCAAGGGTTGAGGGCTCTCTAAGTTATCAGCAGCATCCAACTCAGGGTCAGGCAACCAGACATACAGGAGAGATGGAGGCAGAGGTGGAGGGGGATACTTACAAAGACATGTGCAGGATCTCGTTGGTCTCTGGCTTCCAGACCCCTCGGAGCAGCTGCTCAAAGTTGGACATGAGGGCGATACCAGAACCTACAGGACAGGGTGCTTCTGAACAAGCCCGCCACCCCCAGGTCTCCTTTTCCTCTTGTTAGAATTCCCAAGGAAGCAGTCTCTCCACTCCCGGAGTCTTCTCTAGAGGGACACTGAGCCTGGGGGTGTATGATTATCAGCTGCAGGTGGGGAAACTGAGGCTCAGAGAGGACAACAGCCTTGCTGAGGGTCATATGGCAAATTCAGAGCAAAAGTTGCCTAAAGGAATCAATTATGTCCCCACCTGCAAGGCAGGTCTTCAACCTGGAGTTGTCTGTCCTGATGCCCCTAATCCAGGACCCCAAGCTGTGCATGAGGCTTCCAAGGCAGCCCCCACCCCCAGTCTCTCTCCTCCTCAAGGCTCCAAGTTCTCAATCTTTCTCAAGCCACCCATCCTCTGGGGGAGATGCTATACCCCTGGGGAATCTGCTCAGTAGTAAAAGCTTCCTGGAGAGACAATAAGGAGACTCAAATGGAGGTAATGGTTAAATTTCTGGAAGAATCTTCCCATTTACCCTAAATGTATTGGTTAAAGAGACTTGGACATTCACTCCAGGAACTGCTGCACCAACTGGGGTGCCTGAGATGTACTACTGGACCAGGCAATCGCATCTGGGGCCATTTTGTCCCCAAGGAAGCATCTGGCAATGTTGAGAAACACTTTGAGTTGTCACAGTTGAGGAGGGAGTGCTACTGGTGTTTAGTGAGTCAAGGCCAGGGAGGTGGCTCACCATTGTATAATGCACAGGTTGACCCCCACAGCAAGGAATAACTGAGGACACCATGGCTCAGTGGAGGGTGATTCTAGGCCTTGGCACTGTGGGTACCCATATCTGGTGGGCAGGAAGCGAGGATAAAGTACCCAGTGGTTTTTGGCACTTGCTCAGGCCTTCTTTCCCTGCTTTCCCTGTTACTCCTTGGCCCACTTCTCCAACTTACAATGTTGAATTATCTCTTTCTCCCTGAACTTCTGTCCATTTTTGCTTTATGCATTTTGGTGCTCTGTTTCTAGGTGCATATATGTTTATAGTTGTTACACCTTCCTGGTGGATTGACCCTTTTATCATTATAAAACGTTCTTTATTTCTAATAACATTTTCATTATTACTTTATTTTTTAATTTTAATTTTTTATAGTTCTTCCTGGTGGATTGACCCTTCCTGGTGGATTGACCCTTTTATCATTATAAAACGTTCTTTATTTCTAATAATATTTTCATTATTACTTTATTTTTTAATTTTAATTTTTTAGAGACAGACTCTTGCTCTGTTGCCCAGTTGGAGTGCAGTGGCAAAATCATAGCTCACTGTAACCTTGAACTCCTAGGCTCAAGTGATCCTTCCACCTCAGCCTCCTGAATAGCTAGAACTACAGGCATGAGCCACCATGTCTAGCTCTATTTTCTTCATACGAAATGGTCTGTAGGTTTCACTGGCAAAAGGGCCATGGTACCCAAAAGTTAAGAGCTCCTATAGCTAGAGCTCTGGAGAAGAAGGGGTTCTCACCTGCAGCAATTTTTGCTCTGTAGGAGGTGTTTAGCAATGTCTGGAAACAATTTCTTTTGTCACAGCTGGGGACAAGTGTGCTACTGACATCTCGTGGGTAGAGGCCAGGGGTGCTGTTCAACATCCTACAATGCACAGGGCAGCCCCCACCACAAAGAATGATCCAGCCCCACATGTCAGTAGGGCTGCAAGTGAGAAACCCTGCTCTGGCGACGCTAGCTTTCATCGTCATCATCACTGTCTTAGGTACCCCTGACAATAACATCTCTGGAAGAATCTTCCCACTTACCCTAAAGGTATCGGCTGATACCTTTAGGGAGGTTTGAACACCTACTCCAGTCTTTACACCCCTTTGCCTGGAGCAATGGTTTTCCCAACTGGGGTGCCTCGTAGTACCGCTGGACCAAAAGTTCTCCACTGGGATGATTTTTCATTGTCATCATCCTATTTACCTTTGACCCACCCAGTTGCAATCATGACGAACCACCCGTGGTGATAGTGGTGATGGGCATGATGGATGCCCACCGCGATCTTGCGGACTCGCACCACCTCCTTCATGGCCACGAAGATGAGTTTCACAGGCAGGAAGCAGACACACTTGTAGAAGAGGTCCAGGGGGCAGAAGAAAATCAAGTACCTTTTGGGGAGAGAACGCTGAGTGCCAGGGGATGGGCAGACTGTGAAGGATTGGGGTAGGGAGCTGTGGTTGTGTCAGACCCCCCTCCCCAGCGTGCTGAGCCTAGACCAGAGCTGAGCATGGAGGGCAGCATGTTCAGGGCCATCACGAGGGCTATTGCTGGTGCGTTCTAATTCCTCCAACCTCTCTCCTCCCTGGTGCCCAGGTTGTTCCTTCCCCGACCTGGCTCTGCTCTTCCATGCCCAGCACGGCTTACCAGACAGCTGAGGCCAGCAGAATGCTGGAGTTGTTGCTGAAGTAATCGATCAGTGGCTCCCCAAGGAGCAGGTCAGCCAGGATGTAGCTTCCGAAGCAATGCAGCATGGCGCACAGCCAGGATGCGACGGGGTGGCGCCGCGACAGCTCGACCGCTCCTGGGAGGCACAGGAGTGTCCCCCATCATCACCAGCATGCCAAGGACAGGCTTCACTCCCATATGCTCCGGTCAGCCTATCCTAATCCAGACCGCCCACCCAACCCTGAGCAGTTCGTAAGTTTCAGAGGAGGAACCAAGGTTCAGAGAGGCTGCACGCATTCCTGAGGTTGCACAGAGAAAATAGAGCGCCGAGTGGGAGTCCTTTCCTCCACGCCCAGAGAGGTGGCAATGATGATGACACTAGCTCACATTTAGGACTTATTAAATCCTCATCAGTGCCCCAGCCAAGGGATGGCTTTATTATTACAGGAGTCTCCTAATTGTCATGAGGAGGCTGAGGCTTAGAGAGATGGGCCAGCTTGCACCTGGGAGTACTTCGAAATTGCTACTCTGGGCCGGGCGTGCTGGCTCACACCTGTAATCCCAGCACTTTGGGAGTCCAAGGTGGGCAAATCACTTGAGGTCAGGAGTTCAAGACCAGCCTGGCTAACATGGTGAAACCCCGTCCCTAAAAATACAAAAATTAGCCGGGAACGGTAGTGCCGGGAACGGTAGTGCATGCCTGTAATCCCAGTTACTCAGGAAGCTGAGACAGGAGAATTGCTTGAACCCAGGAGGTGGGGGTTGCAGTGAGCCGAGATTGCACCACTGCACTGCACTCCAGCCTGGGCAACAGAGCAAGAGTCCATCTAAAACAAACAAACAAACACACACACACACACACACGAAACAAAAGAAAAGAAATTGCTATTCTGACCTCAGCTGATCCCAAGATCCCTACGAGCTTATGCTGGTGTTATTTTTTTGTTTGTTTGAGACAGAGTCTTACTCTGTCAACCAGGCTGGAGTGCAGTGGTGCAATCTCAGCTCACTGCAACTTCCGCCTCCCAGGTTCAAGCGATTCTCCTGCCTCAGACTCCCAAGTAGCTGGGATCACAGGCGCCCACCAGGATGCCTGGCTAATTTTTGTATTTTCAGTAGTGAAGGGGTTTCACCATGTTGGCCAAGGTGGTCTCTAACTCTTAGACTCAAGTGAACCTCCCACCTCTGCCTCCCAAAGTGCTGGGATTACAGGCATGAGTCATCGTACCCAGACTTATGCTGGTATTCTTATCCCTGCTGTTTAAAAAAAAAAAACACTTTTTTTTATTGTAAAATATACATTAAATTTACCATTTTACTTTTCTTTTTTTTTTTTTTTTTTTTTTTTTTAT
>NC_037687.1:16104771-16297966 GCF_003255815.1 Theropithecus gelada | reverse complement strand
TTCCCTTTTTACTTTTTTTTTTTTTTTTTTTTTTTTTTTTTGAGACAGGGTTTCACTCCCATCGCCCAGGCTAGAGTGCAGTGGTGCAATCATGACTCACTGCAGCCTTGACTTCCTGGGCTCAGACACTCCTCCCACCTCAGCCTCGAAAGTATTTGGGACTATAGGCACTCGCGCCACCATGCCAGGCCAATTTTTTGTATGTTTAAAGTAGACATGGGGTGTCGCCATGTTGCCCAGGCTGGTCTCAAACTCCTGGGCTCAAGCCACCCACCTGGTTTGGCTTCCCAAAGAGTTGGGATTATAGACATGAGACACCATGCTGGCCCATTTTAAACATTTTTAAGTGTGTAGTTCTTTTTTTTTTTTTTTTTTGAGACAGAGCCTCGCTCTTTTGCCCAGTTTGGAGCACAGTGGCGTGATCTTGGCTCACTGCAACCTCCTCCTCCCGGGTTCAAGTGATTCTCCTACCTCAGTCTCCCGAGTAGCTGGGTTTACAGGCATGCGCCACCACACCCAGTTAATTTTTGTATTTTTATTTTTATTTTTATTTTTTTTTGAGACGGAGTCTCGCTCTGTCGCCCAGGCTGGAGTGCAGTGGCCGGATCTCAGCTCACTGCAAGCTCCGCCTCCCGGGTTCACGCCATTCTCCTGCCTCAGCCTCCCGAGTAGCTGGGACTACAGGCGCCCGCCACCTCGCCCGGCTAGCTGTTTGTATTTTTTTAGTAGAGACGGGGTTTCACCGTGTCAGCCAGGATGGTCTCGATCTCCTGACCTCGTGATCCGCCCATCTCGGCCTCCCAAAGTGCTGGGATTACAGGCTTGAGCCACCGCGCCCGGCCTAATTTTTGTATTTTTAGTGAAGATGGGGTTTCACCATGTTGGCCACGATAGTCTCGATCTCTTGACCTTGTGATCTGCCCACCTCGGCCTCCCAAAGTGCTGGGATTACAGGCATGAGCCACTGCGCCTGACCAAGTGTGTGGTTCAATGGCATTATACTCACATTGTTTTGCCATCATCACCATCGACCATCTTCAAAACTCTTTCATCTTCCCAAACTGAAACCTATTAAACACTCACTCCTGATCCCCCATCACCTAGCCCCTGGCACCCACCATTCTACTTTCTGTCTCTATGAAATTGACGACTTTAGGCGTCTCATATAAGTGAAATCATACAGACTTTGTTGTTTTGTGTGGCTTATTGAGCATAATGTCCTCGAGCTTCATCCCCATTGTAGCATGTATTAATATTTTGTTTCCGGGCTGGGCACGGTGGCTCACACTTGTAATCCCAACACTCTGGGAGGCTGAGCCAGGTGGATCACTTGAGCCTGGGTGTTCGAGACCAACATGGGCAACATACTGAGACCCCTATCTCTCCAAAAAATTTTAAAAATTAGCTGGGCGTGGTGGCATGCTCCTGTAGTCCCAGCTACTCAGGAAGCTGAGGTAGGAAGATCACCTGAGCTGGTGTTGTGGAGGCTGCAGTGGGTCATAAGCATGCCACTACACTCCAGAGCAAGACCCTGTTGCGAGGGGAGGGAAGGGGAAGAGAGGGGAGGCCAGCCTGGGCAACACAGTGAGACCCCATCTCTACAAAAAAATTTTTTTAAATTAGCTGGGCATGGTGGCATGCACCTGTAATTCAGCTACTCAAGAGGTTGAGGTGGGAGGATTGCTTGAACTCAAGAGTTTGAGGCTGCAGTACACCATGATCGCTCCACTGCACTCCAGCCTGGGTGATAGAGTGAGACTCTGTCTCAAAAATAATAAATAAATAAAGTCTGCAGTTGAGTTAATGATAGTGTACCAATGCCAATTTCCTGGTTTTAATAATGTACTATCGTTATGTAACATGTCACTGGAGGAAGCTGGGTAAAGGGTATTTGCAAATTCTCTGTACCATTTTTGCAACTTCTTGTGAGTCATAAGCTCTTCCAAGATAAAAAGTAATTTAAAATTCCATATTAAAAAGAAGGGGGCTTAAAAACCCATTTCTGAGTCCTTGGGTCCTATAGCTGGACTTTTTTTTTTTTTTTTTTTTAAGGGGTGGGCATGGTGGCCCATGCCTGTAATCCCAGCATTTTGGGAGGGCAAGGCAGGTGGATCACCTGTGGTCAGGAGTTCAAGACTAGCCTGGCCAACATGGTGAACCCTTGTCTCCACTAAAAATACAAAAATTAACCGGGCATGGTGGTGGGCGCCTTTCATCTCAGCTACTCGGGAGGCTGAGTCAAGAGAATTGCTGGAACCCAGGAAGCAGAGGTTGCAGTGAGCCGAGATCGTGCCATTGCACTCCCACCCAGGCTGACAATAGTGAGACTCCCTCTCGGGGCGGAGGAGGGGGACAAAGTTCATGAAAATGCAACACTCGGGGTACAGTATTAATGTCTATTCATCAAATCCTTGCATCTTGTATTACTCATGTAAAGCCTTTATAATCTTTATAAATAGTGCTATCTTTATGCTAATATCTTCACAATCTTTTAAGGCCACACCTTGGAGTTAGAACTTGGGTGTCTCCTGGTGTGACCACTTCTTTCATCATATTGATTCTGTCTTTCCCAACTAGTTTCGTTTTGCAGAGAACGACTTTATGATCAAGTTGTAAGGCAGAGCTACTCTGTACATTACATGACCAGAGCTAAAACCAACGATTCCCCTAATTCAACTTATTCTAATAAAATGAAAACTCTAGTCAGTGTTGACATGAGATAACAAGGTCACAAAATGTGATCTCTCTTTGTGTTTGTTTGTTTGAGACAGAGTCTCGCTCTGTTGCCCAGGCTGGAGTGCAGTGGCGCAATCTCTGGCGCAATCTCTGGCGCAATCTCGGCTCACTGCAAGCTCTGCCTCCCGGGTTCACACCGTTCTCCTGCCTCAGCCTCCTGAGTAGCTGGGATTACAGGCGCCTGCCACCACACCCAGCTAATTTTTGTAGTTTTAGTAGAGAAGGGGTTTCTCCATGTTGACCAGGCTGGCCTTGAACCCCTGATCTCAGGTGATCCACCCACCTCGGCCTCCCAAAGTGCTGGGATTACAGGCGTGAACCACAGCGCCTGGCCTGGACACCTTTTTTCTTTTCTTTTTTTTTTTTTTTAAAGACAGCGTCTCGCTCTGTCACCCAGGCTGGAGTGCAGTGATGCAATCATAGCTCACTGCAGCCTCAAAGTCCTGGGCTTGGGCCTCCCAGGTAGCTAGGAGTAAAGGCATGTGCCACCATGCCTGGCCAATTTTTATACTTTTTTTGTTTTTTTTTTTTGTGATCCTAAAGATAGGATCTCGCTGTGTGACCCAGGCTGCTCTTGAACTCCTGGCTTCAAATGATCCTCCCACCTTGGCCTCCCAAAGTGCTTGGATTACAGGTATGAGCCACCAGCAGGCCTGGCCATTTCTGGTGACATTGTAACAACAATGACCTTCTCTGTTCCATTTGTTAATTGAGAAAGGTATAGCGCACTCTACTCTGTAGAATTCTTCTTAGCTTGGTCAGCCTCACAGAGGGGAAAATAATCATCAATGCCAGAGTTTCTCCTACAAACCCAGGTGAGTGCCTCCGTGGGCATAACCATATTAGAGACAACTTGGCAACACTAGGGAAATACGAAGCAGTGCATCCCCTGGACCCCAGCAATTCCACTCCTTGCTATTAACCCCAAAGAAACAAGCACCATAAACAAAGACATAGAGAAGGAAGATATTTCACTGATGCAATGTTGCAACAGGAGAAAAGTGAAATCTACAGTCTCTTAGTAAAGCTGTGGGAAGCCACAAAATGTGGAGTGCCATATAGTAGCTATTTCGAAGTGAACTAGGCTGGGTGCAGTGGCTCACCCAGCACTTTGGGAGGCCAAGGCAGGCAGATCACTCAAGGTTAGGAGTTCGAGACCAGCCTGGCCAACATGGTGAAACCCTGTCTTGACTAGAAATACAAAAATTAGCCGGGCATGGTGGCAGGTGCTTGTAATCCCAGCTACTCAGGAGGCTGAGGCAGGAGAATCACTTGAACCTGGGAGGTGGAGGTTGCAGTGAGACAAGATGGCGCCACTGCACTCCAGCCTGGGCGACAGAGGGAGACTCCATCTCAGAAAAAAAAAAAGAAAGAAAAAGAAAAGAAAAGAAGAGAAAAGAAGAAAAAGAAAAGTGAACTAGGCGCGGTAGCAGCGCGGAGTCGGTGCCCTTAGTACGGCGCTGGCACCTTTAGTCTTGCAGGCCGCGTGAACCCGTTTGTGCTCAGTATCCTAGTGCACATGCCTTGCAAGCGACGGCGCCATGAGTCTGACTTCCAGTTCTAGCCTACGAGTTGAATGGATTGCAGCAGTTACCATTGCTGCTGGGACAGCTGCAATTGGTTATCTAGCTTACAAAAGACTTTATGTTAAAGATCATCGAAATAAAGCTATGATAAACCTTCACATCCAGAAAGACAACCCCAAGATAGTACATGCTTTTGACATGGAGGACTTAGGAGATAAAGCTGTGTACTGCCGTTGTTGGAGGTCCAAAAAGTTCCCATTCTGTGATGGGAACAAAACATAACGAAGATACTGGAGACAATGTGGGCCCTCTGATCATCAAGAAAAAAGAAACTTAAATGGACACTTTTGATGCTGCAAATCAGCTTGGTCGTGAAGTTACCTGATTCTTTAATTAGAATGACTACCATCTCTGTCTAATTCACCTTTGCTGAGTTCTAAATGTGGTATATTGCAAACTGCAGCTTTCACATTCGTGGCATTTGTCTTACTTTTTGAAACATCGTGGTGCACATTTGTTTAAACAAAAAAAAAAAAAAAAAAAAAAGGAAAAACCAACCTCGTGGCCTGTGGGTTATTTTGGTCTTGTAAGGATCCGTTTCTTTTTTTTTTTTTTTTTTTTTTTTTTTGAGACGGAGTCTCGCTCTGTCGCCCGGGCTGGAGTGCAGTGGCCGGATCTCAGCTCACTGCAAGCTCCGCCTCCCGGGTTCACGCCATTCTCCGGCCTCAGCCTCCTGAGTAGCTGGGACTACAGACGCCCGCCACCTCGCCCGGCTAGTTTTTTGTATTTCTTAATAGAGACGGGGTTTCACCATGTTAGCCAGGATGGTCTCGATCTCCTGACCTCGTGATCCGCCCGTCTCGGCCTCCCAAAGTGCTGGGATTACAGGCTTGAGCCACCGCGCCCGGCCAAGGATCCGTTTCTTTAAAATATTGACATATAGGCCGGGCGCGGTGGCTCAAGCCTGTAATCCCAGCACTTTGGGAGGCCGAGAGGGCGGATCACGAGGTCAGGAGATCGAGACCATCCTGGCTAACATGGTGCATGGTGAAACCCCGTCTCTACTAAAAAATACAAAAAACTAGCCGGGCGAGGTGGCGGTGCCTGTAGTCCCAGCTGCTCGGGAGGCTGAGGCAGGAGAATGGCGTAAACCCGGGAAGCGGAGCTTGCAGTGAGCTGAGATCTGGCCACTGCACCCCAGCCTGGGCGACAGAGCGAGACTCCCTCTCAAAAAATAAAAATAAAAAATAAAATATTGACATATAGAGTTGTATCTTACATAGAATATAGTTGTATCTTGAAGTCAACATATTAAATTATTCTCAAAATTATGTATTTGCAGATTGTACTTGTAAGTTTCAAAGAAAAATTACCGTCTTTTCATATTAACCTAGAAACTAAATATGATGTGGTTCAGCTATATTAATTTCTTAATACAATCTAGGGAAAAAAAAAAAAAAAGAAAAGTGAACTAGACCTTGATTAGGGTTTTTCAGCCTCAGCCCTATTGACATTTGGGATCAGATCATGTTTTGCTATGGGGGCATCCTGGCATTATAGCATGTTAAGCAGCATCCCTGGCTTCCACCTACTAGATGACAGTGGCACCCTCCCCCACAGCTGTGACAACCAAGAATGTCTCCAGATATTGCCAAATGTATCCTCGGGAACAAAATCCATTCTGGTTGAGAATCTCTGTTTTAGTTGTATCAACAAAGACAAGCCCCATAAGCGTACCACTGAGTGAAAATGTTGGGCTGCAAAATGATACACTTATGACCGGGCTCAGTGGCTCATGCCTGTAATCCCAACACTTTGGGAGGCCAAGGCAGGTGGATCACTTGAGGTCAGGAGTTCGAGATCAGCCTAGCAAACCGTCTCTACTAAAAATATAAAAATTAGCTGGGCGTGGTGGTGCGCACCTGTAATCTCAGCTATATGGGAGGCTGAGGCATGAGAATCTCTTGAATTCAGGAGGTGGAGGTTGCAGCGAGCCAAGGTCACACCACTGCACTCCAGCCTGGGCCACAGAGCAAGACTCTGCCTCAAAAAAAAAAAAAAAAAAAAAAATTATGGGTTTTTTTGTGATTTTTTTTTTAAAGCTCATCAGCTATCGTTAGCGTAAGTGTATTTTATGCGAGGCCCAAGACAATTCTTTCTTCAAACATGGCCCAGGGAAGCCAAAAGAATGGACACACCTGTTTTACAGTAAGTAATCAATACACTTGCCCCTGTCCTTCATATCCCCACCAACTAACCATGTGATCTTGAACAAGCCACTTTTTTATTTCCACATCTCTTTTTTTAAAAAAATAAAGCAGAACATTGCTTCTTTGTCTAACTCTGTTGAGGACTGGAATGAGCTTTTCCCTCCTCTAATCTCACCCTGGAGTTATGAGCCCAAAATGCAGCATCTCCCTGCTCTTAAGGTTGTCCCACGTCTCAACAGTGACCAAGGTCCTAGGGTATGAGGTAAAATGCTTCAGCTCCTCTCCTAGGGTCTATTTAAAACACAACTGGCTGAGAGTTAATCCCTCAGAGCAGCTGGTGGCCTGTGCAGAGGCCAGGTCGGGTGAGGCACCCATGTTTTGCAGAAATGGATACCTCTGCATCTAAAAATAACTCCCAGGGACTGAATTCTTTCCAGGATCTTTCTTGTGCCCTCTGGGATCATCCCAGGGACCGAGGTTGGGGAATGGGGGTGGGGACCTCGGGTTTGCATGAGTTATGATATGCCGGGCAGATGCCCATGTTTGCAGCATGTGTGTGCCCTGCTATAAAAGTCACATGTCGGCTGGGCGCAGTGGCTCACGCCTGTAATCCCAGCACTTTGGGAGGCTGAGGCAAGCAGATCACTTGAGCTCAAGAGTTCAAGACCAGCCTGGGCAACATGGCAAAACGTCGTCACATGCCTAGCTTCTGGCTCTGCCACTCACTCTGGCATGGCCTTGGACAAGTGACTGCCTGCCCCCCGCCAAGCCTCAGTTTGCTTCACTGTCAAAGACCAAGATGACGGCCAGGCGCAGTGGCTCATGCCTGTAATCCCAGCACTTTGGGAGGCTGAGGCAGGTGGATCACTTGAGGTCAGGAGTTTGAGTTTGAGACCAGCCTGGCCAACATGGTGAAACCCCGTCTCCACTAAAAATACAAAAATTAGCCGGGTATGGTGGTAGGTGGCTATAATCCCAGCTACTCAGGAGGCTGAGGCAGGAGAATGGCATGAACCCAGAAGGCGGAAGTTATAGTGACCCAAGATTGTGCCATTGCACTCCAGCCTGAGTGACAGAGCGAGACTCCGCTTCAAAATAAATAAATAAATAAATAAAAATAAAAATAAAAAACAAAGTCTAGGTCCTTTCCCCTTTCCAAACTCCTTGGTTTCTCTTGATGGGTTTTGGGGCAGTCCCATGAAGTCAATAGGTTTTTCAACTGCCGCATGCCACAAACACATCCCCCTCTCACTGGGTGAGCTTAGACTAGTCCCTCCCTTCCCTGGGCCTCAGTTTGCCCACGTGTAGAATGGGGAGGCTGTCTAGGGTGACCAACTATACCGCTTTGCCTGGGTCCCAGGGGTTTCCTGGAACATGGGACTTTTTTTTTTTTTTTTTGAGATGGAGTCTTACTCTGTTGCCCAGGCTGGAGTGCAGTGGTACGATCTCGGCTCACTGCAAGCTCCGCCTCCCGGGTTCACGCCATTCTCCTGCCTCAGCCTCCCGAGTAGCTGGGACTACAGGTGCCCGCCACCTCGCCCGGCTAATTTTTTGTATTTTCAGTAGGGTCAGGGTTTCACCGTGTTAGCCAGGATGGTCTTGATCTCCTGACCTCGTGATCCGCCCGCCTTGGCCTCCCAAAGTGCTGGGATTATAGGTGTGAGCCACTGCGCCCAGCTGGACTTTCTTTTATTCTTTTTTGAGATGGGGTCTTGCTCTGTCGCCTAGGCTGGAGTGCAAGTGATTCTTCTGCCTCAGCTTCCCGAGTACCTGGGATTACAGACACCTGCCACTAGGCCCGGCTAACTTTTGTATTTTTAGTAGAGATGGGATTTCTCCATGTTGGCCAGGCTGGTCTCGAACTCCTGACCTCAGGTGATCCACCTGCCTCGGCCTCCCTGAGTGCTGGGATTACAGGCGTGAGCCCCTGCACCCGGCTGGACATGGGACTTTCAATGCTCATCTTGGGAAAGCCTGGACAAGGTGACCACCCCAGATCTATATCAGTCATTTCCAAAGACGCTGACTATGAGGGTGAAAAAGAGATGCTTAGCGCCTAGCAACGACGCAAGAGGTATTTCTGGAACTGTGTGGAAATGGAAAGTACCTGTGGGTGGAAATTTCAGTAGATGGATTTTTTAAAAAATCAGCTCTGCCTCAGCGGGGCATGGTAGCTTATGCCTGTAATCCCAGCTACTCCGGCAGCTGAGGCAGGAGTATCACTTGAACCTGGGAGGTAGAAGTTGCAGTGAGTCGAGATCATGCCACTGCACTCCAACCTGGGTGATAAGGGCAAAATTCCGTTTCAAAAAAAAAAAAAGAAAAGAAAAGAGAACAAAAACAGGCCAGGCGCAGTGGCTTACGCCTGTAATCTCAGCACTTTGGGAGACCGAGGCGGGTGGATCATGAGGTCAGGAGTTCGAGACCAGCCTGGCCAATACAGTGAAACCCTGTCTCTACTAAAAATACAAAAATAAGCTGGGCGTGGTGGCAGATGCCTGTAGTCCCAGCTACTCAGGAGGCTGAGGTAGGAGAATCGCTTGAACCCAGGAGGCGGAGGTTGTGGTGAGCCGAGATCGCACTACTACACTCCAACCTGGGCAATAAGAGCAAACTCCGTCTCAAAAAAAAAAATTAAAAATTAAAAAATAAGTCAATAAAACAGAAAAAATCAGCTCTGCCTCAAAAGAGAGGAAGAAGATTTGGGTCCCTAAGTCTGGTCTGTAATGGACTCTGTGACCTTCCCTCTCCAGGGGTCAATGCCTCATTTGCAGATGGCTGGGTGGTGCTAGAAGGGTCCCCAGGGCACTCTAGCACCGTGCTATTTAGTCGGAGGTGTATGAAGCCTGGGGTACTGACTGAGTCTCTCAGTGACTCTAGGACCAGTCTTTTCCTCCTGAGCCTTTGAGCTCAGCATTCTGCCTCAGTTTCCTCCCCTGTAAAATAGAGATAGCAGCCTCTGCCTCACAAGGTGGAGCAGGGGTCAACAGCCTCTTGCCCTCAAAAAGCTTGTAGTTCAAACCAGAGATCTCAAATCAGGGATCAAAGAACAGTTTTCTTTGGTCCTAACAGCATATGAAAAATGTTAAAACTTGTCTGGGTGTAGTGGCTCACACCTGTAATCCCAGCACTTTGGGAGGCCGAGGCGTGTGGATCACAGGAGTTCAAGACTAGCCTGGTCAACATGGTGAAACCCTGTTTCTACTAAAAACACAAAAATTAGCTGGGCATGGTGGCGGGCACCTGTAATCCCAGCTACTCAGGACGCTGAGGCAGGAGAATTGCTTGAACCAGTGAGCCGAAGGTTGCAGTGAGCCGAGATCACATCACTGCACTTCAGCCTGGCGACAGAGCGAGACTCCTTCTCAAAAAAATTTTAAAAAGTTAAAACTGCAACCAAGATGTCCTGCAGGAAGTGAGTGGATAAACAAAACATGAAACATCCTTACTATGAAATATTATTTGGCCGGGTGCGGTGGCTCACGCCTGTAATCCAAGTACTTTGGGAGGCCAAGGTGGGAGGATCACCTGAGGTCAGGAGGTCGAGACCAGTCTGGCCAACATGGGGAAACCCCATCTCTACTAAAAATACAAAAAATCAGGCGTGGTGGCACGTGCCTGTAATCCTAGCTACTTGGGAGGCTGAGGCAGGAGAATCACTTGAACCTGGGAGGCAGAGGTTGCAGTGAGCCAAGATCGCGCCATTGCACTCCAGCCTGGGTAATGAGCAAAAGTCCGTCTCAAAAAAAGAAAAGAAAGAAAAAGAAAGAAAGAAATATTATTCAGTGAACTATCAAGACATGAAAAGACATGGAGACGGCCGGGCGCGGTGGCTCAAGCCTGTAATCCCAGCACTTTGGGAGGCCGAGACGGGCGGATCACGAGGTCAGGAGATCGAGACCATCCTGGCTAACACGGTGAAACCCCGTCTCTACTAAAATACAAAAAAAAAAATTAGCCGGGCGAGGTGGCGGGCGCCTGTACTCCCAGCTACTTGGGAGGCTGAGGCAGGAGAATGGCGTGAACCCGGGAGGCGGGGCTTGCAGTGAGCTGAGATCCGGCCACTGCACTCCAGCCTGGGCAACAGAGCCAGACTCTGTCTCAAAAAAAAAAAAAAAAAAAAAGAAAAGACATGGAGGAACCTTAAATGCATATTCCTAAGTGAAAGAAGCCAGTCTGAAAGGGGTACATACTGCACGATTCCAACCACAGGATATTCTGGAAAAAGCAAACCTCTGGAGATAGTAGAAAGATCAGTGGTTGGCCAGGGGCAGTGGCTCATGCCTGTAATCTCAACACTTTGGGAAGCCAAGGCAGGTGGATCTCCTGAGTCCAGGAGTTCAAGACCACCCTGGGCAACACAGCAGAACCCCCATCATTTTTTTTTTTTTTTTTTTGAGACAGAATCTCATTCTATCGCCCAGGCTGGAGCACACTGGCACAATCTTGGCTCACTGCAACCTCTGCCTCCCAGGTTCAAGTGGTTCTCCTGCCTCAGCCTCCCGAGTAGCTGGGTTTACAGGTGCCCGTCACCATGCCCGGTTAATATTTTGCATTTTTAGTAGAGACAGGGTTTTTCCATATTGGCCAGGCTGGTCTTGAACTCCTGACTTCAGGTGATCCGCCTGCCTCGCTCTCCCAAAGTGCTGGGATTACAGGTGTGAGCCGCCACGCCTGGCCAAGTGTATTAATTTAAAAAAGGAAAAGAAAGAGAAATGTTTGAACAGCCAACACAGACACATAGGAAAAATCAGTCCTGGGGGTTCCAGCCCCAACCAGGTAGAGATGTGCCTGCTTGGTTCTCACCTAGGGACAGACGGTCCCCATCTGGCTAGGCTCTGTGTAGTATACATCATCTGACTTGCCCCTGGAGGCATGGGAGTTTGCGATTTATGCACCAGATCAATGGTTCTCAGCTGGGAGAGACTGTGCCCCCAGGAACACTGGCAATGTCTGGGGCATTTTTGGTTGTCATTATTGGATGGTGTGGGGCAGGGTGGAGGTGCTACTAGCCTCAGAGGGTGGAGGATACTACAAAACCTCCTGAAATGCACAGGGCACCTAATGCCCTGTCACCAGCACAAGGCTGGGATACCCCGATGCAGGGAACCAGTTCTCATCTGTGGAACTTCATAAAACACCAATGCTTGGTGCCAACCCCAGTAATTCTGATTTTTTTAATTATTATTATTTTTTTAGACGGAGTCTGCCTCTGTTGCCCAGGCTGGAGTGCAGTGGCACTATCGTGGCTCACTGCAACCTCCACCTCCCAGGTTCAAGCGATTCTCGTGCCTCAGCCTCCAGAGTAGCTGGGATTACAGGCTTGTGCCACCACTCCTGGCTAATTTTTGTATTTTTAGTAGAGACAGGGACTGTGTTGGCCAGGCTGGTCTCCAACGCCTGGCTTCAAGCAATCTGCCTGCCTTGGTCTCCCAACGTGCTGAGATTACAGACATGAGCCACCTCCTCCAGCCCCATGATTCTGAGTTAACTAATTAATTAATTAATTAATTAATTTTTCTGAGACGCAGTCTTGCTCTGTTGCCCAGGCTGGAGTGCAATGGCATGATTTCTGCTGACTGCAACCTCCGCCTCCTGGGTTCAAGCGATTCTCCCACCTCAGCCTACCAAGTATCCAGGACTACAGGTGCCCGCCACCATGCCCGGCTAATTTTTGTATTTTTAGTAGAGACAGGGTTTCACCATGTTAGTCACGCTGGTCTCAAACGCCTGACCTCAGGTGATCCGCCAGCCTCAGCCTCCCAAAATGGTGGGATTATAGGCATGAGCCACCACGTCTGACCTACAATTCTGATTTAAATGAAAGAGGGGTAGCAATCAGGACAAAAGGATTTTTTTTTTTTTTTGAGACGGAGTCTCACTCTGTCACCCAGACTGGAGTGCAGTGGCGAGATCTCGGCTCAATGCAAACCTCCGCCTCTCGGGTTCAAGCAATACTTGTGCCTCAGCCTCCCAAGTAGCTGAGGTTACAGGTGTGCACCACCATGCCTGGCTAATTTTTGTATTTTTTCTTTTCTTTTCTTTTCTTTTTTTTGAGATGGAGTCTCGCTCTGTCGCCCAGGCTGGAGTGCAGTGGCACGATCTCAGCTCACTGCAAGTTCCGCCTCCCAGGTTCACGCCATTCTCCTGCCTCAGCCTCCCGAGTAGCTGGGACTACAGGCGCCCGCCAGCACGCCCAGGTTATTTTTTGTATTTTTAGTAGAGACAGAGTTTCACCGTGTTAGCCAGGATGGTCTCGATATCCTGACCTTGTGATCTGCCCACCTCGGCCTCCCAAAGTGTTGGGATTACAGGCATGAGCCACTGCGCCTGGTCTAATTTTTGTATTTTTTCGTAGTAGAGGCGGGCTTTCACCATGTTGGCCAGGCTGGTCTCGAACTCCTGACCTCAAGTGATCCGCCCGCCTCCGCCTCCCAAAGTGCTGGGATTACAGGCATGAGCCACCATTTCTGGCCCAAAAGGACTTTTAAAATCTCCCCAGGTGAGTCTGGTGTGTGGCTGAGTTTGAGAAGTACTGGTCTGAGAGATTCCTTGATGGGTCAAGGTTCAAGGCATCATTGATTCACCCATTTCTTCAGTTTTGCAGCCAGCACTCACTGCTTCCTTCTCTTTCCTCACATGGAGCTTGGGGGCCCCAGAAATGAGCCAAATAACCCACAGATTTTGCTCAGATACAGACTCTCATTTGGCAGAGCTGGGTGGGGCCTGGGGCTCTGCATTTTTTTTTCCTCCTGAAATGGAGTTTCGCTCTTGGTTCTCATTGCCCAGGCTGGAATGCAATGGCGCGATCTCCGCTCACTGCAACCTCCACCTCCCTGGTTCAAGTGATTCTCCTGCCTCAGCCTCCTGAGCAGCTGGGATTATAGGCGTGTGCCACCACGCCAGGCAAAGTTTTGTATTTTTAGAATAGACAGGGTTTTGTCATGTTGGCCAGGCCGGTCTTAAACTTCTGACGTCGGGTGATCCGCCTGCCTCGGCCTCCTAAAGTGTTAGGATTACAGGCGTGAGCCACCAAGCTTGGCCAGAACTCTGCATTTCTTTCTTTCTCTCTTTCTCTCTCTCTCTCTCTCTCTTTCTCTCTCTCTCTCTCTCTCTCTCTTTCTCTTTCTTTCTTATTTTTATTTTTGAGATGGAGTCTCACTCTGTCGCCCAGGCTGGAGTGCAGTGGCATGATCTCGGCTCACTGCAACCTTCGCCTCCTGGGTTCAAGCGATTCTCCTTTCTCAGCCTCCCAAGTAGCTGGGATTACAGGAGCCTGCCACCATGCCTGGCTAGTTTTTGTATTTTTAGTAGAGGCGGGGTTTCACCATGTTGGCCCTGCTGGTCTCGAACTCCTGACCTTGTGATCCGGCCACCTTGGCTTCCCAAAGTGCTGGGATTATAGGCATGAGCCACTGTGGGGGCTCTGCATTTCCAACCAGTTCCCAGGTGACACTGACACTGCTCAGTTGAGGACCACACTCTGAGCTTCATCCTTTCTCAGGATTCTCAAGAAAGCCCGACCCAGCCAGGCACAGTTGCTCATGGGAAGCTGAGGTGGGAGGATTGCTTGAGCCCAGGAGTTGGAGGCCACAGTGAGCTACGACTGCACTACTGCACTCCAGCTTGGGAGGCAGAGCAACACCCTGTCTCAAAAAAAAAAAAAAAAATTTAAAGTTAATTTGGCTGGGAGCAGTGGGTTACACCTGTAATCTCAGCACTTTGGGAGGCTGAGGCGGGTGAATAACTTGAGTTCAGGAATTCGAGACCACCCTGGCCAACATGGTGAAAACTCATCTCTACTAAAAATACAAAAAAAAAAAAAAAAAAAAAAAAAAGGCCGGGCGCAGTGGCTGATGCCTGTAATCCCAGCACTTTGGGAGGCCAAGGTGGGTGGATCACAAGGTCAAGAGATGGAGACCATCAGATCACGAAGTGAAGAGATCGAGACCATCTTGGCCAACGTGGTGAACCCGCATTTCTACCAAAAACACAAAAATTAGCTGGGCGTGGTGGCGCATGTGTGCAATCCCAGCTTCTCGGGAGGCTGAGGCAGGAGAATCGCTTGAACCCGGGAAGAAGAGGTTGTAGTGAGCCGAGATCGCGCCACTGCACTCCAGCCTGGTAACACAGTGAGACTCCATCTCCAAAAACAAGACAAAACAAAACAAAAAATTAGCTGGGTGTGGTGGCGGGTGCCTGTAATCCCAGGTACTTGGGAGGTTAAGGCAGGAGAATCACTTAAATCTGGGAGGTGGAGGTTGCAGTGAGCTGAGATTGTGCCACTGCACTCCAGCCTGGGCAAGAAAACAAGATTTCATCTCAAAAAAGAAAAGAAAAGAAAAGCAAGCAAGCCTGATCCAGAAAATGCCAGTATCCCAAGTAATACATTCCTCCATGGACTTCCAAATAAACATCACCACCTCTCACAAATGCATTAGACCTTATCCCTGACGAAATTCTCAATAGATCTTTATAATAGCTAGGAAAGGGAGTCAGGGGTTCTCTTACCAGTGATCCCATTTCACAGACAAATAAACTGAAGCTCATGGTGGTGAAATAACCAGTGTGGTATTTACTCAGTGCTAGTGGTAGAACTGACTCCCATGATTCAGAGATGTTTAGTTTCTTTCTTTTTTCTTTTTTTTTGAGACAGGGTCTCACTCTGTTGCCCAGGCTGGAGTGCAATGGCATGATCATGGCTCACTGCAGCCTTCACCTTGCAGGGTTCAGGTAATCCTCTGACCTCAGCCTCCCTAGTAGCTAGGACTACAGGCACATGCCACCATACCTGGCTAGTATTTTTGTATTTTGTATTTTTATATTTATTTATTCATTGAGACAGAGTTTCACTCTTGTTGCCCAGGCTGGACTGCAGGGGCACAATCTCAGCTCACCACAACCTCTGCCTCCCAGGTTCAAGTGATTCTCCTGCCTCATCCTCCCCAGTAGCTGGGATTACAGACATGTGCCACCACACCCGGCTAATTTTGTATTTTTAGTGGAGATGGGGTTTCTCCATGTAGGTCAGGCTGGTCTTGAACTCCCGACCTCAAGTGATCCGCCCACCTCGGCCTCCCAAAGGGCTGGGATTACAGGTATGAGCCTGGCCATTTTTGTATTTTTTATAGAGAAGGGGTTTCATAATGTTGCCCAGGCTGGCCATGAACTCCTGGCCTCAAGCAGTCTTCCAACCTCGGCCTCCACAAATGCTGAGATTATCTGACCTATGCTGACATTTTTTTAAGGAGACACGGTCTTGCTCTGTTGCCCAGGCTGGAGGGCGGTGGGGTGATCATAGCTCACTGTAGCTCCCAGGCGGCACTGATGCTGCTCAGTTGAGAACCACATTCTGAGCTTCATCCACTCTCAAGATTCTCAAGAAAGCCTGGATTCTCCAACTCCTGGGCTCAAGTGATCCTCCAGCCTCAGCTTCCCAAGTAGCTGGGACTACAGACACACACCACCATGCCTGGCTATGAAATTCTTAATTTCTCAACAAAAGGTCCTACACTAATACTTTGTATTGGGCCTGGCAAATTCTGTAGCTGGTCTAGCACACAAATTCTGAGAAGAAAATTTACAGATACCCAGCATGCATACCAAACTGGGACTAACAGTTCAATCCAACACCTTACTTAACTTTTCTTTTTTTTTTTTTTTTTTTTCCCAAGACAGAGTCTCAACCAGGCTCTGTCACCCAGGCTGGAGTGCAGCTGCGAGATTTCGGCTCACTGCAACCTCCGTCTCTCGGGTTCAAGCGATTCTCGTTTCAGCCTCCCGAGTAGCTGGGATTACAGGCGTGTGCCACCAAACCTGGCTAATTTTTGCATTTTTAGTAGAGACGGGGTTTTGTCATGTTGCCCAGGCTGGTTTCAAAGTCCTCGGCTCAAGTGATCCACCCGCCTCGCCTCCCAAAATGCTGGGATTACAGGCATGAGCCACCACGTCTGGCCTCCAACACCTTACTTTTCTAAGGAAACCAAGTATCTCACATTAATTGTACTGATTCTTAGAGTCAAGCAGACCTGGGCTGAGTCCCGAGGCTGCAACTGACCAGCCATGGGACCACAGGCTCACTGTGTATTTAAGATAGCTTAGCCACTATTTCCTGTTTCCCCAGTTATGAAAGGAGGAGGTTGAACTGGGTGGGGTATCCTCAGCCCTGATAACATACATCAGTCACTGAGGGAGGGGAGATTAATATTCTGAATCAATTGGTGTGGGGTGGAGCTAGGGGGTTTGAAAGCTCCCAGGAGCATCTCATGAATAGCCAGGGTTTGGAACCACTTCTCAGCCTTCAGGAACCTTCAGGCTCTGGCACTTAGAGCTTGGATAGCTTATTCTAGGACTTCTGCAGAAATATCTTGAACCTTCCTGCAAGTTCCCAGGCAGCTTGGAGACCTCCTTTCTCAAGACATTTGTGTCCTACATCCCCACAGGGCTCCAGCCCTCCTCAGTTTCAGATTTTCTTTTCTTTTTATTTATTTTTTTTTCGAGACAGAGTCTTCCTCTGTTGCCCAGGCTGGAGTGCAATGGAGTGATCTCGACTCACTGCAACCTCCACCTCCCAGGTTCAAGTGATTCTCCTGCCTCAGCCTCTCAAGTAGCTAGGACTACAGGTGCATGCCACCACGCTCGGCTAATTTTTGTAGTTTTAATAGAGATGGGGTTTCACTATGTTGGCCAGGCTGGTCTCGAACTCCTGACCTCAGGTGATCCGCCCATCTTGGCCTCCCCAAGTGCTGGGATTACAGGCGTGAGCCACTGTGCCCAGCCAGTTTCAGATTTTCTAAGGTTCTGCAACTGCCCAAGGAACTGGCCTGAACCACCAAGAAATCTTCCCCAGAAAGGAAAGACAGCCCATGTTCATGCTAGGACAACACAAAAGCCTATTTTGTTTTGCAATGTAACTGTTCTTCAGGATAGCTTTTAAGAAAATAGGCTCTGGCATGTGGATAGGCAAAAATAGAATAAAAATTCCTAGCAAGTACAGTGTAATCCTGTTAGCATAAGAGCGTGCATTGGCTGGGCTCAGTGGCTCACGCCTGTAATCCCAACACTTTGGGAGCCCTAGGTGGGCGGATCACAAGGTCAGGAGATCGAGACCATCCTGGCCAACATGGTGAAGCCCCGTCTCCACCAAAAATACAAAAATTAGCCGGGTGTAGTGGCGGGCGCCTGTACTCCCAGCTACTCAGGAGGCTGAGGCAGGAGAATCCCTTGAACCCCGGAGGTGGAGTGCAGTGATCACTCCACTGCACTCCAGCCTTGGCGACAGAGCGAAACTCCATCTCAAACAACAACAACAGCAATAACAAAAAAAAAGAGTGTGCATTTATGTCTATAACTACGTAAGTATAAATGAATAGAAGAGAGATCAGGAAGGGCGGCTGGCCACCACTATGTTGACAGTAATTCTCTTTTTTTCCTTTGCCCTTTTCAGTTTGAGTTTTTAGTAAATAGGATTACTTATTTTTATCATCTGAGAATAAAGCTATTTCCTTTTTGAGCTACAGTGGTAATTTACATCTAAGTGGGAGGAAGGCTCATGAAGTTTGGGGTTCTTTTATTTTTCTAAGTCTAAAATCTATTATCTAGTAAGTTGCTGGTGTGCTAGAATAACGATGAACAAAAAACATTTGTTCATGAACCTTTTATAAAAATAGAACACATTCTAAGGAAGTCATTCATCCTCATTTAAAAAATGACTTTAAAAAAAATCTAAGAAGCAGGGTGTACCCTCCTGTGACCTCCCCAGCCTGGGGTCTGGAGCTGAGAGGGAGGACGCTGACCCCAAGTCACCCAGCCCTGGGACCGGTTCTGCTCCGTAAGTGGAAAGGATCTGGAGCCAGGGCTGGAAGAATTCCCGTGGGGACTCGGAGATTCAGCACCGTGGGGGAAGGGAGGGGAGTGGAGGGTGCTGGACAGTTGCAGCGGGGAGGAGAACCGGTGTCACTTTCGCTGAACCTGACCGCAGCCCCCGGCGGAGCGGCGGCCCTTATATAGACACCCCACTGGCGCTCCCACTCCGCGTGCCAAGGTCAAGGAGGGAGGTCACACCTGCGCGCGGCCAGAACAGCTGCACCGACCCCCACCTGCACCCTCGCCACAGCCGGCGCCCCTTGCCCAAGTTCCTGCAGCTCTGACCCAACAAGGAGCCCGACCTTTCCTCCACCCCTCCCCCAAGCACCTGTTCCCCCTCCTCTAAACCGGCTCACGCCTCTCCTTCCCTTCCCCCAGCTTCATTGTCCTGGAAGCTTCTCCCCCGGGCTCACCCCGGCGTGGGAGAACCCCATGATTCTCGCGCCTGACTACTCCCACGATGCAATCCTTGAACCTGTCCCCCGCTCCCTCCACCACGCACGGGCTTCCCCTCTCCGCGACCCCCAGCTGCCCCGGCCCGCGCCCCCGGCTGCCGGCCCCCTCAGCCCCCCGCCCCGGCTCACCTGGCTCATACTTGAGGTAGAGGATGGAGACGATGAAGTAACTGAGGTCGAAGACGGGGAAGAGCGGCACCCGTGAGAAGCTGAGCGCCAGCTCGCCCAAGCTCAGCGCCGAGAGCAGCTCCATGGCGCCCGCCCGCCCGCCGGGTGCCACCCGGGGCCCCGGTCTCGTCCGTCCCGCCGCCCGCGGCCAGGCGACTGCGCCCCCGCAGCTGGGCCCGCCCCCGCCCGCCAGGCGCCACCCCAGGCCCGGCCCCCGCGGGAGAGGAGGGGCGACGGCCCACATCGGGACAGGTGGTGGGGACGCCCAGCACCACGGACGGAGCTGGACAGTCGGACGTCCCAGGCGCTGACCCTACTGCCATCGCGACCCCGTTCCGCCCAGCGAGGCGGGGTGCGGGGCACCCCTGCAAGGCGAGGGAGGCTGGGGGGCTCCCCATTCTGGGCATCCCACGCACGCGGGACGCCCGTTCCCAGGGGGCCGGATCAGCCAGGACTTTGTCCCCGTGGGCTCAATTAGGACCCCGATCTTCGGTGGAGCCCAATGAGGACCCCCACGCCCTGGTGGGACCCCATGAATCAGAACCCCTGCTCCCCGTGGAGATCGGTTAGGACCTCAGTCCTCTGTGGAGCCCCGTCAAGACTTTCCTGCCCCATAGGGTCCGTTCGATCAGGAACCCCGTCCTCGGTGGGGCTCCGCAAGTCAGGACCCCCGTGTCTTGTTGGGGGCAGCTCAGTGGGGACCCCCGTTCCCCATGGGGCCCAGGAGGATCTCATTTTAGAGCCCAGTTGGTTGGGGCACCCGTTTCTAGGGACCCCACTGCGTCAGGACCCCGCACCCTGTGCAGCTCAGGAGTCAAAAGATTCCTTTTCTCCAGAAGCCCAATTTGAGACCCCATAAAGTGAACAGGCATTGCTGCCCAGCTAATCCTACGGCACTAAAGACCTCACGCATGCGCGGCACGCTTCGAACACGTGACCCAATCCCAACCCCAGGAGACCCTGCCCCTTCCATTCTGGCTCTCCGGGCCTCCCCAGCAAGGTGGGGCGCTCGCGCTCCCCTAAGGGGGCCTGGCCTGCAGAGGGTGGGACCTTGATCTTCGATTGGCCCAGCCCTCGCCAGTGTTGCTTTAGGATTGGTCGGCTTGTGCTCCTCTCCCCTCCCTCCCTGGGGCTTCCGCTTCCGGTTCTGACGGACGCTTTGGCCGTAACGATGATCGGAGACATCCTGCTGTTCGGGTAATTAGGGGGACCAGAGGCTGGGAAGAGAGGGCCAGGCAGGACGCGGGGGCGCCCCTAGTAACTGTAATTCTCCCTCTGCAGGACGTTGCTGATGAATGCTGGGGCAGTGCTGAACTTTAAGCTGTGAGTAGGCTGCGGCCGGACTGTGGCTCCATCCGGGAAACCCGTAACCCCGCCCTCATAAGCGTGATCTCGGCGCATTTCTCAGGCCCCGCCCCCAAGCCGCAGGCCCCGCCCTATCCGCCCTCTGTCCACACCTCCAGCCTGGGTTAATCTTCCTCGCCCCTGAGCGACCTTAAACCCATACTCTGTTCCTTGGGTGTCCCTCTGTTCACCTTCTTGGAGAGCTCAAGACCCATCCTCCAAGAAATAGCCCCACCCCGGACCCTCAGCACTGCTCCCGCACTGTCGGGCCGCTTTATAAACTGTCGGTGGCTGCTGACCTGGCTGTGATTGTCCGGGCAGTGGTGGCCCAGAGAGGGACATTGAACCGTCCGAGGTCACACAGCAAGTCAGCGGCAGGGCCAGGGCTGAAACTTAGTGTTTGTGGCCTTCTGAGCTGGGGGTCAGGGGGCTGAGGCCTCTATGTCCCATTGAAAGTGGACACTGTCTGCTCCTCTTTGTAGGAAAAAGAAGGACACGCAGGGCTTTGGGGAGGAGTCGAGGGAGCCCAGCACAGGTAAGGTCTTCCTGGACCCTTGAATTGCATGGTCCACTTCAGAGAGGACAGTTTTGTTTCGCCAGGTTCTACCCTTGTTTTCTTTCCTTTTCTTTCGTTTTTTTTTTTTTTTTTTTTTTTTTTTTGAGACGGAGTCTCGCTCTGTCGCCTAGGCTGGAGTGCAGTGGCCAGATCTCGGCTCACTGCAAGCTCCGTCTCCCGGGTTCACGCCATTCTCCTGCCTCAGCCTCCCGAGTAGCTGGGACTACAGGCGCCCGCCACCGTGTCCGGCTAATTTTTTTTGTATTTTTGGTAGAGACAGGGTTTCACTGTGTTCGCCAGGATGGTCTCGATCTCCTGACCTCATGATCCGCCCGCCTAGGCCTCCCAAAGTGCTGGGATTACAGGCGTGAGCCACCGCACCCGGCCTTCTTTCGTTTTTTAGCACAAGGTCTCGCTCTGTTGTCCAGGTTGGAGTGCAGTGGTGTGATCATGGCTCACTGCAGCTTCGACCTCCTGGGCTAAAGTGATCCTTCCATCTCAGCCCCCTTAGTAACTGGGATTACAGGCGTGTGCCACCATGCCAGGCTAAATTTTGTATTTTTTTGTAGAGATGGGGTTTCTCCACCTTGCCCAAGCCGGTCTCGAACTCGTGGGTTCAAGTGATCCCCCCCACCTTGGCCTCCTGAAGGGCTGGGATTACAGGCATGAGCCACGAGTTTTCTCTTTCATTGAGCGTGTCTGTGAGTGGGAGATGACTCTGATAATGTGCTGTCCTTTCTGCCTACCTCTGTCATCTACTTCTTTCTCCCACCAGACCTCCCTGATGTGAGCACTCACATCACTTTCTACTGTTATAATTTTCTGTATGTTTGCTGTCATCTGGCTAATGTCTGCCCCTCACATTTGACCATAAACTTCAGAGAAGAGACCCTAGCTTGGCTTGTCCCATCCTTTGTCCTTGCCATACCAGTCCTCCGATGCCTGTGAATGAATGAATGAACAACCTCACACATAGCTGTTGCTTTCAGAGTGCTACAGACCTGCCACGTTTAAAATTAGATGCCAACATTAGATTTTTAATCAGGCGATTTTATATAAAAATTCAGATGTCTGATTTTTCTTGAAAAACTGGAACATTCTGCAACTCAGGATTCAAGAGAGCTCTTGACATCTGTTCAGTGCAGTTGAGGACTCTGAGGAGATGGGGCCTGTCGACTCTGCCTCATCCCAGCCCTAACCTCTTCATATGTCTATCATCTGCCTGGGCCCTAGAGGCTCCAGAATTTACACTTCCTACTGAATGTAATTGTGTAGCTATTTGGAGTCTTAAGGGGATCTGTACATGACTGTCGTATCCATTCATTAATTCTTTCATTCACCAGGTATTTGAGCACCTAACACATGCTGGCTACTGTGCTAGGTGCTGGGATACAGTGGGGGTAAGACAGATGGAACTTACCGTGGGGTGGGACACATGGTTTCCAAGCGGGGAATAGATGGTGACAGAGGTGATGTTAGGTAACAGGGAGTCACAGGGTGGTGATGGGGTTGCTCTCCTGCTGGGGTGTGGAAGGGAAGGCCATTTGAGGAGGTGGCGTCACAGTCAAGGCGGTGGATGCCATGGTGGAGCACTACCCAAGGATGGGGGAACCTTGAGGAACAGAGGTTTTCTTCTTTTAGAGACAGGGTCTTGCTCTGTCGCCCAGGCTGGAGTGCAGTGGCACAGTCATAGCTCACTGCAGCCTTGAACTCCTGGGTTCAAAAGATCCTCTTGCCTCAGGCTCCCAACTAGCTGGGACTGCAGGCAGTTAATACCACCCCTGGCTGATTTTCTAAATTTTTTGGTAAAGATAGGCATCTCGCTGTGTTAACCAGGCTGGTGTCCAACTCTTGGCCTCAAACGATCCTCCCACCTCAGCCTCCCAAAGTGCTGGGATCACAGCCGTGAGCCACCGTGCCTGGCTGAGCTGAGATTTTGAAGACCCTCCAGCAGCTCTCCTTTTGGGGGGCCTGCCCCTGGGTGCTGACCTAGTTAGGTGCTTCCTGTTAGTGTTGCATTCTACCTCCATTCCTAAAAGGTAGTAGTCACTTTCCAGTTCCCAGAACTGGAAACTGGAAGCAGATCAGGAAACTGAGGGTCAGAGACGTGGCTCAACTTTTTTGTGGCCACATAGCAAATCAGTGAGAGAATCAGGATTAGAACCTGGGTTTTTCTGCCTCTAGCAGTTGTGCACTCAATCACTAGACCATCTGTCCATCTGTTCATTTATCCATCCATTCATACATTGACTCAGCAGCCATGTGTTACCCACCACGTGGAAGGCACTACCAGGCCCTGGGGTTGCACTGTACACATCCGAATCAGAGCTCTGGTGGGCGGGAGATTTGGCACAAAGTGGCGGGAGCATCAGTGACAGGGATGCCAGGGAGGACACCAGTGCTCTATCAGGAGCTTCCTGCTTTGCTCTCTCTCCAGTCTCCTTCCAGCCCAGATGCTGCACCCCCTGTGGGAGCTGCTCCTTGCTCTCCATCCTCTTTGCCTGGCTTAACTGTAATACCATAGTGGCTGCATTTATTGAGAGCGTCATGTGTGCCAGGCAGTGTGCTGAGGTCTTCCTAGCTGCCTGACACCCCTATTGACATAAGAGGGAATGAGCATAGATAGTGCAGGGATGGGCCCAGGTCACTTGTGCAGAAGGACAGAGGCAGGATTTGAGCTCATGTTTGTTAAACTGACCATGTTTGAGGTCAGAACTTGGAGCTCTGGCACTTCTCAGAAAGGCGTTTTTTTTTTGTTTTGTTTTGTTTTTTTGTTTGTTTGTTTTTTTGAGGTGGAGTCTCGCTGTGTTGCCCAGGCTGGAGTGCAGTGGCGCCATCTTAGCCCCCTGCAATCTCCGCCTCCCGGGTTCAAGCAGTTCTCCTGCCTCAGCTTCCCTATTAGCTGGGACTACAGGCACCCACCGCCATGCCCAGCTAATTTTTGTATTTTTAGTAGAGACAGGGTTTTACTATGTTGACCAGGCTGGTCTCAAACCCCTGACATCAGTTGATCTGCCTGCCTTGGCCTCCCAAAGTGCTGGAATTACAGACTTGAGCCACCACGCCCAGCTGGAAAGGCTTCTTCTGATCTCCCACCCTTCCCCATGCACATGCCGTGTTGGGTCTCCGCAATGTGTGTTCCTGGGACACCTAAACTTTCCCAGCAGAGCAGTCACGTGGGAATATTTGTTTAGTATTTCTCCTCCCCATATGCTCGTTGGGGCAGAGCCACCGGTCTTCGTTTCTTCCTGTATCCCCTGTACACTGCTGCTGCCTGGAATGAGTAACCTTTTTTTGTGTTTTGAGACAGAGTCTCGCTCTGTTGCCCAGGTGTGCAGTGGCGTGATCTCAGCTCACTGCAACCTCCACCTCCTGGGTTCAAGTGATTCTCGTGCCTCAGCCTCCTGAGTAGCTAGAATTACAGGTGCGCGCCACCATGCCTGGCTAATTTTTTCATACTTTTAGTAGAAACGTGGTTTCACCATGTTGGCCAGGCTGGTCTCAAACTCCCGACCTCAGGTGATCCACCTGCCTCAGCCTCCCAAAGTGCTGGGATCACAGGTGTGAACCACTGTGCATGGCCTGCAGTGAGTAACATTTGATTGGCATCTATTGATGGTGGGAGGGCCTGTTTTCACGATCCTTTGCTAGGGGAAGGGTCTTGCTGAGCAGCGCCTCTCAGACTTCCCGGAAACAGACCAAGCGCTTAATGTTTCTAGTCTGTGCTGGATCAGCCATGTATACAGGTTGTGCTGCATGTAACTAACCCCGTCGTTTGGATAATACCAGGCTCGTCTAAACCGTGTTCAGCAAGATGGTGTGTTCAGCACAGGCTCGGATGGAGCAGGAATGTCAGGTTGTCAGGTTGTCATCCCTGAAAAATAGAAATTTCTGGGCTTGTGTTCTGTGTGCTGTACTTACCAAGCAGCCCCAGTCTGTAGATGCTACGGGTAGCACCTTTGTAGATCACCTAATCTAGACCCATTCTTTTATTTATTTATTTATTTATTTTGAGACAGAGTCTTGCTCTGCATTGACACGATCTCAGCCCGCTGCAACCTTTGCCTCCCGGGTTCAAGTGATTCTCCTGCCTCAGCCTCCTGAGTAGCTGGGATTACAGGCACATGCCACCACACCCGGCTAACTTTTGCATTTTTAGTAGAGACAGGGTTTCACTGTGTTGGCCAGGCTGGTCTCCAACTCCCGACCTCAGGTGATCCGCCTGCCTCGGCCTCCCAAAGTGCCGGGATTACAGGTGTGAGCCTCCGTGCCTGGCCTAATCTGGACCCATTCTTTTCATTCTGGAGGTCCAGAGAGGGAGAATGACTGACTGGAAACCCTGGAGGAAGGGTTTGGAACCCAGGTCTCTGGAGTCTTCACATACTAAATTGCCTTCCCTCAGAGGGGTGTCTGTTCCTTGGCCTTCAAGGGGACAAGAATAAGTCTCACCAAGACACACCTTCCCTTTCCCTTGCCTGAATTAGGATGCTTTTAGTTGTAAACACTGCAAACCCAGCTCAAAGTGGTTAAAGCAAATTGAAACGTCCAAGGGTGGAATTGTCTTCAGACACCCTGGGTTTAGGTGTCAAACCACTCCTCCAAGATTAGGGTTGGGGTTGGAGTTGGGGTTAGGATTAGGATTAGAGTCAGTATCTGACTCTCTGCAGCTCTCAGTACCCCTTTCTTTTGTGTTGGTTTTACTGTGAGACTGGTCAGGGTTGGCAAAGATGACCCCAGAGCAGGGGCTGGCATGTTTTCCTGTAAAGGGCCATATAGTAAATATTTGAGGCTTTGCGGGCCATATGGTGTGTGTCTGGCACAACAACATGACTCAGCTCTGCCGTTGTAGTACAAAAGCAGCAGGACATGATATGTAAATGAATAGGTATGGCTGTGGGCCAATCAAACTTTATTCATTGACACTGAGATTTGAATTTCTTGTAATTTTTTTGTCTCACAAAATATTCTTCTTCTTTTTTTTTTTTTTCATGTAAAAACCAGCCGGGTATGGAGACTCATGCCTGTAATCTCAACAGTTTGAGAGGCTTAGGCAGGAGGATCACTTGAAGCCAGGAGTTCAAGACCCGCCTGGGGAACATAGCAAAACCCCATATTTATATTAAAAAAAAAAGTAAAAACTATTAGCTCACAGGCCATCCAAAAACAGGTGGAAGAGGCTCCTGGATTTGGCCTGTAGGCACTGAGGTTACATCTTCCCAGCTCAGCAAGCCTGGCAGAAAGTGTCTGTTTGCCAGTAGTTGGGGGAAAAGTCCCAGGGCAGACTCTCATTGGATAGACTTGGGTCACATGCCCCTTCTTGAGCCAGTCAGAGGCAGAGGGACTTGGTGCTTTCAGGAGATTGGTCAGTGGTAGACACAGCCTGAGTGCTGAGGGTAGGGAAGAGGGAGAAACCCGAAGGAAAAGCCACACTGTTGCCGAAGTTGGAGGCAGTGAGTGCCGGGTGGGTGGAAGTCACAAAAGCCCACTGCAGAGGTGGCAGTAGGGGTGGGATGTTAGCTGTGCCATAAAAGTGCTTTCTGATTCTTCCAGGTGACAACATCCGGGAATTCTTGCTGAGCCTCAGATACTTTCGAATCTTCATCGCCCTGTGGAACATCTTCATGATGTTCTGCATGATCGTGTGAGTCCGACTTGCCCTTTCCTTTCAGTGTCATCTCTTAGTCTCCTTCTCCAGGATGACCTACCTGATGGTCATTCTCTGTTCTTTCAGTCATCACTCTTGTATCCTGCTTTCTGTTTTGTTTGTTTATTTTTTGTTTTGTTTGAGATGGAGTCTTAGACTCTGTCGCCCAGACTAGAGTGCAGTGGTGCGATCTGGGCTCACTGCAACCTCCGCCTCCAGGTTCAAGCGATTCTCCTGCCTCAGCCTCCCCAGTAACTGGGACTACAGGTGCATGCCACCACGCCCGGCTGATTTTTTGTATTTTTAGTAGAGACGGGGTTCCATCATATTAGCCAGGATGGTCTTGATCTCCTGACCTCGTGAGTCACCCACTTCAGGCTCCCAAAGTGCTGGGATTCCAGGAGTGAGCCACTGTGCCCGGCCCTGTTTTTTGTTGTTGTTGTTGTTGTTGTTGTTGTTTTTGAGACAGAGTCTTGCTCTGTTGCCCAGGCTGGAGTGCAGTGACGTGATCTTGGCTCACTGCAACCTGCGCCTCCCTGCTTCAGGCAATTCTCCTGCCTCAGCCTCCCAAGTAGCTGGGATTACAGGTGCCCACCACCACACCTGGCTAATTTTTGTATTTTTATAAGAGACAGGGTTTCACCATGTTGGTCAGGCTGGTCTCGAACTCCTGACCTCATGTGATCCACCTGCTTCAGCCTCCCAAAATTACAGGTGTGAGCCACCACGCCTGGCCCTGCTTTCTCTTTTCAAAATGTGTAAGTGAGGGAACCAGTACCTGAAAGGGTTAAACTCTGTCCCTGCGTCCCCACCGAACCAGGCTGGAACTTTGATTGGAACATGGAGTTCTCCAGCCCCTGGCTATGCCTGGCACCTCTGCAGGGGCTGCCAGGAGATGCCTTTCCTGAGCCCATGGCCCTGTCACCTCTCACCAGCTCTGCTGCATCTGCCGAGGTGGAAAATGTGGTTTAAATGTCCAGCATGCTGCCAGAACCTGCTCTAGCTGGGCTGGAAGCCAGCAGAAATGTATTCAGACTTTATTGTTTTAAATTCTGGCTTTTCATTTTCTCATTAGACTGAGAAAACTCAAGCAGATTGCCTTTCCATCTAGCATTGGGTCCGTAACTCTGATACTGCTGTTAACGAATTGTGAGATTTGCTGTAAATGGATTTGGGAAAAGACACAATGGGAGAATCTGGTGTTCTTGGCCTCTGTGGGTCCATCCCTGCATACTTCCCCCAGAAAGAAAGAGGACAAAAAGTTGGCTGTCCTGAGCGACTGAGACTCCGAACGTGGGGTTGCTGTGCAGTCCGCGTGCCACCCCAGTGGCTGTTTGCGGAGATGCTTCCAGGACATAGGAGATGTGGGGAGGATGGCATTTCACCCTCATCACAAGGACCATGATGTATTCCCAGAAAGGCCCTTGCCAAGGTATCCTACCTGGCAGAGAGGATCTGAGAGCACGTATGAGGCTTGCCTAGGAACAGAGAAAGCTTGTGAAGAGGTCAAGGAACTTGCATGAAAGTGTAGGAATGGCCAGGTGCAGTGGCTCAGGCCTGTAATCCCAGCACTTTGGAAGGCCGAGGTGGGAGAATTGCTTGAGCCCAGAAGTTTGAAACCAGCCTGGGCAGCATGGTGGAACTCCATGTTTACCAAAAATTTAAAAATTAGCCGAGTGTAGTGGCACCTGCCTGTAGTTCCAGCTCCTTGGGAGGCTGAGGTGGGAGGATCACTTGAGCCCTAGAGGCAGAGGTTGCAGTGAGCTGAGATCCTGCCACTGCACTCCAGCCTGGGCAACAGAAGAAGACCCTGTCTCCAAACAAATAATAAATAATCAAGACCTAAAGGACAAGAAGACGTTTGCCATTTGCAGAGCTGGAGAAAAGCATGGTGGCACAGGAAGTAGCATGTTCAAAGGTCCTGGGGCAGGGAAGAAGTCAGCATTCTTCCCTTATTCTCGTCTTTGCAGAGGTCCTGGGGTAGGGAAGAAGTCAGCCTGCTTCCCTTATTCTCATCTTCGCAAAGGTCCTAGGGCAGGGAAGAAGTCAGCCTGCTTCTCTCATTCTCGTCTTTGCAGAGGTCCAGGGCAGGGAAGAAGTCAGCATGCTTGTCTCATTCTCATCTTTCCTGTGCACCTGCTTCATCGTCCTCTCCTGTTTGACCTACATCTTCACTCCCTCATCCGCCAGCCTATGACCAGAACAGCAGCCTCGGGCGTCCTCCCAGCTCAACTTTCCAAGATCAGTGTAGTCAGTAGCCCAGGGTCCTGATTTTGTTTCCTGGGGCAGAGTCTGGTTGACTCACCTTGGCATCACTCAGGTCCCTTTGGGGTGGGGGTTCTTGATTCTGCTATAACCACTTAGGTCAAGGGTCATCAGACCACAGGCCACATCTCCCCACTGCCTGTTTTTGTGAATGAACTTCACAAAAGTTCATGTGTGTGGCTGCTTCTGTGTCACAGCGGTGGAGTTGAGTTGTGTGACAGAGACTACATGGCTCGCAGAGCCAAAACTGTTAGTAAACAGTTGCCCGTTACAGAGAAAATGAGCCAACCCCTGACCCAGGCCAGCTCTTTCACTGGGGGCCATGGGTGAGAGAAGATTCTCTCAAGAAAGGGCTGTCTCAGGGAGGGAGTGACTGGCTTTCCCAGGACATTTAAAACCTGGAAATCACCTAAGTGTCCAAGAACAGGAGAAGGATCAGGTAACTTGAAGGATGCCCACGTGACCAGCTGTCATGATACCGTCACTGATGATGTGCCAGAAGGTTCTGTCTGCATGGGGAAATGAAACGTTCTGAAAGTGAAGAAGGCCGGAGGGTACTCATCTGTGGAGCCTGACTTCAGCTGTGTAACGTGCAGGCAGTAACCATGGATAAACCCTAAATGAGTGCCTTAAGTATGGGAGTGAAACCCTGTTTAGCGCGGGAGTTGGAAGGATCCACTCCAGATGGGGTAGAGAGGGGACCCTGCAGCAGTTGCTGAGGAAATTGGCAGACCCTGGGCATGGTTCAATATTCCCTGTGCCCATTTATTTTTATTCTTATTTTTTGAGATGGAGTCTTGCTGTGTCACCCAGACTGGAGTGCAGTGGCACCATCTCGGCTCACTGCATCCTCCACCTCCCGGGTTCAAGTGATTCTCCTGCCTCAGCCTCCCAGGGAGCTGAGACTACAGGCACGCACCACCACACTTGACTAATTTTTCTACTTTTGGTAGAGATGGGATTTCATCCTGTTGACCAGGCTGGTCTCGAACTCCTGACCTCAAATTATTTGCCCGCCTCAGCCTCCCAAAGTGCTGGAATTACAGACGTGAGCCACCACGCCCAACCTCCCTGTGCCCACTTCTGTGTTGTTTGAGCTTTGGAAATTTTTTTTTTTTTTTTTTTTTGAGACGGAGTCTTGCTCTGTCTCCCAGGCTGTAGTGCAGTGGCGCAATCTCGGCTCACTGTAAGCTCCGCCTCCCGGGTTCACGCCATTCTCCTGCCTCAGCCTCCCAAGTAGCTGGGACTACACGCGCACACCGCCACGCCCGGCTAATTTTTTGTATTTTTAGTAGAGATGGGGTTTCACCATGTTAGCCAGGATGCTCTTGATCTCCTGACCTTGTGATCTGCCTGCCTCGGCCTCCTTAGGTGCTGGGATTACAGGCATGAGCCACCGTGCCTGGCCGAGCTTTGGAAATTTTAAGAAGTTATGAAAAGTCTGAAATAAGGGGAGAAACGTCCCTGAGTATTTAGGGATCGGTAGCACGTCATCTATAACTTACATTGAAACACATCAAAAATACGGATAAATGAATAGATACATGGATAGGTACGTGGTACAGCAAAGTGTTAATTGCAGAATGTAGGTGGTGGCAGTGTGTTTCAACATAACTATTCCATGTGTTGAAATTTTCATAAAATAACAGGAAAAGTTAGGGAGAAAATGAACCATGGAGAGAGTTTACAAGTAAAACGCGGAAGTCTGTCTTCTCAATCCAGTATTTTATAGAATATTCACAGGATTGTGCAGCCACCATCTCTATCCAATTTCAGAACGTTTTCATCAACACAGAAAGAAATCGCGTGCCCACTGGCAGTCACTCCCGTTTCCCCCTCCCCTAGCCCCTGGCAACAACTCATCTGCTTCCTGTCTCTGTGGATTTGCCTCATGTGGACAGTTTATATAAATGGAGTCATACACTGCATGGCCTTTTGTGCCTGGCGTCTCTCGCTCAGCATCATGTTTTTGAGGTTCATCCATGTTGTAGCGTGGAGCGGTGCTTCATTCCCTTTCATGGCAGAATCATATTCCCTTGTATGACTGTACCCCAGTTTTCCATCTATCAGTTGGTGGATAGTTGGGATGTTTGTATTTTTTACCTATTATGAATAATGGTGACAAGAACATTCACGTACAAGTTTTTGTGCAGATTTATGTTTTTAGTTATTAGCTATATAGGAGTGAAATTGCTGGGTTATATGATCACTCTACGTTTATAATTTTCTTTGTTTTTTATGGAGACAGAGTCTCACTCTGTTGCCAAGGCTGGAGTGCAGTGGCACGTTCTTGGCTCCCTGAAACCTCCACCTCCCAGGTTCAAGCGATTCTCCTGCCTCAGCCTCCCGAGTAGCTGGGATTACAGGCATGCGCCACCACTCCTGACTAATTTTTTGTATTTTTAGTAGAGATGGGGTTTCACCATGTTGTCCAGGCTGGTCTTGAACTCCTGACCTCATGATCCACCCGCCTTGGCCTCCCAAAGTGCTGGGATTACAGGCATGAGCCACTGTGCCCAGCCAGTTTGAAGGTTTTGATTTGCATTTCCTTGATAGTTAATGATACTGAACATATTTTCTTTTTTGTTTTTTTTTTTTGGAGACAGAGTCTCTCTCTGTCACCAGGCTGGAGTGCAGTGGCGTGATCCTGGCTTACTGCAAGCTCCGCCTCCTGGGTTCAAGCGATTCTCCTGCCTCAGCCTCTCGAGTAGCCGGGATTACAGGCATGTGCCACCACGCCCAGCTAATTTTTGTGTTTTTAGTAGAGATGGGGTTTCACCATCTTGGCCAGGCTGGTCTCGGACTCCTGACCTCGTGATCCACCGCCTCGGCCTCCCAAAGTGCTGGGATTACAGGTATAAGCCACTGTGCCCGGCCGATATTGAACATATTTTCATGTACCTATTGGCCATTTGTCCATCTCCTTTGAGGAAATGTCTTCTTAAGATTCTCTGCCCTTTTTGAAAATTGGGTTATTGCTGATCCATAAGGGTTCTTTGTGTATTCTCATTATCAGTTCCTTATCACATGCGTATTTTGCAAGCATTGTCTCCCGTTTCATATGTTGTCTTTTCACTTTCTTGATGGTGTCATTTTAAGCACAAAAGTTTTTTATTGTGAATGGCCAGGCACAGTGGCTCCTGCCTGTAATCCCAGCACTTTGGGAGGATGAGGCAGTTGGATCACTTGAGGTCAGGAGCTTGAGACCAGCCTGACCAACATGGTGAAACCCCATCCCTACTAAAAGTACAAAAATTAGCCAGGCGTGGTGGCTGTCGCCTGTAATCCTAGCTACTCTGGAGGCTGAGGCAGAAGAATTGCTTGAACCCAGGAGTAGGAGGTTGTAGTGAGCCGAGATTGCCCGATGGCACTCCACCCTGAGCAACAGAGCAAGAGTCCATCTCAAAAAAAAAAGGTTTTTATTGTGATGAAGTTGAATTTATGTTTTTTTCTTTTTGTCACTTGTGCTTTGCGTATTATAGTAAGAAATCATTGCCTAACCCAAGGTTACAAAGATGTACGTGTAAGTTTTCTTCCAAGAGTTTTGTAGTTTGGATTCTGGTAGGTAGTTAGGTCTGTGATCTGTTTTGAGTAAATTTTTTTATATGGCGTTAAGCAGGGGTCCATCTTTATTCTTTTGCATGTGGAAATCCAGCTGTTTCTGCTCTCTTATTTTTTTCAGATAACCTTTTTATTTTGGAATGAGTTTAGATTTGTGGAAATGTTGCAAAGAATATACCGAAAGTTCTTGTATGTATCTTCTGTTTAACAGGTGTACCACCTTCCCTTATAGGGTGATGGTGTTGGCTGGGTGCAGTGGCTCACGCCTGTAATCCCAGCACTTTGTGGGGCTGAGGCAGGGGGATCACTTGAGGTCAGGAGTTCGAAACCAGCCCAGCCAACATGGTGAAACCCCCGTTTCTACTGAAAATACAAAAATTAACCTGGCTTGGTGGCAGGTGCCTGTAATTGCAGCTATTCAGCAGGTTGAGGCAGGAGACTCGCTTGAACCTAGGATAGAGAGGTTGCAGTGAGCCGAGATCGCACCACTGTACTCCAGCCTGGGCGGCAGAGCACGACTCTAAAAAAGAAAAGAGTATATCCTTCTTTTAACTGTGTCGTTCAATATTGTTCATTATATTCACAGGTGGATCACAGGTTACTTGAAAAAATCAGGCAATCATGTAAAATCATCTAACTAATAGTCATGTAAAATAATCTCTGACAATATTTTTAAAACGATCACGTCGTTTTAAAATCCTCACAGACATTTCTGCCCTCTGACTTCTCCAGGCTGTTCGGCTCTTGAATCCCAGCGATGAAACCAGGAACTCACTTTCCCAGGATGCCGAGTCTCCATTCCTCCATTCCTGATGACTTCAAGAATGTTTTTGACCAGAGAACTGACAACCTTCCCAGAAAGCCCAAGCTCGTGGTGCGTGGAAAAGTGTTCGCCGAGATAGGCATGGCTTCCCAGCCACGTCCCTGTTTTCAAAGACAGTTTCACTTTAGTCTCTGAATTGGAATGCTGTCTACTGAACGGGTTTCAGGAGGGTTTATATAAGGGACTGTGATGAAATTGCATTCCCCATGGATAAAAGAAAAATCATTTCTATCCAGAGATCTGAGCAGAAGGATTGGCTTGTAAGTTTAACACAGCTGTGTTTTTGGACATTCAGTGTTACTTGCTGAGTCTGACAGCCTTTGGGCCCAGCCAGGGTCCTGTTAACAAATTCTTTTCACATCCCAACAGGGTCTGCTTGGCCACTCAGTACAGCTGCGATTAACCCTAAAGCTTTAAGGAACGGGCCACCTGTAATAGGGACACCAGCCTTCCGGTATAGAAACTAAATTGTTAGCAAGAGCGTTGAGCTAGTTCCTGGTGCAGTGTTTCCACAGAAGACATGTGGAGCAGTTGTGGGAATGTTAAGGGAAATTTTTCTCTGCCTTGACCCCTTTGTTAAATAAAATGACTTTGGGAGCCATTCATTGTACAGTTGCAAGAATGAGAGTGATTTTATGATGTAGTGACATTGGGACCGTGTTCTAAAACCTTGGGTTTCTGAGTCTGCTTTTTGAGTAGGTGATTTTGAGGTTGAAAAACCAGGGGCCTGCATCTAGGAAATAGAGCGTTTTCCAGAAGCTTCTTTGAAAGGGAATCCTGGTTTCGTTGCCAAAATGAAACGCCCGGGGTTGGCGCTGAATCCCACAGCTGTGTGATTTGCTCGTTGAGTTTTTTGTTGTCTGCTTTTGTTTGTTGGTTTGTTTATACCAGTAAGAATGAGCCCGAATGTTGGTGGTTTTTGAAATCCTGACTTGGAGGTAAACCTGGAGGAAGGAAAAAAAGTAAATATGCAGGGTTTTAGGACTGAGTAGCCTTGAAAATAAACCTCATTTCTAAAAAGGACCTTTTGTTTATACTTTTTTTTTTTTTTTAAAGCAAGAAGTCAATTTCCAACCTGACTCCTTTTGAATTACCCTGCGGGAAAAACCTAGGATTCATTTTGGAGACCGTGAAAAAGAAAAGGGTCAGTGGTAGAGTTTCCTTTTTGGATTTAGCTCAATAAATGATGGTCAATAATTGGGCAAATGGGGCTCGGCGCAGTGGCCCATACCTGTAATCCCAGCACTTGGGAGGCCAAGGCAGGCGGATCACTTGAGGTCAGGAGTTCGAAACTAGCCTGGCCAACATGGTGAAAACCTATCTGTACTTAAAAAAATAGAAAAATTAGCCAGATACGGTGGCGTGCGCCTATAATCCCAGCTACTTGGGAGGCTGAGGCATGAGAATTGCTTGAACCTGGGAGGTGGCGCTGAGATTGAGCCACTGCACTTCAGCCTGGGTGACACAGTGAGATTCTGTCTCAAAAAAAAAAAAAGGATTTGAGCAAGTGGAATTTTGACTGGAGCTGCTCCTAAAAGTATTGAAAGCGTCATTGCTAATGGTGGGCTGTTGCTAGACCAGGGTCAAGTCCACTTTTGCTGCCTCTCAGGTTGTAGAATTCTCCTTGATCACTTCTGTAAATTCATTTGCTTGCCGTATCCCAGCCAAGCATCACCCCATGGTCTGTAAGTAGCAGAGGTCGGAGCTGCTGGGTCTCGCTTTGCTGAGGTCGGTGTCCTCCTCGGAACAGGCATGCCAAGATCTTGGCTGAGTCCCTCGCAAGCCAGATGAATGGTGTGAAGAAACCTTCCTGCCCTATTCAGACTGGCGCGGAGGTCTCAATGAGGCGAGGCATTTGTCCATTATGGGGATGAATCGTGCTCTCAGAAGAGAATCCTGTCATTGAGGTTTTGTTTCAATAGTCCTCTTTTTCTCCAGAGAACTGTCATCTCATTGTTAATAATAGCAGCGTGGCTTTTTCAGATGCTAGTTGGTGGCTGCTGTACCTTTTAAAAATGGAATCTCATGGTTGTGTCTCTTAAGGAAGCTTTTCAGGAAACTTCACTGGCCCCAGAGGTTATCAGAGTTTGAAGTTTGGGTACCTAGTGTCTCGTAGCGTTTAAGCACTAATGTTCTGGGTCAGTTAGGTGTGAGTTCAAATCCCATCTCAGCTCATTCTGAGTGGGACCTTGGCTAATTGCTTTCCCCTCTCCAAGCCTCAGCTTCCACATCTCTAAAATGGGCCTGCAAGTTGTGTGTGCCTGAGGTTGTTGTAAGTTTCGATGAACTCGAATGCGGCTGAGTGCCTGAGAGCGCCTGTTGCTGTGGGTATCATCACTGTGTGCGTTTTCTGTCTTCTCATCCACTTTTCTTTGTGCACACGCACCATTAAAGGCTGATGACAGCATTTAAAAAAATTGCACACAGAGGCCAGCGCAGCGGCTTCCAGCACTTTGGGAGGCCGAGGCAGGTGGATCACGAGGTCAGGAGTTCGAGACCAGCCTGGCCAAGATGGTGAAACCCCGTCTCTACTAAAAATGCAAAAATTAGCTGGGTATGCTGGCATGCCCCTGTAATCCCAGCTACTCAGGAGGCTGAGGCAGAGAATTGCTTAAAAGCCTGGGAGGTGGAGGTTGCAGTGAGCTGAAATCATGCCACTGCACTCCAGCCTGGGTGACAGAGCAAGATCCTCTGTCTCTAAAAAATATATATATTACAAACAGGCTGGGTGCGGTGGTGACCCACACCCTGTAATCCTAGCATTTTGGGAGGCCGAAGTGGGCATTTCACCTGAGGTCAGGAGTTCGAGACCAACCTGGCCAACATGACAAAACCCTGTCTCTACTAAAAAATACAAAAATTAGCCAGGCGTGGTGGCGCGGGCCTGTAATCCCAGCTACTCAAAAGGCTGAGGCAGGAGAATCACTTGAACCCGGGAGGCGGAGGTTGCAGTAAGCCGAGATCACACCACTGCACTCCAGCCTAGGCGACAAGAGCGAAACTCCATCTCAAAAAAAAAAAAAATGCAAACAATGTCCAACCTGGTACACCTTTTCCTGTCTTCACCATCCCCATGCAACATTTTCCGTATTCCTGTATGTATGTTTTGAGAGTGGATAAGGAAGGATGAGTTCTGCTGTTTTCATTTCAGCATTATTTTCTTTACACTTGCCGTGTTGCTGGGAGGTGTTACAGTTCTCGTTTTTACTTATGGTGCAGTGTCAGTAAATCAGTCCTTAGCCACCTTCTTGCTGGACTTGGTTTATATTTTTTTTTTTTTTTTTTTTGAGACTGAGTCTGGCTCTGCCGCCCAGGCTGGAGTGCGGTGGCCGGATCTCAGCTCACTGCAAGCTCCGCCTCCCGGGTTCACGCCATTCTCCTGCCTCAGCCTCCCGAGTAGCTGGGACCACAGGCGCCCGCCACTTCGCCCGGCTAGTTTTTTTGTATTTTTTAGTAGAGACGGGGTTTCACCGTGTTAGCCAGGATGGTCTCGATCTCCTGACCTCGTGATCCGCCCGTCTCGGCCTCCCAAAGTGCTGGGATTACAGGCTTGAGCCACCGCGCCCGGCTTGGTTTATATTTTGTTCGCTGTGATCAAGGCTGCCCCTGACACCAGTGTTGTGATCTTCATTGGCTTCCATTAGGACATTAGCTTCCTTGGGGCAGATAACCCTGGAGGGGTCCATAATATCCTTAAATACCATTGGAGTGGCTTTAAGTGGCTTTTGTTTGTTTTACTTTGTTTGAAAAAATTTTTTAGGCCTGATAGGGTGGCTTATGCATGTAATCCCAGCACTTTAGGAGGCTGAGGTGGGCGGATCACTTGAGGCCAGGAGTTCATTACCAGCCTGGCCAATATGGTGAAACCCTCTCTTTACTAAACATACAAATATTAGCCGGGCATAGTGGCACGTGCCTTTAGTCCCAGCTACTTAGGAGACTGAGGTAGAGAAATCGCTTGAACTCGGGAGGCAGAGATGGCAGTGAACCGAGATGGTGCACTTCAGCCTGAGTGATGCAGTGAGACCCCTGTCTCAAAAAAAAAATTTTTTTTTTTTAACTACTAAGGCATATTCATTGAAGAAAACCGGGCTTTTTTTTCTTTTTTTAAAGCCAGGGTCTCACTCGACTGGGTGCGGTGGCTCATGCCTATAATCCCAGCACTTTGGGAGGCCGAGGTGGGCGGATCACGAGGTCAGGAGTTCGATGAACCCCCTTTTCTACTAAAAATACAAAAATTAGCCGGGTGTGGTGGCACGTGCCTGTAATCCCAGCTACTCAGGAGGCCAAGGCAGGAGAATCTCTTGAACTTAGGAGACGGAGGTTGCAGTGAGCCACGATTGCACCACTGCACTCCAGCCTGGGTGATAGAGCGAGACTCCATCTCAAAAAAAAAAAGACAGGATCTCACTCTGTTGCCAAGGCTGGAGTGTAGTGGCGTGATGAGAGCTCACTGCAGCCGCGATCTTCCCACCTCAGTCTCCCAAGTAGCTGGGACCACAGGCACGTACCACAGGCTAATTTTTTTTTTTTTTTTTGGTAGAGACAGGGTCTCCCTATGTTGCTTAAACTGCTCTCAAACTCGTGGACTCAACACACCTCCCACCTCGGCCTCCAAAATTTCTGGGATTACAGGCATGAACCACAATATCATTCTTTTTTTTAATTTTTATTTATTTATTTTTTTGAGACAGTCTTATTCTCGCCCAGGCTGGAGTGCAGTGGAGTGATCTCGGCTCAATGCAACCTTCACCTCCCAGGTTCAAGCAATTCTCATGCCTCAGCCTCCTGAGTAGCCGGGATTACAGGTGCCTGCCCAGCTAATTTTTGTATTTTTAGTGGAGATGGGGTTTCACCATGTTGGCCAGGCGCGTCTCGAACCTCTGCCCTCAAGTGACCCACCCACCTCAGCCTCCCAAAGTGCTGGGATTACAGGTGTGAGCCACTACGCTCAATCACAATATGATTCTTAATAACTGCAAATACGCCATTGTAAAGACATACCGTGATTAATTTAACCAGTCCCCAGTTGATGGGCACCTGGTTTGTGTTCAGATTTTGTGTATTAGAAAACAAGACTACAGGCTGGGAGTCACTGCCGAAGTGATAAGCTGTGGGTGGTGAGTGCAGAGAAGGCCACAGTGTACAGCACCTACCCTGGGAGTGTTCACTTGGGGTTCATGTTGGAACCCATTTTGCTTCCTCCACCATCGCACGTTGAAGGAGAACGTATTTTTGCATGGGTTTCCTCATTGCCCTTCATGTACATCTGCTCTAGGGCAGGAGTCAGCAAACTACAGCCCAGAGGGCACATCTGGCCCACGGCTTGTTTTTGTAAATAAAGTTTTATTGGGGCCGGGCACAGTGGCTCACAACTGTAATCCCTGCACTTTGGGAAGCTGAGCCAGGTGGATCCCTTGAGGTCAGGAGTTCAAGATTAGCCTGACTGCTGTGGTAAAAATCCTTTACTAAAAATACAAAAATTAGCCGGGTGTGGTAGTGCACACTTGTAGTCCAAGCTACTCAGGAGGCTGAGGCAGGAGAATTGTTTGAACCTGGGACGTAGAGGTTGCAGTGAGCCGAGATTTTTCTGCTGCACTCCAGCCTGGGCGACAGAGCTAGACTGTCTCCAAAAAAAAAAAAAGTTGTGTTAGGACTGGGTGCAGTGGCTTACGCCTGCAGTCGCAGCACTTTGGGAGGCCAAGCTGGGTGGATCACCTGAGGTTGGAAGTTCGAGACCAACCTGACCAACATGGAGAAACCCTGTCTACTAAAAATGCAAAATTAGCCAAGTGTGGTGGCACATGCCTGTAATCCCAGCTACCAGGGAGGCTGAGGCAGGAGAATCGCTTGAACCTGGGAAGTGGAGGTTGCGGTGAGCTGAGATCGTGCCATTGCACTGTAGCCTGGGCCACAATAGTGAAACTCCATCTCAAAAAAAAAAAAATTGTATTGGAATCTGGCCACACCCCTTTGTGTGTGTATTACCTACAATTGCTTTAGCAACCTCCATACTACAACTGCAAAGTGGAGTAGTGGCACAGAAACCATATGGCCTGCAGAATGGAAAATGTCACCTATTTGGCACCTTACCAGAAAAATTTGCCAACTGCTGAGCTAGGGTGTGATGGAGAATCCCAAGGTGTCCCTTCCTTCCCAAAGCCACTTGGGGAATCATCTGTACCCTTGTGGCCTGCATTTTAACGAAGATATACACAAACACGTTTTTTAAATTTGCTGGAAATCTTCCCCCCCATTTTCAAGTGTGGTGGTTAATCAATCGAAAGAAAACCCAGTTTTCTTTCTTTCTTTCTGTCTGTCTGTCTTTTTCTTTTTTTCTTTCTTTCTTTCTGTCTTTCTTGTCTTTCTTTGTTTTTTTTTTGAGACTGTCACCCAGGCTGGAGTGCAGTGGCACGATCTCAGCTCACTGCAGCCTCCGCCTCCCGGGTTCAAGTGATTTTCTTGCCTCAGCCTCCCAAGTAGCTGGGATTACAGGCACCCACCACCACGCCTGGATAATGTTGGTATTTTTAGTAGAGATGGGGTTTCTCCATGTTGGCCAGGCTGGTCTCGAACTCCTGACCTCAGGTGATCCGCCCACCTCAGCCTCCCGAAGTTCTGGGATTACAGGCGTGAGCTGCTGTGACTGGCCTCTTTCTCTTGACAGTTGGAGGAAAGACCCATCTGAGGCTCCCTGAGACTCTTCAGAACAGCAGCAGTGCGATTGGATAATGAGATCCGCTCTCCTCTGAAGTGGTTAGATTTGAAACGCCAGCAAAGCTGTCATTAGCAAGGCATTTTCTTTTCATTTCAACCATTTCATTATCTCCTTCTTTACCAAATTTGCGTTTATGAAATATTTGACAAGCCTCCTGATGTTTTCCTGTGTTGATGGAAGACAGATGCTGTTTGTGTAAAAGGAAAAGGCATGCTATAAAAAGAAAAAGAAGGATAAGAAGGGCGAGGCAGGGAGGCTCATGCCTGTAATCCCAGAAGTTCGAGGCCAGCCTGGCCAACATGGCGAAACTCCATCTCTACTAAAAATACAAAAATTAGCCAGGCGCGGTGACACACACCTGTAATCCCAGCTACTTGGAAGGCTGAGACAGGAGAATTCCTTGAACCTGGGAGGCGGAGGTTGCAGTGAGTGGAGATCATGCCGCTGCTAAAAAACACAAAAATTAGCTGGGCGTGGTTACGGGTGCCTGTAATCCCAGATACTCAGGAGGCTGAGGCAGGAGAATCGCTTGAACCCGGGAGGCGGAGGTTGCATTGGGTCGAGATCACACCATTGCACTCTAGCCTGGGCAACAAGAGTGAAACTCTGTCTCAAAAAAAAAAAAAAAAAAAGACTGCCTGAGACTGGGTAATTTTTTGTTTTTGTTTTTGTTTTTTGAGACAGAGTCCACTCCCGCCCAGGCTGGAGTACAGTGGCGTGATCTCGACTCACTGCAAGCTCCGCCTCCTGGGTTCACGCCATTCTCCTGCCTCAGCCTCCCAAGTAGCTGGGACTACAGGCACCTGCCAGCACGCCCAGCTAATTTTTTTTTTTTTTTTATTTTCAGTAGAGACGGGTTTCACCGTGTAGCCAGGATGGTCTCAATCTCCTGACCTCGTGATCCGCTCGCCTCGGCCTCCCAAAGTGCTGGGATTACAGGCATGAGCCACCGCGCCTAGCTTAGCCGAGACTGGGTAATTTATAAACAAAAGAGGTTTAATTGACTCACAGTTATGTACGGTTGGGGAGACCCCCAGGAAACTTACAATCATGGCAGATGAGGAAACACGTGTCCTTCTGCCCATAGTGGCAGGAAGGAGAAGAATGAGAGCTGAGTGAAGTGGTTGCCCCTTATAAAAACATCAGATCTCGTGAGAGCTTACTATCACTAGAAGAGCATGGGGGAAGCACCCCATGATTCAGTTACCTCTCTCCAGGTCTCTGCCACCACACATGGGAATTATGGGAACTACAACTCAAGATGAGATTTGGGTGGGGATACAGGCAAACTGTATCAGCTGTCATGCTCATTAGTTTGTGTATCATCTGTGGCTCCTTTAGCACTACAAGGGCAGGATTGAGTCCTTGCAGCAGAGACCATTCAGCCTGCAAAGCTGAACCTATTTACTATCCGACCCTTTTTGGAAAAGTTTACTGATCTCTGGACTAGACGGTTTTTAAAAAATGACATCTTATGGCCGGGCGTGGTGGCTCACGCCTGTAATGCCAGCACTTTGGGAGGCCGAGGCAGGCGGAACATCTCCTGAGGTCAGGAGATGGAGACCATCCTGGCTAACATGGTGGAACCCCGTCTCTACTAAAAATACAAAAACTTAGCCGGGCGTGGTGGTGGGCGCCTGTAATCCCAGCTACTCGGGAGGCTGAGGCAGGAGAATGGCGCAAACTCAAGAAGGCGAGCAGAGCTTGCAGTGAGCCGAGATCGCGCCACTGCACTCCAGCCTGGGCAACAGAGCAAGACCCCGCCTCAAAAAAAAAAAAAAAAAAAAAGATGACATCTTACTAGTGGATCCTGTTCATTGGTGTCTACATTATTATCTTGGCAGTTGGTGGTAAACCTAGGCAAAAGAGTGTGGACCGTGCTGAGGGAATTGTGGAAATTTTAGGGGAAATGAAGCTTTACATCTAATTAGAGTGCATTGTGTGCATGAGAAAAAAGGTGAAAGGATGGTTGTAGAAAAAGCAAGTTGGAGGTGTGGCTCTGACCTGGGCTGTATGTCTTGGCCCTTCTGCACCTCTACATCCTCATCTGTGACATGGGTACAGTGAAGGAGAGAGCCTCGACATGGGCCTATAACCTGCCTGATGCTGGGCAGGCACTCAGTAATCATCTCTGTTTTTATTAATATTGTTGCTTTCTCAACTGGGTTTGCAAGGCTTTGGTGAGATGGTATATTAGTCAGCTAGAGCTGTGTATTAGGCCATCTTGCATTGCTGTAAAGAAATGGGTAATTTATAAGAAAAGAGGTTAACAGCCAGGTGCGGTGGCTCACGCCTGTAACCCCAACCATTTTGGGAGGCTCAGGTGGGCGGATCACCTGAGGTCAAGAGTTCAAGACCAGCCTGGCCAACGTGGTGAAACCCTGTCTCTACTAAAAAAAAATAACAAAAATTAGCTGGGCATGGTGGCGGGCACCTGTAAATCCAGCTACTCAGGAGTCTGAGGCAGGAGAATCACCTGAACCTGGGAGGCGGAGGTTGCAGTGAGCCAAGATCATGCCATTGCACTCCAGCCTGTGCAACAAGAGTGAAACTCCATCTCGAAAAAAAAAAAAAAAAAGAAAAGAAAAGAAAAGAGGTTTAATGGCCTCACAGTTCTTTTGAGACAGAATCTTGCTCTGTCACCCAGGCTGGAGTGCAGTGGCGCGATCTCAACTCACTGCAACCTCTGCCTTCCTGGTTTAAGTGATTCTTCTTGCCTCAGTCTCCTGAGTAGCTGGGGTTACAGGTGCACATCACCACACCTGGCTAATTTTTGTATTTCTTTTTAGTAGAGGTGGGGTTTCACCATGTTGGCCAGGTTGGTCTGGAACTCCTGACCTCAAGTGATCCACCTGCCTCTGCCTCCCAAAGTGCTAGGATTACAGGCATGAGCCACCACAACCAGCCTCCTTTTTCTTATAAGGACGCTAGTCCTGTCGGCTTATCGCCTGACCCTTATGACCTCATTTAACCTTAATTACCTCCAAAAGGCCCTGTGTCCAGATACAGTCCCCCTTGGAGGTCAGAGCTTCAGCATATGAATTTAGGCGTGGGTAGGTGACACAATTCAGTCCATAACAGATGGTCAAAGTCTGACCCATAGTATTCAACAGCTGCTGTTAGTTACTCTCCTTGGCTAATAGTATGCCTTGAGGCATTAAAGAACAAACACACAAAGCTGGTGTGGTGTAGGAGGCACCCTGAGAAGTTCTGTGATGGGTTTTATCTCCTGGTGCTACAGAGGAAGGCATTTGTGTGTAAGTCAATGGTGGCCTCAACCATGGAGGGGTCTCAGATTTTAACATCCCCCTAAATCCCCTGGGGGTGTCTTCGTGGAATTCAGATTCTGCCTAACAGGCTGGGGAGGTGCAGGCTAAGGGGCTACGTTTCTTCCTTCTTTTCTTTTCTTTTCTTTTTTCTTTTCTTTTCTCTTCTTTCGAGACACAGTCTCACTTTGTCACCCAGGTGAGGTGATCATGGCTCACTGTAGCCTCGACCTCCCCCAGGCTCAAGCAATCCTCCCACCTCAGCATCCTGGGACAACAGGCGCATAACACCACAGCCAGCTAATGTATTTTTTTTTGTAGAGATGAGGTTTCACTGTGTTGCTGGTCTTGAGCTTCTGGGCTCAAGTGATCCTCTTGCCTTGGCCTCCCAAAGTGCTGGGGTTTATAGGTGTGAGCCACCACACCTGGTCAAGGACCTATGTTCCTGAGGAGCTCCCTGGTGATGCTAATACTGCTGGTCCATAGGCCACACTTTTGAGTCATAAGGGCCTGTGCTCAGCAGCACAGTAGCCAGGAACCACGTGTGACTGTTTCAGTCTCCGTCTTAGTTAAAGAAAACTAGAAAATCCAGTGCCTCAGTGACTGTAATTGCATTGCATTGAGGAACGTTCTAATTGAGCAGTGCCACATCTTAAAAGACCGAATGATCCACTTTTTCTTTACTTTTAAATTTTCTTTCTTTATATTTTTAGAGACAGGGTCTTGCTCTGTAGCCCAAGCTGGAGTGCAGTGGCACTGTCTTAGCTCACTGCAGCCTAAACCTCCTGAGCTCAAGCTATTCTCCCATGTCAGCCTCCAGAGTAGCTGAGACTACAGGCACATGCCACCACCCCCAGCTAATTTTTTTTGTTTTTGTAGAGATGGGGTCTCACTATGTTGCCCAAGGTGGTCTTGAACTCCCCGGCTCAAGCAGTCCTGCCACCTCAGCCTCCCGAAGTGCCAGGATTACAGGCGTGGGCCACTGTGCCTGGCCAGCTTTTTGTTTAAAGCCGTGTTAGTTTCCTCTTGCCACTGTAAAAAATAACCACAAACTTCATGGTGTCAGACAAAACAAATATAGCCTGGCCAACATGGTGAGACCCTGTCTCTACTAAAACAAAAACTTAGCTGGGCGTGGTGACGCATGCCTGTAATTCCAGCTACATGGGAAGCTGAGGCAGGAGAATCGCTTGAACCCGGGAGGCAGAGGTTGCAGTGAGCCGAGATCATACCATTGCACTCCAGCCTGGGAGACAGAGCGAGACTCTGTCTCAAAAACAAAATTCCACCAATGTATTCTTTACAATTCTGGAAGTCAGAAGTACAGAATGGGTCTCTGTAGGCTAGCATCAGTGGGTCCACATAGCTGGTTCCTTCTAGAGGCTCTCGGGAAGAAACTTTCCTTGCCTTCTCCAGCTTCTAGAGGCTGCCCACATCCTTGGTTCACAGCCTCTTCTTCCATCTTCCAGGCAACCAATAGCCTGTCGAGTCTTTCTCATGACACCCTGTCTCTTCATTCTGACTCCTCTACCTCTTTCTTCCCCATTTAAGGACCCTTGTGACTCCACTGGGGCCACCGGGAGAATCCAGCAGTCAGTTGATGAGTTATGTTAATTTCACCTGCACCCTTAGTTATCTCTTGCCATGATATATTTACAGGTTCTGGGGATTAGGATGGGGACATTTAGGGGAGCAGGGGCAAGTACTCTGCTAACACAGGGTCAAATTGTAAATATATAGATATATAAAAAAAATTTTTTTTTTTTTGAGATAGGGTCTTGCTGGATTGCAGTGGTACAATCTCAGCCCATTGCAATCTCTGCCTCCTAGGTTTAAGCAATTCTCCCGCCTCAGCCTCCCGAGTAGTTGGGATTACGGGCGGTTGCCACTACGCCCAGCTAATTTTTTTGTTCTCCTAGAGATGGGATTTCACCATGGTGGCCAGGCTGGTCTCAAACTCCTGACCTCAAGTGATCCGCCCGCCTCAGCCTCCCTACAGTGCTAGGATTACGGGCGTGAGCCACTGCACCCAGCTACTCTCTTGATGTTGCCTTCTATGTTGGGGTACAACTCTGCACCTTTGTTTCTGGGAAGCTCCATTGGCTAGGGTGAGTTTGTTGTTGTTGTTTCTGTCAGGTCCACCCTCCTACTTGGCTTTGGACATCAGCACCTTGGTCCTTCTCTCCTGTCTGCTCTTTGGGGAAATGGCTTATGCTTGATTTGATTCAGAGTCTGGGAACCCTGAGCTCTGGGCTGGACTTTTTTTTTTTTTTTTCTTTTTGAGATGGGGTCTCACTCTGTCACCCAGGCTGGAGTGCCATACCGTCTTGTCAGCTCACTGCAACGTCCGCCTCCCAGGTTCGAGTGATTCTCCTGCCTCAGCCTCCTGAGTAGCTGGGATTATAGGCATGCACCACCGTGCCTAATTTTTTTTTTTTTTTTAATAGTAGGGATGAGGTTTCGCCATGTTGGCCAGGCTGGTCTCGAACTCCTAGCCTCAAGTGATCCGCCTGCCTCAGCCTCCCAAAGTGCTAGGATTACAGGCATGAACCACCATGCCCGGCCACGGGCCAGACTCTTTAGCCAGCCCCAAATCCAGCCACATGACTTTGCCTGGGTTACTCCTTTGAGGCACAAAGACCATGTCACTTGGTTGCATGCTTGGGTGCCCAGTGGGACAGGTATGAGAAGACCCACTCAAGAATGGTGAGAAAGAAGGCTGGCTAGGAACCCAGGTGGGGCAGGTGGTCTGCACTTTGTGGCTATTATGAGCAATGCTGCTATGGACATTTACCTGTACATTTCTTTCTGTGAGTGTATGTTTTCAGTTTTCTTGCCCATTTTTTTTTTTATTTTTATTTTTTTAGACAGTCTCACTCTGTTATCCAGGCTGGAGTGCAGTGGCGTGATCTCGGCTTACTGCAACCTCTACCTCCCGGATTCAAGAGGTTCTCCTACCTCAGCCTCCCAAATAGCTGAGACTACAGGTGCCCCCCACCATACCTCCATAATTTTTTGTATTTTTAGTACAGACAGGGTTTTGCCATATTGGCTATGCTGGTCTCAAACTCCTGAGCTCAAGTGATTCGCCCATCTTAGCCTTTCAAAGTGCTGGGATTACAGGCGTGAGCCACTGCATGCAGCCATGTTTTCAGTTTTCTTGGGGGAGATTCCTAGGAGTAGAATTGCTGGGTTGTGTGGTAACTTCCAGGCCTCCTTAAAGCTTTAGCCCAGACTGGGTAGAATGTGGTTTCCACTGCATTCTCTTAGCCACAGTGAGTTGCAGGTTCACCCCAGAGTCAGCGGCAGGCGGGAATTGGGGATGACACGAGGACCTGAGTGTCCAAGGGGGCTTCATGAAGTCCTCATGTGAAGTCCCCAGCATGGACCCTGACACATCGTAGGTCCTCAACAAATGGCACTCCCCGTTGTCACTCTGTTTAGTACTAAGAATAATGATAAAACTGGGACAGTAAGGAAAACACAAACTGTTGGGACTTAGATCTGAATCTATTAATCTGTCTAATAGAAAAGCCACCATCAGGATTTTGGAGATTACAAGCTCACTTTAGATTAGCCATACTGGAGTCAGCCCTGGAGGCTCCCAGAGATCAGAACAATCCCAGCACTTGACAGGATGGCTGGGAAACAACACGTGAATGCCAGGAAATGCGGAACTAATCTAGGAAAAAAGTGTAAAAAGAAAATAAACATCATCTGTCATTCTATCTATCAGAACTGCTGTCAATATTTTGGTTCCTTTCCAGTAGTTTTTCTATGCACTCTGTGCATAAGTATGTATATTTTAATAAAAGTATAATTAAGATCACAATGTATATAGTTTATATGCTGCATTTTATTATTTATTGGGAGCGTTTCTCCATCAATTAGTGGGTTTATTTTTGTTGTAAGAGACGGGATCTTGCTCTGTCACCCAGGCCAGAGTGTAGTGGCGCAGTTGCAACTCACTGCAGCCTCAAACTCCTGGGTTCAACCATCTCAGCCTCCCACTAGTTAGGACTGCAGGCGTGAGCCACTGTGCCCAACCCAATACAGGTTTTCTTAGTGACAACATCACACACACATGCACACACACGTGCACACAATTTACTTTGGAAGTTTATAGCAGTGTACAGCTTGGTGAATTTTTTTTTTTTTTCTTTTGAGACAGAGTCTCTGTTGTCCAGGCTGGAGTGTAATGGTGCCATCTCAGCTCACTGCAACCTCCGTCTCGTGGGTTCAAGTGATTCTTTCGCCTCAGCCTCCCGAGCAGCTGGGATTACAGGCGCGTGCCACCTGCCTAGCTAATTTTTGTATTTTTAGTAGAGACAGGGTTTCATCATGCTGGCCAGGCTGGTCTCGAACTCCTGACCTCAGGTGATCCACCCACTTCTGCCTCCGAAAGTGCTGGGATTACAAGCATGAGCCACCGCACCTGGCCAGCTTGGTGAATTTCTACATGTACATACACCAGTGAGGTCACCACTCACATTGTGGCTTAGATTGTTGTAGCCCCCACAAAGCTCCCTGTGGAGCCTTCTAATTCATAACCTTCCCATTGTGGGGAATTGATCACAATTTATTTACGTACTCCCCTATTGCTAGGCTTACATTGCTTCCAATCTTTCACTCTTACAAATAGTGCTTCAGTGAACTTCCTTGTACATACATATTTGTCTACATCTGATTGCCTCCTTCAGATAAATTTCTAGAAGTTGTGAATTCAGTATGCTCACACCCACAGGGTCAGAGGGTATGAACTTATTGAAGTGCTCCCAGTTGGCCAGGCATGTTGGCTCGTGCCTGTAATCCCAGCACTTCGGGAGGCTGAGGCGGGTGGATCACCTGAAGTCAGGAGTTCCAGACCAGCCTGACCAACATGACGAAACCACATCTCTACTAAAAATACAAAAATTAGCTGGGCTTGGTGGTGCGCACCTGTAATTCCAACTACTCAGGAGGCTGAGGCACGATAATCACTTGAACCAAAGAGGTAGAGGTGAGCCCAGATGGCACCACTTCACTCCAGCCTGGACAACAAAGTGAGACTCTGCCTCAAAAAAAAAAAAAGAAATGCTCGCAGTTAATGACTTTTTTCCTTCCTTGGCGTCCCAGCTGTGTTGTGTTTGTACAGCGCAATTATTGTGTTCATGAATCCCCCCCAACCAGTTCCAGGGCTTGGCTTCAAAACTGGATTCTCAGGAGCAGGTATCCTTTGTGTATCCCCATCCGAAGATGTGATTAAAAAATTGAGTTCTTCTAGCTACCTTTGACACGTCAAGGTTAGTCAAAGCCAATTTAAATTGGTTTCACTTTTAGAGTAAACAAGACTTAGTGCAAAGCCAAGCAGAACTATGAAACTCATCTCTAGGTACTTCTGAGATTACTGATACGGTTGAATGAGTTCATATTTGAGAAAGGGTTTTAAAAATTTCCACCAGCAGCCGGGCGCGGTGGCTCATGCCTGTAATCCCAGCACTTTGGGAGGCCAAGGCAGGCGGATCACGAGATCAGGAGACCATCCTGGCCAACATGGTGAAACCCCATCTCTACTAAAAATGTAAAAATTAGCTAGGTGTGGTGGCATGCGCCTATAGTCCCAACTACGTGGGAGGCTGAGGAGGGAGAATCGCTTGAACCCAAAAGGCGGAGACTGCAGTGAGCCAAGATCACACCACTGCACTCCAGCCTGGCAACAGAGTGAGACTCTGTCTCAAAAAAAAAAAAAAGATTCTGCCAGCCTGTTAAACCCAAAGCAAACATAGGGGTTGAAGTGGGGTGGTTGTTTTTGTCACACTGGCTTTTTCTGTTAATCCCTGGAGCCCTCACATCCCTCATTAGGGTAGGTTTAGTAACCCTGTGCTTTAAATGGCCTATCAGGGGCTTGCTTCTATCATTGTGATGAGTGCATTCCTGCTGTTGCTTCTGGCTATCACAAGGTGTCACTGTGGAAGACTGGTCCTGTAGAGCTGTGTGAACCTGCCTGGTCAAGGCTTCCTCTGCAGTGCTCTTGAGTATCCCGTTCCTGCTTAGGCCACAGCAGTGAGTCCAGGGAGAAACATCCTCCTACTCCCTTACCATCCAGCTGGACTGAAGATACTCTGCACTTGACCTCCTGACACTAACTTCTTTGCCTCTTCCCGTGGCAAGAGCAAATCATGGACTCTAAGCTACTTCCTCTCCCTTTCTACTATTTATTTTATTTTATTTTATTTTTGAGATGGAATCTCGCTCTGTCACCCAGGCTGGAGTGAGGTGGTGTGCTCTTGGCTCACTGCAACCTCCGCCTCCTGGGTTCAAGCAATTCTGCCTCTGCCTCCCAAGTAGCTGAGAATACAAGCGCCCACCATCACGCCCAGCTAATTTTTGTATTCTTAGTAGAGGTGGGGTTTCACCATGTTTGCCAGGCTGGTCTCTTAACTCCTCACCTCAAATGATCCGCCCACCTCGGCCTCCCAAAGTGCTGGGATTATAGGTGTGAGCCACTGCACCCAGCCCTTCCTCTCCCTTTCTCTTTGGGGTTCCCCTCACTAACAGGTGAGGCAGCTTTTTCAAGGGCATTCCAAGCACAAAAGACCTTGTTGTACCTAAATACTATAAGGGACCTGTCACTGAGGACGAACCATCACAGCAAGAGTAGTTATCTCGTGCCACATCTTTGCATAACTGACAGGATTCCTGGCAAGGATGTCTCAATGCAGAAAGTTGGCTAAGTGAACTGCAGTATCCACCCTGGACCTAAGAGAACTTGCTAATGTTTTCAAGACTGCTATTCAGTGGTTATCTGATTCAATCTTTGCATTTACAAAAGCACCCTTTTACATATATTAAATGTGGAATAAAACTAAATATCCGTGTGTGTTTTGTGTATCCTGGTGTATATAGTATTATATTTTATGAAGTATTTCATTCATTCTGGAAATAGCTGTTGAGACCCATGGTGTACCAGATCTGTAGAAACTGAAATGCATTCATATGTCTGGGGGTGTGTGTAACACTACCGTGTATTTGATGAAACTTTCATTGACTTACTCCACAAATATTATTTTTCTATCTACTGGGGATACCAAAAAGAGCCAGTGCCCTTGAGGAACTCAGTCATGTCAATGCTTCTTAGTTTTTAAAAAACAGGTAAGTTGAGTACTTTCCAAATGTTTCTTTTTCAAGACAGTCTTGCTCTGTCACCCAGGTTGGAGTACAGTGGCATGATCTCAGCTCACTGAAGCCTCTGCCTCCTGGGTTCAAACAATTCTTTTGCCTCAGCCTTCCAAGTAGCTGGGATTACAGGTGCCACCGTGCCCGGCTAATTTTTGATTTTTTGGTAGAGAAGAGGTTTCACCATTCTGGCCACGCAGGTCTTGAACTCCTGACCGCAAGTGATCTGCCCACCTCAGCCTCCCAAAGTGCTGGGATTACAGGCATGAGCTACCAGGCATAAGCCACCATGGCTGGCCCCACATTTTGTTTGTTTTTGTTCATTTGAGACAGAGTCTGTTGCCCAGGCCAGAGTGCAGTGGTGCAATCTTGGCTCACTGCAACCTCTGCCTCCCGGGTTCAAGCAATTCTCCTGCCTCAGCCCCCTCTAGTAGCCGAGATTACAGGTGCGCGCCACCACGCCCAGCTAATTTTTGTATTTTTTGTAGAGATGGGGTTTCACCATATTGGCCAGGCTAGTCTCGAACTCCTGAGCTCAAGTGATCCACCCGCCTCAGCCTGCTAAAGTGCAGGGATTACAGGCTTGAGCCACCACTCCGGCCCAAATGTTTCTTAAAATAACTTGACGCATGCAAAATAAATTGTCTCCTATGTAATCCTTTATTAAAAAAAAAAAAAAGATACGGTACATCCGAGTTAGAAATTGAAAGGCAAGACCAGAATATGCCTGAGGAAGGCTTTGTTTATTTTGCTTATCAGAAATGAGATAAAGAGTTATCTCCGAATGGGCCAGTTTCCAACTTGGACCATGTACACCATATACACAATGCTCCACATTCTGGGAGGGGTGAGGTTGGGAGCAGTAAATGACAAGTGTTTTGCCCGTGTTTCTTTTCTCCTCCAAGGGGATGTAAAACTTTTCACATGTGCAGAAGCACGCAACTATAGCCACGTGCAGAAGCAGCCGTTTTTGCAAATGAAAATATTTCCCAGAAGCACAACAAATACAAGACGAACAGGTGCCAGGCAGCTCCAAGGCACACATGTGGTTCTCATCAGCCGTCTTCCTCCTGTTTTAAATCTAGGTCTTCCTGTAACAGTGGGGAAAAAAAAGATTTCTCCCGAGGCCGCCGAGCTTGCCCTTCCACCCCGTCTCACAACAGCATTTCCAACAGAGTTCCCAGAGAGAGGGGAGCAATTACAGAAGGCAATAAGTAGGGCGGAGGGAGGAGGGGCGCCCTTAAACTTGACACCTGCGGTTCTGGGCTTAACCCCGAAGTCTAGGTGACCTTGGGCCTCCGTTTCCTCCTGTGACGTGTTTGGTTAAGAGAATGAGCATCTCAGTTTTACAGCACCTCCAGGCAGAGGCGGGTAGAAGGGTCTTTCAATCACGGGGTTTTCTGCCGGTAGGGGGGCGGGGGGACTGTGCCCCAACAAGGGACGGCGGCAATGACTGCAGACTGGGGGAGGGGGCGCTTCTGAGGCCAGAAATGCCGCTCAACTTCCGACAGATCAGGGGACCCGCCCCGACGACAGAGCAATATCGCGCAAATGCCAGTGGCGCCGAGGTGGAGAAGCCGCGGCGTAGACGCAGATTTGCAACCTCCGGCTTTCCAGCGTTGCCAGCTACCGGGGGCGGCTTCTTTGCTGCCTCACGTTTTCGCGATCGGGGTCGCGCGTGGCGATGCAGACCCCCGCCCGTCACCACACCCATTCCCACACTCTCTAAGGGGCGGGGGCGGCCGCGGCGACACCCCTGGACTCCTCCGATGACCCTTCCGTGCGCAGAATCACAACGTGGACGTCTGCTTCCCTCGCCCTCACAAAAACTTCGGCAGCTGCTCAGCCTGCGACTCTCATCCCCCAGTCACGCGCCGGGAAGGATCTCCTAGAGGAAGGATTTTCCCGCCGCCCTCCCTGCCCTGAGGTAGCCGCCGCGAGCGTCCGGGTTCAAGGACTCTTTGCGCGCGCGCTTCCGTCAGAAAGCCCCGCCCCGCGACCCGGGCGGGGGCGGGGTCTCCAGGCAGCGACCGTTGCCCCGCCCAACCTCCTCCCAACGGCTGTCTAGGCCGGGCAGCGGGGCGGGGCGGCACAGGCGGGTGAGTGCGCCTGCGCGCGCGTGCGCGGAGGCGCGGGGCGTGGCGCAGGGCAGCCCCGCCCATGCCTGGCGTCTCCGCCCGTCCCATCTCCCAACCTCCTCAGCGTGGCGCCGACGCTGCGTGCGGCGCGGACTACCCAGAGTACTCCGCGCGGGGGCAGCTCACTGGAGTTTGGTTCTCGAGGCGGCGGCAGCAAGCGGCGGCGGCTCCGGCGGCTCCTCCTCCTCCTTCGGTGGCGGCGGCGGCCCGGGACCGAGACCCGGCCCCGGCTCCCCTCTCCGCCACCCCGCGCGCCCCTAACCCTCCGGCGCCGCGGGGAACATGCGGCTCCGGCTCCCGGAGGCCGGCGAGTGAGTGACCCCCGTCCCCCGCCTCAGCCCGCCCGCCCGCTGGCCCGGCCGCAACCCCCCGCCTCGCCCAGGCAATGACAGCGGCTCCGGCGTCTCCGCAGCAGATCAGGGACCGGCTGCTGCAGGCCATCGACCCCCAGAGCAACGTAAGTACCCGCCGCGCGAGCTGGGACGGAGGCCGCATGGGCCTGGGACCCTCCCCCTCTCCTGTCCCCCTCGCCCACCGGGCTTCGGGGGACCCGTCTGGCGCCCACCTCCCCTCGAGGGCCGCTGCCATCTCTGCCTCTCACTCCTCGGGCCCGGGCCGGGGGCAGGTCGGGCAGCCCGGCAGCGCTTGGTACGTGAGGCCGAGGCTTCCGTGCGGCCTGGGCGGAGGAAGCAGACGGGGGGCTAAGGGTAGAGTTTATCTCCCTTTTCTGCTCCAGCTCTATGACCCTCACTGCTCTGGACGAAGCTGCCCTGCATCGCCCTCCCTCCGGGACCTGAGACCCCCGGGAAGCCCTCCCGGAGCGGGGGAGGGGAGGGAGAAGGGCTGTGAAGCAACTGGTGTCCGGGGTATGACTCGGGGAACCTGTGTCTCCCATGTCTTGGCCTTCTGGGTTATGAGAGAAGTCCTTCCCCCTCCTCCCGGCTGGCAGCACCTTCCTGGCTTCGGAGAGAACCCCCAGTGTGTTTTGCCCCTGGCCGGGTACCCAGGGTACGTGGAGAGTCTGTCTGCCTTCTGTGACTGGACACGCCTTCGCCAAAACCCTCTTGGGGTCGCTGCCAGCGACAGATGATTTCGGGGAGGGTGGGATCCTTTCTGTTGCCTTTCTGGGCCTCAGTACCCATTGCGTCTCTGACCAAGCCAGAGCTCCATTTTTTTGGGTAGTGAATTAAAGAGGACTTTTCTCTCCCGTTTACCCAAGAGCCCTGTTTCAGTAGGCTCTTTCCCTCACCTGGGGGTCTCAGCCTGGTGGCTATTGACCCGGACTGTCAGGGTTAACTCCAGGGTGTCGCTTCCTCGGGTGCCCCTTTGCTGAGGCTACTGTTGGCGGAGGGACCGCCCCTTCCCCCTCCGTATATGTGGCTGTGTATCTGTGTGTGTGTTATGTGTGTTGTTGCGGGGGTGGGGTGGGGGTGGGAAGACTGATCTGTTCTCATATTTTCTCCAAGAGTTTCTTGGCAGTAGGGGTCATACTTCCCGCGGCAGGAGCAGGGCGGTGGGAAGATGCGGTAGCATCCAGGTATGAAGTGAGGCCCTGCTTCCCAGGAAGTGGCCATTGAGATCACTTTTTAATATGCTGTGAATGGAAGAAAAAAATCATCTTTGGCTTGGCCAGGTAACTCAGGTTTCTCTCACCGTAGGGGTTTTTACTTGTAGTTTTACATGAGCTTGGCTGATTACTCTTAGCAGTATGCTTAACTCTGATGATGTTTTTGGAATAATTCACGTTGACTTATACAATTTTTGGTAAGATTGAAGGGTTATGAGTTTTTTTCTAAGGCCCTGTTTTTGCTGTGATATAAGTACTTCTCTTATCCCTGGTATTCAGGTCCCATTAACATTGACTTGATGGTAATTGTCTTTAACAAATGTTATATTATACATTTTTGTTACGACTTCGGGGGTGGAGTGGGCACAAGCTATATAAAACCTTCTCGAATGTCCTTTTTGCAGTAACTGGTGCCACTGCAATTTTAAGATTGAAATATTAGAGGATAAAACTAGTGACATGAAAAAAATAGCCTTGGTGACTTGTACATCTTTTGTGGAGCCAGAAGGTAATTTTTTGAATTTCACGCACTCGCTTTCCTTCTGGAGAGTCTGAGAGGTTGCTGAGATATTAGCACTGATCCTTAATGCCACCTCAGAGAGCTTTGGGATCAGGCGGCACTTTGACAGGCGATCACAGTGTTGTAGATTAGGTCACTCCAGTGACCTCACAGTTTCCAGTATTGTGTAAGGCTCTAATCAAAACGGTTCCTTGAGGCAGAAGAAAAGAGGACGGAACAAATCTTAGTTTTGTGTGTCTCAGCTCATGCAGAAATGTTATATAGGTCCCTGGTTATGTTACCTAACACGGAATTTGCATTTCATATCGCTTATTTTCAGGGACTTTGGTGATGATCTTGGGCAGAGTCCTACTAACATGGGGTGGATGGATTTGGGAAATTATCTTCTTGATTATGAGCAATGAGGAAAGTGCCTCCTTTGTGATTGATCCTGTGAGCGCTGTTATGGGCCGTTTGACAGGACCGTTCGCTTTGAGCAAACACCATGCAGAAACAGAGCTGCAGTGGATGGGGTTTGCTGGCGGAGGTGATGGTGAGAGCTGGGCACGTCAGTGCGTCTGCAGTTTCTCTCGGATCAATGTGGGCTCAGGTGAGAGCAGGTGGCTCCAGCACAGGTGCTGCCGGTGTGCCGGTCTCTCCTCTCTGCCCTGCCCAATGATGAATTCCACTACTGGATATTTAGTTGACACATATTTAAGATGCTCGTGGAAAAAAAAAAAAAAAACAAAAAACGGGGACAGTGTTGAAGAGCCAACACTAAAATTAAACCTCTTCTGAGAGAAGCGGCAGAGAATTGTGTCATGTAATGCTTACCTTTATGGGCATGCAATTATGGTTAACAAACTTAGCTATTGCTTGCAAAATCAGTGTCAGGAACTGACCTAATATCCAAAAGTATCTGGAAAGTTAGGGAAGTGACGAAGTCGTGTTTACCAACCATCTCCTTGACAAAGGAATTCTTAGGAGGAAAGTTGTTTCTGTGCTCTTTTAGCCCCTGGAGTATGCATTTGAATTCCTATAGCAGCAGGCTCAGAGTTAATAATTTCTGCCAATTCAGTAATAAAGTAAATCCTCTACTCTCCTTTTCAAAAGGCTACTAACGGTTTTTCAGAGCAGTCGGAGCTTTTCTTTTCGTCGTGCACCCTTTCAGCCCAGGGTGTTGAAAATCTCTCCGAAGCGCAGCGTGTGCATGATTGTTCCAGCTTACTCTCGCTGCATTGTGGGTAAAGTGAAGGACTGTGTCTTACTCTCGCACAGCAGTCGTAGTGAGCAGTCTCCTCAGCAGGTGATTCGGTTCCCATCTGCCTGGGACACTCTTTGTTTTGTGGAGGTACGAGCTTTATCTTCCTGTGTGGCACACAAGCTTCTTGGGATGTTTCATGTCTTGTCTTCTCCCTCTAGAGCAGAAGCATTTGGCACACTTTCTATCTGCTGCTTAAACTGACTGAACCCTAGCATCCATCTTGGACCTGTGCCTGAGGAGCTACATGTGAACCCCATTTTACTAGGAAGCCTTTGTAACTGCTTTATGCCCAAAAGTACAGTCGTGGAATATTCTAATGCAGAACTTTGGAGAGGGAAGGAGTCACAGGTGACTTGAGACGCTACTCAGTAGAACTGTGAGGAATATGGATGTTAAGTGATGATTAACAAACTTAGCTTTTAGAGGAAAGGTCCGACGGATAGTAGACAGTGTACTGCATCCTCATGACAAATAAAATAACAGCACAGGGCAGGGCTTGCTAACTGCAGGTGAATGTCCTGTGTTCAGAGCAGGGAGAGGCCTGAGAAGGTCCTGCAGCAAAGAGGGACTTGAACTAGCCCTGGCTGCTTGTGTCAGTGCCTCCAGCTGTCAGGCTCTGAGTGGGAAACGTCCTTGGGAGCTGCTTGCTTTCTTACAGCTCTTCAGGTAACAGAGACCAAGGGGGAGGTGACCAAGGCACGCTGCAGAGAGACCCAGCAAGAAAGATAATTTTCCCACCTAAGAATTGGAAGGTTGGATGTTGCTTACCTTGACTTCCCTGCAGATTTCTTGTCCACAGGGTGGGATTGGGAACGGGTGTATGCACCCCATAAACCTCCTTCCAGATCTAAGTTCAGATCCTGGAAGGGACAGCAGAGTCTAATGTCAATTGTTCTAGAAGGGTTTTTTGTTTTGTTTTGTTTTGTTTTTAATATATCTTTGCAAGGTACATTGTTTGAAGTTTCTCAGCTAACAAAATTCTAAACCAAGGTGTATGCTTTGTTAGTTTGTGTGGCACCCTGTCAGAGAGTTCTGCTTCCTCCCAACAGCCTTGTGAGTGGGAGAGCCAGTCTCCCCTTTTGCAGGTGCAGAAGCCAGCAGCATCAGGTAGTAGGTGCTGCTCAGTGGTGTCTCCTGGGGCAAGCAGAGGACAAAATGCTTTTGTTTCTTACTGACTTAATGGGAGGTGGTAGAACCAAAGTTAGGGACTTACCCAGAGTCATTAAGTGACAGTCCTTAGAGTCCTTCCAACTCTGAACACCACCACGCTGTCTTGAAAGATGGAGAGATGGCTCCACAAGAGGCACGAGGGGGCAGCGTTTTTGAGCTGATAAGAAAACTTGTGGGGATCCTGTAACGTCCCCTACGAGTTTATGTGAGATTACAGCCTGGGGCTGGATCTACCTATGTTAGATCTAACAGGGTGATGATATGAGACAGCCTGTCCCGTGAACATCTTAAGGTCTCTGTCACGGACAGAAACCTGGGCCAGACCACGGTGTGGCAACTAGCAACTAATGTGGAACTTTTCATGAGTCTGTGTGACCAGTTTGCTCTCTACTTCAACATTACAGCACTTTTGATATTAACTTAAAATGCCATTTATTCTGCAGAAAAGCAGAATAGTATAAATTGCAAAATGAAGGACTTTTGATTCTGACCCTATCCAAAATAGGGGACCCTAAACCCAAACATGTAAATGCCCACTGCTCCACAATTGCCCAGATTCAGGGACTCTTCTGTCTTTACTCTTGTCTGTTGTGGCCAGGACACAGCAGAGGAGCAGCGTGGTGTTCTCTGACTTCGGGAAACAGAAAGGTAGCAAGTGTCACCTGTGACACAGGTGTATGTCCTTGTCTTTGACTCATTCTGTCCCTCAGGAGAAAGTGGACTTTACAGTCTGTCCTCACTGAGGTTTCTGTGTGGTCCTCAGACTGTGCTGTCCTGGTTGGAGGTCCCCAAGCCCTGGAGGACTGTCCAAGACCAGCGTGTGGCAATGGCTTTGTCCTGCATACAGATGTAAAAAGGCACCATGGTCACGTCAGCCCCTGGGCAACTGTGTAAGATAGGACATGTACCTTAAGGGCGCCAAGCTCTCTTAGGTGAGGGAGGACACTTGGGCTTGCCTTTTCTTGATTTTGGGGTCTGCGAACATCTTCTCAGACTGAGCTCCAGTTTAACCAGACTGACTCCAGGTGACTCCAGTGGGAGGGGTCCCCTGGCCACTCCCCCACTATCATCTCCTTCTGGAAACTGGGTGCTTTGTCACTGCACGTTGTGCTTTTCCTTTGTATTTCTAGTGGTAGACTGTCCCGCGTCTGCCTGGTCCCTTTGGGGACCGGTAGCTGGTTGTCAGAATGGGTGGCCGAGTTTGTGGCCCAGTGAGTACAGGAGAGGCAGCGCATTTCATTCCAGTGTGGTCTCGCTAGCACCCATGCTGGGAGCACCTTCCAAAACAGCTGCTTTTCACTCGCAGAGCAGGGTGTGGATTTGCCATAGGGATTCCCTGAACCGGGAAGCATTTCCTGAGTGAGAAAGACACACCGATAATTCTGCATGCTCTATTTAAAGGTCTTCTCTGAATGGATTCCATGCCTTGGGAGGCACTGCAGTTACGTTTCAGTCACTAACTGATTAGCAAGTGCTCGTGTGCTGAGTGTAGAGGATACAGACCTGAAGATGCCCAGCTCCTGTGCCAAAGGGGCCTGGCGCCTCACAGGGAGGAGGGCAGATAGAGCATGGTCATGAATGAGCTGGGTGGGGGGTGCTATGGCATGTGGGCTCGGCAGTCGGATGGCCTGATGGTGCTGCAGGTCTCAAGTCCAAAAGGAACAGTTCTCCCCGTGCCTTATTTGAAAACAGTTGAGAATTCTTAAGAATATGAGATGGCTTTCTTAAGTATATTCTGTCATCCAGTTTTTCAGAATAAGTTCTGTAGTCAGGCAGGCAGGCTTTTCTTGCATTGTCTCTGGCATGAGTGGAACAGAGCTGGAAGGAATAGTCGGCAAATTATTGCACAGTTTTCCCTCTCTGCCGTGGGATGGGGCACAGGCAGATGTCGATCTGTGTCTGTGGGTATGGTCGGGGTGTCTGGGCTTGAGAAAACGGAAAGGGTCTTGGGGTAGCCTGTACGTGGCACTGATTTTCAGCATTTGGGGTGTTGTTGTACCCTCTGCATTAGATTTGCTCTGTGTGGCTTTTGGAGGCAAGCCTAGGGGTAGGGAAGGTGAGAGTTCTGTGATGTGCTTAGGGGAGCGGTGGATTATTGTCAGAACTTAACACAGTCTGGGGGCACTGTGAGGTGGCTATGTGGACATGCCCAGGCCCTTGGATTCTGTGTATAGGCCGTTGGATTCTGTGACCAGCCAAGTACCGGGAGGTTGCGATTCTCTATGGAGCCTATTCAAAAGGAGATGGGTCATGTCAGGTGAAGTACCAGCTGCCCTCTGGGAACTCATATCCCAAGGATTGCCAGGCAATTGGGGTTAAAGGCCTTTGGATGTTACTGGGACTGCAGCAAAGTTTCCTGGGTTCATCCACTGCAGGAAAATAAATCTTGGAAATCCTCAGGGGACTCATCAGGTTTCCCCTGCATGCAGAGTTAGGCTCAGTCTCCTGTGTGCCAGCAGTAGTCTCTGTTGGGCAGCAGAGGCTGCAAGATGAACAGCCTCTGTTTACTGAGCACTTACACAGTGCCAGACGCTACTGTGTGGAGCGTCTCATTGCTTCTTTGAATTACTTCTAGGGTAGGTGCTTCATCTTCATTTTAGGGACTAGGAGAGATTCACCGATTTGTCTGGTATTGCAGACAAGGGAACCAGAAGCCTTGGGTCTGAATCTATCACTGGGTGGTTCTGATGTCAGAGGGCTTAACCATGAGAGTCTTCCGCTTCCCACATTAGTGGTGCCAGGCGTGGAAGCTGAACTGCGTTGCGTCTTCTAAGGTATACCCTTGCAAACATGAAGTGTTTTCAAATGTTACATTTTTAATTCCATTCCTTCCCAGTTCCTACAACTTTTCCCCCTTTAAATTCCTCTAGCCTAGTGGCTCCAAACCTTTTTGAGTATGAGGGTTCATTTTTATCATCAGAAACCTTCTGGAACCTTCACATAACAACAGGTGTGCTTTGAGTAACTGTTTTAAAGAAAATTCGAGGCCAGAACCTACTCCTAATCCAGTTGTGCTTCGAAGTGAAGTTCTGTCTTGTCGTCAAAACAGCATCAGTGTAACTCTGAGAGCAGGCCTTACCTGTGTGTGACACCTGGAATTTGACCTTTGTGCTGCCTCCAGTTGGGAACCTCCTGTCATCCCTGCTGCCTGCCTTTTCTGAAACCTTGCCTGGTTTAATCCAAGACCATCTCTCTCGGGAACCGTTCATCGTTTTAACACTGTGTATTCCTGCTGATAACAGGTCTTGTTGGTTACATTTTCCATGTGATTGTGAAGTGCCCAAGTAGGAGAGCAGGAGTTGCTCCCTTAGTATCTCGAACTGCCACAGCACGTGGGTGCCCAAATGCTTGGTGCTCTTACTGTGAACAGGGCCAGTTTTGGGAATGGCTGTCAGCGTTACTGAGCAGGTCCTAGGTGCCACCAGTTTTCAGCACTTCACCTGCATTCAAAACACATTTAATCTTCATAGCAGGTGTAGATTAAACAGGAGGCAGGTGCTGGTGAGGAAACTGAGGTTCAGCGGACACAGCTGGAAGAAGGCTAGGTGGGATGAGGCTGGGGTTGGAACACACCCACCTGCTGGCTGTCTTCCATGTCATCTGTGAGAGGCCAGTGGGCACGTGCTGTGCAGGCACTCCCTTTTCTTGCCTGGGTCCAGCTCTTTATGCTGGATTCATCTGTGCGCTGCTTTTATGCCAGACTGGGAGGACAGTGGTCCCTGAAATGCTCTGTGCTTTCTCTGGAACTGGCTGAGGAAGGGGTGTAAGGTGTGTTTTCCTCTTTCTTTCTCATCTGGTATTTTTCACTCTAATAGAGAAGGTGGCACTTGATCTTAGATTTCTGCCTGTCTGTGTTCCCTAGACACTGTTCAAATGTCACTTCATCTGTGAAGGCTGGGTCCCCAGCGATGCTTTGGCGTTTTTTGGTCGTGTGACAAAACATATGGCATTCCTGGACACACATCCCCCCAGATTTTCATTTGTTATGGCCAGAAAGTGGGGTGCTGCTTTGTCCAGGCCACACCCTGTGGGGGGTCAGCCTCGTGGCTGCTGTGGAGACTCGGGTACTGGTGTGCTGGGTGCACAGCATGGTTTTGTAGGGTGTTGGCTGTGGCCGGCCTTGACTCTGGTGGGGGTTCTGTGGTGCAGGCGTCAGCAGTGGCGAGTTACTGGGAGGACTCAGGTGCGTGTGACCCGTGGCCCACACCGAGAGCCCAGTGGGCTGGCAGCACTCCCAGGCCCTGGCGGCCCCACTGCCTGCTTGTGCCTTCAGCACGGCAGTGCACTCTTCTGTTTCCCACCCACACTCCTGGTCACATTGGCTCTCTGGGCAGCCACCTGCACACACTGGGTTTAGGTTCTTCTTATCCCCTTGATGACTTGTTTTGATGTCCCCCCTTCTAGTCATCAGGTTCCTGGCCCAGCTTGAGATAGGCGCGGAGAGGTGGCCACATCCTCTTTCCCACCAGGGTGATGTGGTAGTTACCATGGTAGCTAACAGCTCTCCTGTTCTGCAGGCCGGCCCTCTAGAACCCTTTATAGATGCTGCCAACTCCATTCACCTCCCAGGTGCATCTTGCATGGTGCCTAGGCAAGCAGTCCTCAAGCTGGCTTTTCAGTGCTGTCAGTGGGAGACCCATAATACTGATGTGAAGGGGTATAAAATAAGAACAGCTTTATCCTTTTGTGTGGTCATTGGTTCACATTGTTTCCTTCTGTGTTCACTTAACTGGTTGCCTGCACAGCACCTGTCTTTACTTCCTATACTAATTCTGTGGCCTGTCCAGCCCTAGAGGGAGGTTAGTGCTGTACTGGTGGCAGGAGCTTAGACACAAAGGGGCTGACGGTCACGCAGGCCCAAAGGCAAGTCTGCGGTCAGGTGAGGACCTGGTTTTTCTCTCTCCCTCTTTTGTAGTGTTGCCTTCACACAGTGGGGTGTCTTCCTCTCCGTCCCAGCAGTTTCAGGATTTTCCCTCACCGAACTCCCGACTCTGCCGGAATCCCCACCAAACGTTTCCTAATGCCTTTTCTGAGCTTTGATTGAATCAGCAGTTTGATAGAATTAGTTGATTGGTTTACCCCTGAATCTGGTGTGAGTTCCACCCAAACAGTCCCACAATAGAGGGGATGTTCCCGGGAGACATCAAGGTCCTGTTAACGGGAGAAGAGTAGTGGATCCAGTGTCCGTGGATATGCACTGATGTCATCACCTCTCCTGAGGTGACCGTCACATAGTTGGGCCTTGGCTCCAGAAGGCAAAAATGGGAGTAACCGAAGTGTAAGGTCCAGAGTAGCAACAAGGTGGTTTGGCTGGTGTGAGGTCACTGCGTGGAGTTGTAAGTACCTTCTCGTTCTGGTTGAACCGCAGATTGCATTTGCCTGTAGTCACCCTTGGGGACCTCGCTGTCACACTGTCCTAGTGCAGGTGCTGGCCAGCTGCAGCTTCAGATCCCGTCCTGGGCTGGAGAGAGTCTTGCATGGTGCTGTTTTTTTCCTCCCTATCTTGACAGTGTCTCCTGGTGCTTCAGTCACTGCCTGGAATGGAGCCCATGCTGGGGGAGGTGGTGCAGTCCAGGTGATCTGAACCCCCCCAGGCCTCCTGCGGTCATGAGGAAACTGTGCTGTGACCCAGGCAAGAGCTGTGGCCTCTCCTGTAGCTTCTCTGAACTTGTGGACCCTGGGCAGAGGCTGGGAGATCTGTTGGGTCTGATTGTCCTGCCTGTTTCCTCTCATCTGTTCTTCCCCCGGTTAACCGGAAACTTGTACCTGTGTTTCCTGGCCTCGCTTCTTCCCCTTCGGTTAACGGAGAGGGGTGGACTCAAGTGATCTTTCTTTTGCAGCCTCCATTTCCCCAACCCCACCTTGTGTTTCTGGGGGGCTCTCAGTAAGCCCCTGAAGTTGGTGTCTGCTCCCGTTTTTGCCTGGCAGTGACGAAAGTGGGCTACATGTTAAGTAAGTCTCAGGCTCGTCTGTGAGGGAAAGGTTTGTTTGTTTTTTTTTTTTTTTTTGAGATGGAGTCTCACTCTGTGTCCCCCCCCCCCCCCCCCCCCCCCCCCCCCNCTGCAAGGTAGGCAGAGTTTTTTTTGAGAGGGAGTCTTGCTCTTTCGCCCAGGCTGGAGTGCGGTGGCGGGATCTCGCCTCACTGCAAGCTCTGCCTCCCGGGTTCACGCCATTCTCCTGCCTCAGCCTCCTGAGTAGCTGGGACTACAGGCGCCCGCCACCAAGCCCGGCCAATTTTTTTGTATTTTTAGTAGAGACGGGGTTTCACCGTGTTAGCCAGGTTGGTCTCGATCTCCGGACCGCGTGATCCGCCCGCCTCGGCCTCCCGAAGTGCTGGGATTACAGGCCTGAGCCACCGTGCCCGGCCTTGTGAGGGAAAGGTTTGTGAATGGGTATTCCACCTTCACTTCTGCCTTAAGGGAGTTTCTCAGGCATTTCATTTCTCACCTTGATGGTTGGTGGGCAAGCAAGTGCCTGAACTTGGGGGCCCCTGAGTGGGGAGCCTGTCTTCTCCCAGGAGAGCTTCAGCACTGCCCTCCTGTGAGCTCCTTCTGCATTTGCTGCCCAGCTTTTTCCCTCTAAACACTGAGCTGAGCTTAAATAAATGCTGTTTGGGATTGAAATTGGAGTGGAGAGAAAGGAGAGGGAATCTTTTCTGTTTCTGGTCCTCGGCACTATGTCTACGTGTGTATATGTGTCTCTCTGTATGTGTGTCCATCTGTGTGTCCGCAAGTCTTGTGGATGGGCTGCTTCATGTGTTGGGAAAGGCAGCAGCTCCTGAATTTGACCTGTCGTAGAGAGGAGTTACTTTCTAGTTTCCAGTTCTGGAAACTTCAGGAGACACACTCTGGCTTGGCTTAGGGTGGCATGGGAGGGCCTTGTAAAAAGTGTCAGTGCCCACAGGAAGTCAGGGAAGTTTTTCCAGAAGGAGCAGGGTCTTTTATGCAGACGGAAGCAGCATGTGCTCCCAGGCTGCTACAGCCCTGTGTACCTGAAGGAAAATGGTGAAAACCCTGGCCTGGAGTGGGGAGGGAGCATGTTAGGTGTTCTGGTGTAGTTGGCAGGTGGTATTTGTGCTGGATAGTATGCGGAAGACTTGTGCATTGCCTCTCTGGACATGCTGTCTGCACAATGAGGAGTTAGGGGTGTGACCGAGTGGGCACCTCCTCATCACCCTGGTGATGATTCTTCTGTGTTGAGAGCACTGCGGACATGGTTTCCTATCTGGTCAGGTGGTGGGCTCCCACAAGTTGGGGAATAGGAAGTGGCATCATCTGTTTAGGAAGATGAGCTGTCCTTGGGCACAAGGATACCTGTTGTGTTTGTCACGCCAGGTTGTCTTCTCCTTAGGATGCTGTTCTCTGTGCTCACCATGGGCACTTGGAATGAATGACAAGGCCTAACAGTGGGGGGATGTGTGCCTCCCTGGTTCCCTTGCCCCTTGCTGCGTTGGTCTCTTTTTTTCTCTCCCCAACCCCTTCCATTGGTTCCTGCTCCCCCCAGGTGTTTTGGCTTTGTGTAGCTCTGCTCATGGTCTTTGGCCCTTAAGACTTTCCCCAGGTTGTCTCAGAGCCACAGCTTCCTTGGCACCTGGACACTTGCTCTCCAGCGCTGTCTCCTGTGCCTGGATGTCTAGACAGCCCACTCCAAAGTGGATACACCTTCTTCACCTCTGCTCTTGTCATGCTGTGCTGTGTCTGTTGGTGGCGCCATGATCTACTGCTCTGTAGACCACCTTAGGGCCATCCTGGAGTCCTCCTTCCTGCAAGCTGGACCTTTAGAGGGTCTAGTGCAGCAGTGTCCCAGTGAGTCTCCTGCCTTTGTATGTCTGAAAACAGATTGGGATGATTGACTTCTCTGGTGGTGTCGTGTTGCTGACTGGATAGAGTCTCAGCTCTTTAGGTGGCATATAGTAGAGAAGATAGTCTTTCTCCTGGGTGGAGGACTTAAGCAGAGTGGAGTTGGAACCATTGACCCTGCCGTTCACCTTGCAGCCTTCCACGAGGTTAGGTTTGCAGCCTTTGTTTTTCCAGAAAGATGTAAAAAATGCTGCATAGGAAGGCTTTTTTTTTTTTTTTTTTTGAGAGGGAGTCTCGCTCTGTCGCCCAGGCTGGGATGCAGTGGCCGGATCTCAGCTCACTGCAAGCTCCGCCTCCCGGGTTTACGCCATTCTCCTGCCTCAGCCTCCCGAGTAGCTGGGACTACAGGTGCCCGCCACCTCGCCCAGCTAGTTATTTTTTGTATTTTTTAGTAGAGATGGGGTTTCACCTTGTTAGCCAGGATGGTCTCGATCTCCTGACCTCGTGATCCGCCCGTCTCGGCCTCCCAAAGTGCTGGGATTACAGGCTTGAGCCACCGCGCCCGGCCAGGAAGGCTTTTAAGAATGGGACATGGCCCTGTGCATGAAACATGCTGGGTGCTCACATGCATGCTACCTAATAATACACAGGCTTGGTGGTAGAGAGCCCATCTAGCTCCCATTGCCTTCCTCCTGGTCTCTGCATCCTCGTTTTCCTGAGAGCTGCCCCTTCCTCTCTCCAGTCCATGCCCATTGGATGGTTAGTAACATAGGTACGACTGGCCAGTCCTGGGACTGCATCTTCCTGGGCAGTGATTGGTTCAGAGACAGACCTGTGACCCAGTCAGAGCCTGTGAAAGTTGTAGCACTTTGCTGGAGTAGTTTGGGGAGACTTAAATGGGAGAGGATGTGAGCTGTTTTCTGCTGAGGTTTGCTGCCTGGAGGCAGCCTGTCCAGGAGTAAGACCTGGTCAGAGGAGTAGAGAGGACTAGGACCTTGTGGCTTGGCTGATCTGAAGTAAAGCCTGTCCTAACCTTTTTTTCTTTTTTTTTTTTTCCCCCAGGAGTTGGAGTCTTGCTCTGTCTCCCAGGCTGGAGTGCAATGGCACAGTCTCAGCTCACTGCAACCTCTGCCTCCTGGGTTCAAGTAGTTCTCCTGCTTCAGCCTCCCGAGTAGCTGGGATTACAGGCACCTGCCACCATGCCCAGCTAATTTTGTATTTTTAGTAGAAACGGGGTTTTGCCATGTTGGCCAGGCTGGTCTCGAACTCCTGACCTCAGGTAATCCACCAACCTTGGCATCCCAAAGTGCTGGGATGGATGACAAGTGTGAGCCACCATGCCCGGCCGCCCCCAAACTTTTAAGCTAAGTGAGCCTATGGTTTTCTTTCTTGATTAAACCCATTTGAGCTGACTTTTCCCTCACTTGCAACTGAGAGAGTCAGGAAAGAATCATCTGAGCACATTATGCCCCAGGCTCTGGGTCAGGTAGCCCTTATTCCTCTCCTGCTCCAGCCAGGCTCAGCTGCTCATCAGTCAGCTCCTGACCTTTTTGTGCACCCCACCTGATCACCTGCCCTCTCTCCCTCCTTGCCTCTCTGGGCTCAGGGTCCAGAGCCTCCATAAGCAGCCCTGTCTTCTGACTATTCCAGGCATCCTGGTCTGATCTTTCCCGCAGCGCCTCCTGTAACCGGTCTGACGTGCCTGTCATTTCCCCCACCCCCATTCCCCTTGAAGGCAAAGACTGGTTGGTTGTTTTCTTGCTGGTATTTAGTGAGCCATTCATTCTGTTAGGGCCAGTAACCAGTTTACAAATGGATGTGGGTCCATTTCTGACTTCAGGTTACAGAAGTAGCATTGCCTAACCTGGGAGGACCCACTTGGTTTTGGGGTAAGAATTCAGACTTAGTAGGGCCTGAGCATGGTAGTCATTTAGCTCATGAGTATTGGGGTTGAGGTGACTGCGCCTGGACTTGGCCAGACCCCTGGAGGAAGCCCCCTCCTGTGATGGTTACTTGGCTGTCTCCAACCTTCAGCCCTTTGGATTCCTCCCATGGTTCGAGGGGTCTGTTGGACCTCAGGCCCACATGAGCCTGCACGTGCCTCCTCCCTCCCTTGGGCCAGGCCTGGGCAAACACTCCCCACCCACTCCGCCACCTTTTTATTTTATTTTGAAATGGGGTCTCACTCTGTCACCAAGGCTAGAGTGCAGTGGCACAATCGGCTCACTGCAACCTCCACGTCACCGGCTCAAGTGATCTTCCTACCTCAGCCTTCTGAGTAGTTGAGACTACAGGCACATGCTACCACACCTAGCTGCTTTTTTGTAATTTTTGTAGAGATGGGGTTTCACCATGTTGCCCAGGCTGGTCTCAAATTCCTGAGCTCAAGCGGTCTGCCTGCTTCAGCCTCCCAGAGTGCTGGAATTACAGGCGTGAGACCCTGCACCGGGCCAGACACTACCCTTAGCACAGCTTCTGGACCTTAGCTGGAAGGCCTCGGGTCCTTCTCAGCTGTTTCTACTTCGGTGACCTTGGACCAGATCACTTAATGTCTCCAAGCACCAGTCTTTTTACCTGTGACATGGAGCTGGCATTGCCATCACCTGTTGATACTGTCCTCTGGGGTTTGAGGTGTGTTGAGAGCCTGGCATAATGCCTAGCCTCCATTTAGTCACCCTGATCATGAAGATGCTGGTACTGTCTTCCTGTGACAGATGAGTTTGGGATGTTGTCTTCCTGAGGCCATGCGGTTGCAAGGGGGAAGTGAGGATTTTAATTCCATCAATGATTCTGTCACCAAGCCCAGGGCATAGATCTTATTGAATCTGGTTACCTGTCCCACTTCACAAACCAAGGGCTTGACATCCTTTGGTGTAAATCTTCATAAGGGACTATAGGGACTTTATCCTGGGGTCATAATAGAAATGGTTGCAAGGACAACAGCATCAACTCTTACTGTGTGCTCACTCTGTGCTAAGAATCATCCATTTTATAGATGGGCTAATTCAGGAAACTGAAGCATAGCGAGTTTAGGTCGCTGGCACTGCACAGCTGTGAGCCCGACTCCTTCTGCCCTCAGAGCCTTTGCTTTCATCCAGAGATAACACTGCTGCCCACTGTAGAGGGGAGGGGAATGCACGTGAAGCCAGTGCCACCTGGACAGTGCCCATCAAGTGCCTTGCCTGCACCTTGGGTAGAGAGCTGGGGACTCTGCTGTCTTTTTCCACGTCGGAAGTGGGGGAGTTTGTGCCTGAGTTGTCGTGGAGTACAGAGGGATCCCCTGTCCCTTCCCCAGCCAGATACAGCCTCTGATGTCTCTAGAGCCTTTGAGCCATGTCAGCTCCAGTTCATGAGGCCTTTTCTTGTGGAGAAGGGAACCTTTTCATTTCTTATGGGTAGGTTGATGAATAGGTTTAACAGTCAACTAGAAATCTCTAAGCCTCCTCTCCCCTCCTCCCAAAGAAAGAAAGAAGGAAAGAAAGAAAAGTATTTAATATGTAAGAGTTTGGGAATTAGACCTGGATTCGAATCTCTACAGCTCTATCTCCAAGTTGTATGTTCTTGGACAAATCACATCAAATATTTATCACTGCTATTAATACTCTCTATAAAGTGAAGACGTCCCTGTCCTACTAAAGGTAAACAGTGCCTGAAAGGAAATTTAGTACCTAGTAGGTACTAAACATGTATAAGCCCCTTCTTGACTTTTCAGGAGCTAGGGGGTATTATTCCCTTAGATGAGTTTGTAGATACTGGACTTCGATTTTCACAAATGCCGTTCTTTTTCAAGGATAGTCTTTCCTTTAGTGTCAGCAACGAGCAGTTACAAGACAACATTGCATAATTTACACATTTCTAAATGCTCCCTCGGGGGAAAACAGGAAGAAATTGGTTGTAGAACAAAATCCCAGACATCAGGGTCCAGAGCCTCTTCCTTGGAAGAGGTGCTTAGGCTGAAATTCACAATCAGGTTTAAAAGCTGCATATACTTTGGGAGACCCGAGACAGGTGGATCACAAGGTCAGGAGATCGAGACCATCCTGGCTAACATGGTGAAACGCCGTCTCTACTAAAAATACAAAAATTAGCTGGGCGTGGTGGCAGGCGCCTGTAGTCCCAGCTACTCGGGAGGCTGAGGCAGGAGAATGGTGTGAACCTGGGAGGCAGAGCTTGCAGTGAGTGGAGATCGCACCACTGCACTCCAGCCTGGGCGACAGAGCGAGACTCCGTCTCAAAAAGAAAAAGCTGCCTATACTTTCCCAAATCTCTCTGTGCTGCAGTTGCAGGTAGGGTGATCAAAATACAACTTTGTGCACATGAAACTACCTTTCAGAAGCAATAGCCAATATCCTTCCTGTGTAGAGACTTACTTTAGAATTAACAATTGTGGCTAGGCACGGTGGCTCCAGCCTGTAATCCCAGCACTCTGGGAGACCGAGGTGGAGGATTGCTTGAGGCGACGAGTTTGAGACCAGCCTTGGCAACGTAGTGAGACCTTGTCTGTACTAGAAATCACAAACATTAGCTGGGGGTGGTGGCATGTGCCTGTGGTCCCAGCTACTCGGGAGGCTGAGATGGGAGGATTGCTTGAGCTGTGTAGGCTGAGGCTGCGGTGAGCCAAGATCACGCTACTGTACTCCAGCTTGGGCGACAGAATGAGACCCTGTCTCGAGAAAAAAACCAAACAAAAAGTAATCATAAATCATAAGATCTCCAAGATTTTACTGGATGGAAAAATGTTGACGTATTTGATGCCTGGAACATATACCTTGCACAAAAACATGTGGGCAGAATGGCCTTGGCAGGTAATCAAGACTGGACGTTAAGCCAGCCTGTTGCGGTTTTATCTCTCCTGGCCTATCTCCTACCCCACCCCCAACAACCTGCATCACCCTGCTGGCAGGAGCTCAGAGCCACTGTCACCCTCCTGGAAACTATTTATGTAGCAAGAGCCATGGACATGCTCATGTCCTGTGACCCAGTAATTTTACTCTTGGAAGTTTATTTACAGGCGGAGCTTGGTGGCTCATGCCTGTAATCCCAACACTTTGGGAGGCCAAGGTGGGAGGATCACTTGAGGCAAGGAGTTGAAGACCAAACTGACCAATATAGCAAGACCTTGTCTCCATTTAATTCTTTTTTTTTTTTTTTAATGAAGTTTATTTTTAAACAGCATAGGAGAAGCTTCAGAATCATGGTGCATCCACAGAGTCAAATAGCCTATAGCCGAAAGCGTGATTCTGGAGGCTCTGTAGAAAAATGGGTAGGCCTTGCCATGAGGGGGAAAGGAGTGGTTTTGTCACTCAGGCATCTGGATAGGCTGGATGCCTGAAGAACTAGAATCTGGGGTAAAATGGAAGCACTTGTGTTGGTTGGGGCAGGGGAAATGGGTTAGTTTGTTTTCCCCTGTGCTCCATTGTCTTTTCAATTAAACTGTAAAAAAAATGAAAATAAAAGTAGACTGCTCTAGCCTGAAGAGCACTTGAGTACTATTGAGAGCAATCGGCTCTGGAGTGGATTGCGGGCCTCTATGTACTGCCATCAGTGGAGAGGATTATTTCCCCTCTCATGCGTTTCTGGAAGGTTCAGAGCACTAGTGTGCAACACGACACTCCAGTCAAGGCCACCAGTCATGTTCCTAGAAGCCTGGGGTCCATCCCACCAGGACTGACGGGACAACACCTGGTTTTCTCCACATGGTCAGTGAAGCCACACCCCATGGCTCTGCTCAACACCCTGAAGTGGTCTGTGCCTCTGCCTTCCTCTCACCTTAGTCACCTACTCCACCTGTGAGACCTGGGGGCTACTGCCAGGATGCATGTTCTGCAGCCCTCCTCTGCCCTCCATCTGAGTCCAACCCTGGCCATTTCCCTCTTGGTCCTGCCCCTTCCACACTGATAAGCAGATGACACCACTGTCACTTCACATCCTTCAGTGGTTTTCCATCACCCTTCGAATAGACGCCCACACTCCTTATTGTCATGATCTACACATGCTACAGGCCTTGGGCCCTTCTTTCCTTTCTCAGCTCAACTTGAACCCTTGCCGTCATTCTTGTGGGAGAACCTTCTCCCTCATCCAGTTCTTGTGACAGTCGGACTTCTTCAGGCCTCTCTTGGCCACCCGTTATATAGAGCCCATGCCCTCCTGCTGTCACACTGCTTTCAGCCTTCCGTGTCATGGCACATGTAGGAAACAGTGGCATCCACAGGGTGCAGTGGGTAAATTGGAGGTGAGACTAGGGGAAAGTGCACATGCTGTTTCTTCCATAGAAATTATAAGGATGGTGGCTCACCCCTGTAATCCCAGCACTTTGGGAGGCCGAGGCAGGCGGATCACCTGAGTTCGGGAGTTTGAGACCAGCCTGACCAACATGGAGAATTCCCATCTTTACTAAAAATACACAATTAGCCAGGTGTGATGACGCATGCTCGTAATCCCAGCTACCGGGAGGCTGAGGCAGGAGAATCACTTGAACCCAGGAGGCAGAGGTTGTGGTGAGCCGAGATCACACCATTGCACTCCAGCCTGGGCAACAAGAGCAAAACTCCGTCTCGAAAAAAAAAAAAAAGAAATTATAGGCCGGGTGCAGTGGCTCACACCTGTAATCCCAGCACTTTGGGAGGCCAAGGTGGGCGGATCACGAGGTCAGGAGATCGAGACTATCTTGGTGAACACTGTGAGAGCCTGTCTCTACTAAAAATACAAAAAAATTAGCCAGGCGTGGTGACGGGCGCCTGTAGTCCCAGCTGCTTGGGAGGCTGAGGCAGGAGAATGGCATGAACCCAGGGGGTGGAGTTTGCAGTAAGCAGAGATTGATCTGCGCCACTGCACTCCAGCCTGGGCAACAGAGCGAGACTCTGTCTCAAAAAGAACAAAAGAAATTATAAGGAAAATAAAATACAGGGTTTTAGGGAACATAGTCAATGCTGAACTTGTGTTGAATAACATTATGATTATTATTATTAGAGACAAGGTCTTGCTTATTTTTTAGAGACAGAGTCTTGCTCTAAAAGATTTGGTTGTCTGGGCTGGAGCACAGTAGTGCAATCATAGGTCACTACAGTCTTGAGCTGCTGGGGCTCAAGGGATCCTCCTGCCTCAGCCTCCCAAGTAGCTGGGACTACAAGTGCTAGTGACTACACCTCACTAATTTTTGTATTTTTTATAGAGATGGTCTCGCTGTGTTGCCCAGGGTGGTCTTGAACTCCTGGCCTCAAGTGATCTTTCTTCCTTGGCCTCCCAAAGGGTTGGGATTACATGTGTGAGCGACGGCACCCAACTTGAATAACATTACTGAAATAACATTGCCTTTTTTTTTTTTTTTTTAAAGAGTACTTGTGTCCAAGAACATCACTTTTATATGTTAGGGTGTGGGTTTTGTTTTGTTTTTGTTTCTGTTTTGCTTGACTTTTATAATTGTGGAGAAATTTTGTTTGCACAAGAAGGTGATAAAACTTAGAAGCATTTTTTTTAGTAAACATTGAAAAATTTATGAGTTGGCATTTCTAAAAAATCCAGATTCTTTAGTCCTTTCATTTATATGGAATGTTGAAATACAATAATGCAAATGGACTTTAGTTTCATTCAGACTCTATTTCAAGCACTTCAAAATAATGAAGCTCTAATATACATAAGGCATATACTAAGGTATAGACAGTGGTGTGCTGGTGAAAATTTGACAACCAGCTTAGGAAAAAAAAATTCATATATATACATATGTAAATATGCATGTAAGTTTATGAGTTTTACTGGTATAAAGGATGGTGGCATATAATTTGCAAATAATAATGAAATATACAACACTATTGTCAGTTCCACATAGCCAAGTGCTTCTCACCAGCTGCTTCCATTGATTTTTGCTGAGCTTTTATATCAACTTATGATTGGTTTTGACATGACTTTGGTTGATGTCTTTATTCTTTTTATTTTTGTTTTTTTTTTTTATTTGAGACAGAGTCTCCTTCTGTCACTCAGACTGGAGTGTGGTGGTGCAATCTCTGCTCACTGCAACCTCCACCTCCTGGATTCAAGTGATTCTGATGCCTCAGCCTCCTAAGCAGCTGTGACTACAGGTGTGCACCATCATACCCAGCTAATTTTTGTATCTTTAGTAGAGACAAGGTTTCTGCATTTTGGCCAGGCTGGTCTTGAACTCCTGGCCTCAAGTGACCCACCCGCCTCAGCCTCCCAAAGTGCTGGGATCACAGGCATGAGCCACTGCACCAGCTTGATGGATATCTTTGTGTTAATGAGTCAAGTGATGTCTTTGCTGAATTGGATAATAGTTTTCAAATACCTGTACTATAAGAATACTTTCTCAGTTGTCCAGTTCCCAATGTAATGATTTCAGGCATGACACACTTTTTAATTGCGTTATTAACATTTTCTCCATCACTTTCTTAAGTCTAAACGCCAGGAATTGGCAAACTTTTTATAAAGGGCCAGATAGTAAATATTTTCATCTTCGCAGGCCGTATGGCCGTAGAGTCTCTGTTGTACTGCTACCTTTGTAGCACAAAAGCAGCCGGAGACAGTTTGTGAGTGAATGAGCGTGACTGTGTTCCAGTAAAACTTGCAATGTGAATTTTACCTCAGTAAACAACATATAAAATGAAAAAAGTAAAACCTTTATTTACAAAAACAGACAGTGTTACGGAGTGGCCCAGAAGTTTGCAAATTTCTAGTTTGGAGCCCATAAAATCAAGCCCTGATTTATAGTGTTTACTGATTTCTGTGGTGGAAATACTCCCACCATGCCTGGCTTCAAGCCACTAACATGAGGTCACTGAATGTGAGGTTGGGAAAGAGACTGAGTAGCACACCATGTCCTCCATGCCCATACAGTAGTCATGAATAACCTCAGAAACCTAGATAGTACTAAGTTTGGTAAAATAAGTAGGAAGTGATGAGTTTTGAGTACACAGTACTGAGAACTTCCTCCTTTGTTCTTATCACAACTTATTGTAAGCTTATATAATGTAATTGTTAGTAATGACTCCTTTGATTCCTGAAAGTGTCACCACGGGCTTGCTCTCTCAGTAAAGCTGGCGTGAGCTGGCTCCAGCACACGCCTGGGTAGAGTCCCTGCCCCTTAGCTGGCTTGGATGCTGAAGGCTTGCGGCCCCAGAAGAGGAGATGTATTGGAATGTGTGCAGACGGAGATCTGGCCTGGGCCTGGAGCCTTGCCCACCAGGGACTTGGTGCCCCTTGGCCTGCTTGCCGGGCTTCAGACCACAGACAGGCTCCTTGTCCAGATGGTGTCTGCACCTTTGCAGCTGGCTGCTGGGACAGTTCTTGTGATGGTAGTTTCCCATTGGCCCTGTCTAGCACCCCTCATTGGCTCACGAGGAGCCAGCTGCCCTGAAGGGGAGGCGGGGTCATCACGCAACTTGCTCTAGATCAGGGTATCCAATCTTTTGGCTTCTCTGAGCCACATTGGAAGAAGAAATGTCTTGGGCTGCTCATAAAATACACTAATACTGATGATAGCTGATGAGCTTAAAAAAAAAAAATTTCGGCAGGGCGCGGTGGCTCAAGCCTGTAATCCCAGCACTTTGGGAGGCCGAGACGGGCGGATTACAAGGTCAGGAGATCGAGACCATCCTGGCTAACACGGTGAAACCCCATCTCGACTAAAAAACATACGAAAAACTAGCCGGGTGAGGTGGCGGGTGCCTGTAGTCCCAGCTACTTGGGAGGCTGAGGCAGGAGAATGGCGTAAACCCGGGAGGCGGAGCTTGCAGTGAGCTGGGATCCGGCCACTGCGCTCCAGCCTGGGCGACAGAGCGAGACTCCGTCTCAAAAAAAAAAAAAAATCTCATAATGTTTTAAGAAAGTTTACGAATTTGTGTTGGGCTGCATGTGGCCCAAGGGCCATGGGTTGGACAAACTTGCGCTGCTTCTTGGTCCAGATGTATCACCTCCCCAGGTTCTCTCAGGGCTTCAGGGCTGAGGTGACTACCTCGTCTGGCCGAGTGGTTGCAAGGGAAGCCTTCGACTCACATCAATCACACTGTTTATTTTCTTCATGGCTTTTAGTGTGGCCTGTGGTCTTTGTTGCCTGCCTTCCCCAGCATGAATGTGAGCCTTCTGTCTGCTCCCTGAGTTCCTCCTCAGAAGGCACAAGGCACACATGATATGCGCACGCTTTTTTTTTTTTTCTTTTTTAAACAAAAGAAGACAGTCTCTGTCACCCAGGCGTGAGTGCAATGGCATGGCCATAGCTCATTGTAGCCTTGGGTTTCTGGTCTCAAGTGATCCTCCCACTTCAGCATCCTGAGTAGCTGGGACTACAGGTATATGCCGCCGTACCTGGCTAACTTTTAAATTTTTAAATTTTTATTTTTATTTATCTATTTATTTTTTAGAGACAGGGTCTCACTATGTTGCCCAGGCTGGTCTTAAACTCCTGGCTTCAAGCGATCCTCCCACCTCAGTTGCCCGATTAGCTGGGATTACAGGTGCATGCCATCATGCCTGGCCAACGTTCTCATTTTTCCAGGAGATAAATAGCAGCTGAGGCCAGATACAGTGGCTCACACCTGTAATCCCGACACTTTAGAAGTCTGAGACAAGAGGATCATTTGAGCCCAGAAGTTTGAGACCAGACAGACCAACACAGGGAGAGCCTGTCTGTGAAAAGGTGACTGAATGAACTCTCGTGTCTGCAGCAGTTCCATTGTGCATCCCAGGTGGGTTTGGGTTCCCACCAAACCTACAAAGGTGCTCCTGATGCCAGACACCAACATTGCTTCCTGGTGTGTGCCAGGCACCCCTCCCCTGGGAGACAAGCAGCCCTGTCTCAGCCTGCTCCCTTCCCATATGGTGGCAGTCACTGTTGCTGACTTCATCACTGGGCCATCAACAATCTCTCTAGGTTTCAGCATGGCTAATGCCGCATTTGCTTCTTATAGCCCGCTCCCCTCCAAAAAAAGGAAACCCTCCCTCATTGTGTCTTTTGTTTTTGTTTTTATTTGTTTATTTTTGAGACCGAGTCTCGCTCTGTCACCCAGGCTGAGTGCATTGGCATGTGATCTTGGTTCACTGCAACCTCTGCCTCCCAGGTTCAAGCAATTCTGCCTCAGCCTCCTGAGTAGCTGGGATTACAGGCATGCGCCACCACACCCAGCTTATTTTTGTATTTTTAGTAGAGACAGGGGTTTCACCATGTTGGCCGGGCTGGTCTAGAACTCCCGACCTCAGGTCATCTGCCCACCTCAGCCTCCTAAAGTGCTGGGATTACAGGCGTGAGCCACCGCACCCGGCCCCATTGTGTCTTCAGGCTGCTCTGTGCTGACTGTGCTGGCCGCATTTATGGGGCCATACAGTCTCCTGAGAGTCAAGAGTCACCGCAGCCTCTCCTGCTGGCAACAGTGCCTGTCTCCTGACCTCACCTGCTGCCAGTGGGCCCGGGTGTGTGGATTCCAGATGACCCACTAAGGGCGAGGTGGAGCTACAGGTTGGCTCTGTCTGGCTGCCTGGTGTGGTAGTGATCCGATGCTCTATCCCTTGCCAGGCCTGAGTTTTGAGTGAAGGAGGAAAGGGAAAACTGGCCTGTCTGGATGGCAGATTTGCCATGCACGAATATCCGCACACAGTGATGCAGAGCTTCGGCTCTTTGTAACCAGGAGTTCGATAAGAAGACAACTTTGAAAAAGCACTTTGTGACTGGCAGGGTGCCATGCAGCCTCAGCTGTTCATTTCCAAGGGTCATCCATTTATAGGATGAATGCTCAAACCTCTTCCTCCCAGTGCCATGGAGTCTGCTTGACAGTCCCTTCCTTGCCTAGCATCTCCTGCCTGCCTCCTTGTTCCCCTATGCCTTCACCAAGCCATGTCTCCCACCCTGTTCACTGGAGCCTCTCCTCTCCTCTCCTTTCCTCTAGTGCCGGCTGGCTGGGACAATGCAGAAACACTGCTCCTGGCAGGGTGCCCTGTGCTCATCCCCTTTGCTGCTGCTCTCTCTGACTGTGTGTGTGCAGTGGGTGGGGCAGCCTGGCCCACCCTACCTGTCTCAATTGGATGGTGGCCCCAGGTGCTGCTGCCACTGTCTCTGTGTTCTATCCACTTCTTTTCATGGGCTTTGTTCATCCACCTGGTCACTCATGGCCTTCAGCTCTCATCTCAGCCCGAGGAGCCCCTTTGGCCTCATCAGTGTCAGTGTCCTGCCCACACTGGTGTCTCAAACTTCAGGCATTAAAAACCATATTTAGGGACTTTCCTCTCAGCTGTCTTTCTGATTCTACCTCCAACAATTTAAAAATTGCCTTTAATGAGGTCTAATTTACATACAGTACGGTGTGCCTATTTCAGGTGTACGTTTGGCAGTGGAAGTCCCTCATTAAACACTGATGTCTGTCTTGTTTTCACATTTGCCTTTTTATTTAGCTCTATGCTACATTTGGATGCATTTTGACAAATTCATGTACCTGTGTAACTACCCCAGTTGAGGTGTAGAATATTTCCGTCACTTAAAAAGTTCTCCCTCCCCCGACTGAGGGGCTACCACCAATCCCCAGTTCACCCCACCATCGGCACCACATTGGCACTACTGGTGGGTACCTTCAAGTACTGCAGGTAGGTACTGATTTTCTCACCCGTGATGGGAAAATGGGGTAACAGCACCCATGTGAACAGATGAGGCTCACAGAAGCTTGGGACAGACATATTTTTGTGGTCCCCAACCTAGCTGTGTGGGCATGTGTCACCTTGGGCCAGCATCCAATTTCTCTGAGTATCTGCATCTGTAAAATGCCCCTCCCTCCACCTGAGTCCAGCTCTAGGACTCTGTAGGGCTGTGTCTTTATAGCGGTGGCGCTGACTGTGGCTCCCAGGGGTAGGGGTGGCAGCATCACTGTGAGCCACTCCCTGCCCCCTGTAGCTAGGGTGACTGTGCATCTTATCCAGACCAGGACACTTTCACATGAATGAGGTGCTATTAAGAATGACAGTGAGTAACAGGTGTCGCCCAGCAAACCTGGCCTGAGGTGGCCTTCTGTAACCCGTTGTCTCTGATATCCTTGTGTACAGTCCTTAGAACCAGCCTTCCCCGTGCAGAATGGAATCTAGGTGGCTCATGGTCTTCAAAGCGTCCTGGGACCCAGCCTCAGCCTGCACATCCAGGCATGGCCCTGCACTCCTGGGCATTCCTGAGCTTAATCGTTCGCCTTAATATGTTTCTTTTTCCCTTTTTTCTCATTGACTTTTCAGTACACATGCAATAAATACATCTTCCTTTAAAAAGTAAAATGTTTGAGTTACAGCTAAAGGTCCCGTTTGACCCCTGTCCCTGATGCAGTTCTTCTGTCCCTCTGGAGAGGACCCATGTCACTAGTGTAGAGTCCATTTTCCTGCACTGTGCAGGCACAGCCCAGAGCACTGGGCCATACTGTGCATGTGGCTTTTCATTCAGTTCTGGCACACAGGGCAGTCACTCTACACCTAGCTCACCTCCCTCCACAGTGTGTCCTAGCTTTCTGTGCTTGGTTACACGTGGGTCTAGCTCACTCCTTTAACTGCGGCATTGCATTCCCTGCTAGAAGCCACTTCATGATCATGGAGCTGGCTTCCAGAGTTTTGCTAATGAAACGGTGTTTTGCAGATATTCCTGTGAATGTCTCCCTGTGCACCCAGGGGAGCCTCTGCTTGTGCTTAGGTCTGCCAGGCAGTGAAAGTGCTGGGTGGTAGTTTTCACAGTGGCAAATAATGGAGAGGAATCTTCTGTGGGTGCCCCTTGCAGGCAGAGGCACCTTTCCATGGGTACCTCTTCCATGGCTCTGCCCAGAGCCTGTACTCACAGAATGTGCCTTCCAACCTCGGGGTCCTCTCACCACTGCCTGGAGCCTTACAGAGCCAGAGACCCTTCCCTGATGCCCTAGCTCCCCTGGTCCCCCACTCCGTTACTTGAACAGCTGAGGTCAGGTGTGTGAGCTGGTGTGGGCTCCAAGAGGCCTGCCAGAGTGAGCCTGGGGAGAGTACTTGTTTACATCTGTCCCCCACATACTGAGATAGGCAGTGTTGGGGCCCTGCTATTGACCAATAGGGAGACTGAAGCTCAGGGGCTGAGATCTGTTCCCCAGGATCTTCCCATAGCTCCTGCAGATGTGCTATTAGCATTCAGAAAGGCTCTTGATACATCAGCATAGTGGGGGAAGTTAAAAGGAAAACAAGGGAAGAATTTTTTTTTTTAAAGCCCTCAAGCACTCATGAGCACTCATGGCTTAACAGTGGCCCTAGAGGTGATGGTTTCCATGCTTCCCATTGCACAGATCGAGACCCACCTCCAGCAGGCTGGCACTTGACTATGTGCCTTGCAAGTTCTGCCACATGGCCATCTCATCCCTCCCACAGTCCCACAAGGGAGCGATGTTCATGCTTATCTTGGACATACAACTTGCTCCACAACCTCAGGAGGTTTTCCTGGTCTCAGTTCCAAGCCCAGCCCCTCACTTCTTTGGCTGCCCTGTCCATTTATTTACACATGAGGCTCCCGTTAGCCTCAGTGGCCTTTGCAGGAGAAGCAGAGGGCCCAGGAGCCACCCAAAGGACGCCTGAGGGAGAGTGGTCCTCAGGAGGACCTCTTTGGAACTCAGGCAGCAGAGGCTCTGCCAGGGTCCCGTCGGTGTTTTTGTTTTTGTTTTTTTCATTGTAAAATATACATCCCATAAAACTTAACCATCTTAACCATTTTTAACTGTGCATTTCAGTGGTCTTACACACATACATGGTTGTGTGGTCATGATCATCTGTCTCCAGGACTCTTCATCTTGCAAAACTGAGCTCTGTTCCCATTCAGCACTCACCTCCCTCCCCTCCCCGAGCCCTGGGCACACACACTGTTCGACTTGCCGCCTCTCTGATTACTGGCTTCTGAGTATGAGTGGAATTGTGCAGTGTTTGTGCGACTGGCTTTTTTCCCTCAGCATAATGTCTTCAGTCTTCATCTGTGTTGTTGCATGTGTCAGGATTCCCTTCCTTTTTAAGGCTGAATACTCTCCTATTGTTTAGATATATCACACTTGGCTTATTCATTCATCTGTTCCTGGACACTTGGGTTGTATCCACCATGTTTTAGCCATGGCAAATAATGCTCCTGTGGACATGGGTGTGTAAATGTCTGTCCACGTCACCACTTTCGGTTCTTTTGGGTACATACCTAGAAGTGGAATTGCCCATAGCGGTTGTTTCTGAGTTAAGTCTAGAAAGGTGGTAGAGGTGTGGCATTCAGGGTCCCATTCGTGACGGTTGAGGGGAGAGGGTAGTGGGGATGGCTTATGGTTCCAGGCTGTGTGCAGGGTGTGAGGAAGACCTCCCACCTGGGCCTACCTCCAAGTGCTCCGGGTTGCTCTGAGAAGGAATGACATGCCCATTTCAGTCGCATTTCTGTGTCTTTGAGGAGAAGCTGTGTCTTCCATTCGGCACCATTTTTCCCCTCATGATCAGTGATGTACTGGTGTCCCAGAATGGGTGCAGTGTGATCTGCGGGAAGTCTGTGCTCAGAACTTCCCATAGGGAATGAATGAACCAGCAGGTGCACGTCAGTAGGACAGGCTGACGGCGGCTCTCTGGTGTCTGGCTACTGGTGTCCCCCCATCCATCCCGTGGCACCCCAGCAGGCACACAGCCTTCCTCTCCTACCAGCCGAGTGGTGAGCTTCCCGGCCTGCCCTGAGTCCTCCCTGTCTCAGCCCCGCTCCTTCCCACAGCCACATCTCTTCCTGCCCCTCACCATGTCGCTGCCTGAGGCTGGCCAGCGCCCACAGAGCTGTCTCCCTGCCTCAGCTGTGTGTTCACTTCTGCACAGCAGAATGAGCTATTTAAAACGACAGTCTGACCCTGTCACTCTGAGCTGAGCGTGGCCTGGGGTGGCCTGCTGGGAGGTGTCCTCACCTTGTCTGGCACTCTGTGCACGCTGCTCTGCTCTCTGCCCAGCCCTTTACTTCTGCTGCTCCTGGGTCCTTGCCTCCCCAGCTTGCCCAGAGGACTCCTGCTTACTCTCCAGGCATCCTCGCAGACTCCCTCTGTCATCCTCCTAGGGGCCCCAGAGCATCCTGAGTGTCACAGCCCTGCCTGCTACACCCTTTGAAGCTCTCTCATCACGTGTCTGCTTGCCTGGCCAGGCCAAGAGCACCTTCAAGGCCACAGGCATGCTCTATCTGTGTGTTGCTGTGAGTGGCAGCTGAGAGTGTGGTAAAAGAGCCAGTGCGTAGGTCAGGCGCAGTGGCACCCACCTGTAATCCCAACACTTTGGGAGGCCGAGGCGGGCAGATCATCTGAGGTTGGGAGTTTGAGACCAGCCTGACCAACATGGAGAAACTCTGTCTCTACTAAAAATGCAAAATTAGCCAGGCATGGTGGCACATGCCTGTAATCCCAGCTACTCGGGAGACTGAGGCAGGAGAATCGCTTGAACCCAGTAAGCAGAGGTTGTGGTGAGCCAAGTTCATGCCATTGCACTCCAGCCTGGAGTGCAAAAAAAAAAAGAGTCAGTGCTTGTAATCAGGCTGCCTGGGCCCCAAATCCAGCTGTGTGACCTCAGGTAGATTAGCTGAGCTCTCTGTGCCTTAGCTGCTTGTAAAAGGGCTGAAGTGCAGTAACGCATTCTGAGCTCACTGCTACCTCAACCTCCTGGGTTCAAACAATTTTTGTGCCTCAACCTCCCCAGTAGCCATGTCTACAGGCGTGCGCCACCACACCTGGCTAATTTTTGTGTTTTTAGCAGAGGCAGGGTTTTTCCATGTTGGCCAGGCTGGCCTTGAGCTCTTGGCCTCAAGTGATTCACCCGCCTGGCCTCCCAAAGTGTTGGGATTACAGGCGTCAGCCACTGTTCCCGGCCAAGAATTTCTTAATAAATAAAATAGTGCCTGATCGGCCTCACTGAGGCTGCGAAGAACCAGCTCTTCCTAGTCCATCTTCGGCAAAGTTCCTACAGCAAGCAGGAGGGCCTGTGGGATCTTCTTTGGGAGTAACAGGTTGGGGAGGAGGATCCCAGAGGCCTCATCTTACACTTGGGGTCAGTGGGGGAGGTGCAGTTCAAGGCAGTCTTGGAGGCCACCGGCAGGAGGCTGAGAACCCGGGGAGCTGATAGGGGCTTAGAAAGTGAGGCTTCCTCACAGGGCCTCTGGGGTCTGTGGGGAGAGGCAGGGGTGTGAAATTCTGGCAGTATTAGTAGATGTGCAGTTGGATGGGGGGATTGCTAGGCATGCCTGAAAAGGAGAAGGCAGGCCCCCCTGCACCCCAGCGATCAGTGAAGCTTCGGGTCAAAGTGGATTTTGAGGCCAGATCCAGCTTCAGGGCCCGGGGTCCCAGACATTGATCGGTGTTGATGCATCACTAGAGGGGGTGGTATCTGCTCTCTTTTCCTCAGCCTGGCACAATTCCAGAGCTGTGCCAAGGGGAGGTGGAAGTAGAGCCCATGCAAGGCTGTGCGGAGCAGGAGGTGGCTGCTGCAGGGACCTGTGGCAGGAAGGCCCAGGGTGGGAGGAGTGGGGGATCTAGGGAGGGTGCACCACAGCCAGGCCCCTGGTGGGCCTGGGCCTAGGCTGGCTGCCTGCTGACTGCCTGTGATAGCCTGTCCCCCTCTCACAGGTGGGTGCTTGGCAAGTGTGTCCTCACCCCATCTCAGGCACCGGAGGGGCAGAGGGTAGAATTTACATCCATCTAGGTCTAACTTTTGAGGCTTCTGTGGCAAGTAGTTAGTGCCATATTGGCCCCAGGGCAGATGCTTTGCACATAGCCTCTCTCCTGTCCTCAGAGCATCTGTGGGCTCAATGGCACTGTCCCCTGTACAGGTGTGTCCTGTGGTGCACAGAGAAGTGGCTTACCCAGCTGCGCTGCAGGGTGCTACAGAGGAACCCCAGTTCCAGCCCCAGGCCAGCAGGGTAGGGGAGCAGTTTGGCAGGGGCTGGAACTAGGGTTCCTGAGGGAATCCGCTAAGCCTGGGCTGCTCCTGCGGGGAAGGAGGGGCGCAGCAGTGAGGGTGATCAGGAGTCAGAGGGCAGTAATGCATCAGAGCCTTAGGGCTTCTTCCCTGGCCTCTCCCACCAAATATCACCCCCTTTTAAAAAGGGATTCTGGGTGACAAAAGCTAATATTTAAGGGAGGGTGGACAGGCTCTTCCCTGCAGCTATTCCTGGGTCCTGCACATCGGCTTCCTGCAGGTCCCAAGACACCACACATCACATTTACTCTGTGTCTGTGAGAGGCCTAGCATTTGTTTAGGATGGCCAGAGTCTACAGCTTATCTCTGATTTGAAGGGGCTGCTGATAAATAAAGCAAAGCCTGTGGGTTAGAGGATCCATGTTTCCCACCGTGGAAAAGGACTTTATGGCCTTGTAGGTGAGCATGTTTTATTTTGATAGCTGTGCATTTATTTTCATGGGTACTAGGAAAAAGTATAACCCACCAAATATCACCCAAGTCCAGGTATTATTGCTTAAGACAAGAGTGAAATAGAAAAAGAAAGGAAAGGGCAATCAAAACGATTCGATGGCATCTGGAGCCCTGCCTGACAGCAGTCTCCACCAGGCTTCCTCCCGCACCAGCACCAGGACACATGAGGCCCTCCAGGAGCTGTCCAGTGGAGGACATGTGTCCCTAAGCGGGGAGGGGCAGGGAGGCTCAAGAAGTTTGACTGGTGGGACTTGGTACTTGATCTCAGTTGTTTCCCCAGTACATGTACTGTATTTTTTATTACTTTTGTTTTATTTATTGTAGCCATTAAATTTTTCAGCAACATTCTACCGGTTTTCAGCAGCCGGTGAACTTTGATGTCATTATAGCACATTTTCTCCCTTACAGTTTGTCCTAAAGCCTATTACAGATGAAGGGTACAGCACAGCAGGCCTGATACACCAGTGTCAGAAGTGAGGTCTTCAGTGGCCTGGGGTCTGTGGACCTGTGGGGTGGCAGGACTGGAACTGTCAGTGCTGGCGGTGGAACTTGTCAGAGGGTATGCAGGAGAACAGCAGTTGTTGACGCAACTTCTCAACTGTAGCAAAAGCAGTGGATTTTTTTTGCTATGTTGCTGGGAGGGAACAGTACTGGATGCCAAGTGGGGCAGTTCATGCCACTAGCAAGTGCTGCTGGGTTAAGGAGAATGATGGGATGCATCTGGGAGGCAGACCAGGGCATTAATGGCTTGTGCCTGTAATCCCAGCACTTTGGGAGGACAAGTTGGGCCAATCACCTGAGGTCAGGAGTTCAAGGCCAGCCTGGCCAACATGGTGAAACCCTGTCTCTACTAAAAATACAAAAGCATTAGCTGGGCAAGGTAGTGCACACCTGTAATCCCAGCTGCTTGTGAGGCTGAGGTCGGAAGATGGCTTGAGCCCGGGACGCGGAGGTTGCAGTGAGCTGAGATCACATGCCACTGCACTCCATACTGGGTGACAGAGTAAGACCCTGTCTCAAAAACAAACAACCAGCCTTAGAAAGTGGCTGGCTCTGATGTGGTGGGAACAAAAGGTAAACGAAGGCTTCAACAAGCAGCCCACAGAGCCAGATGTACCTCTGTGTGCTACTGGGAACCAGGAGAGAGAGGGTAAACTCGGGACCGTGCTTGCGTGTGCCTCCTTTCGTGTTTTCCGATGGCAAACTTTGCAAACAAGCTTAACCCGATGCTCACCCAGGCATGATTGTCTTGGTGTGTTGTTTCTGATGTCGAACCTTAAATGTTACCTGTTTAGGAAGTGCAGTCTGAAACAACAGTGGTAAGTTGACTTCTTGCCTCTAGAGGTGCTACTGAAATAAACTAGGAAAGTGGGAATGTTGGAGAACGTGTCATTCTGAGATTTGGTGTATAACAGCAGCAGGAGAGCCCTGAGTGGGTCCTGCACTGCCTGTGAAGTGGGGGAAACTTAACTTGCTTTTGAGGCTGTTCTGAATTGAGATTGTTATCAGCTGGCAGTGCTGGGCACAGGGACATGGGACTGACAGCTGAGTTTGTCTTCTCAGGCTACGGCTTCTGTACTGTACCTGTGTCCTAGAAGAACCCACAGCTCCTAGAGAAGGATCTAGGCTCTGCCACCATCTTGGCCATGTCTGGTCGACATGTTCGGGCTCAGGCTCAGGCTCAGTGTTCTCATGAGCCTGGGGGCATTGTTACCCTCTGGCATCTGTCACCTTCTGACCATGTGGGCGCAGTCTATGAGATATAGGACTTTGTGATGGAGTGGTGGTCTTCTTGTGAGATTGGAATATGAACTGCTGCAAGATGGCCCACCTCCTTCTTGGCCATTTGTTTGCAACTTTGGGGCTGTGGCACAGTGTGCCGTGCGAGGGCCACAGGCTGGGAAGCCAGCAGATGGGAAGCAGCTAGGCTGTGGAACCCTGTCCAGGGCCTCACTTTGCCCAAGCCACCTGGAGGAGTTTTGGAAGACCTTACTCCAGGTCCTGTCACTCCTGTTCCTTTGTGAAGAGGGGAAGGGAGCAGTGTGGAAGAGGGGCTAGATCTGCTCTTGCCTCTTCCACTTCAACCCCACATCCTGCCCAACATCCCAGGAACATCCCCACCCTGTGCCAGCATGTTCCTGAAGGAATGTAACCTGCTCCAGGTGGAGCAACAGTAGCATTGACATATGCCTGTCTGAGTTAGAGCTGGGTGTGGCGGCGTGCAACCGAGTTCTCTGCATCTCTCCATGCAAGGAGGTGGCCCACGCGTGCGCTTGTTGGCTGAGGCTGTGATCAGCAGTTGTGGGCAGTATGGCTTCAGTGCCAGTCCTAGGAAATTATTTATGAATGTCTGTGCCAGATCCTCTCTCTCGCCTGACTCTGCCATACCTGTGCAGAGGCAAGGGAAACGTAAGGAGGGCAGGATAACAGCTCTGACGCCACGTGGGGTTGCTTTCTAGGACCCTTGGCAGGGCACAGCAGATTGAGCTGCTTTCTCCCTCCCTTTTGTGATGGGGTCATTCACTGTAGCCAAGAGCCAAAAACAGTTGAAGCATGGCTGGGCACAGTGGCTTGCCTGTAATCAGCAGTTGGGGAAGCTGAGGCGGGAGGATCACTTGAGCCCAGGAGGTCGAAGCTGCAGTGAGCCGCAATGGTGCCACTGCACTCCAATCTGGGCAAGAGAGCAAGACCCTGTCTCAAGAAAAACAAAAAGAAAACAGTTGAGGCAGTACCAGTTGCCATGCAAGTATCTGAACTCTCTTGGAGTAAAGTTTAACACCTGGGAATTGATTCCTAAGGAAAAAATGAGAGAAGGAAGCATGTTTGAAGATGTTCATTCCAATACTGGTTGCAGTAGGAGAACCTAGAAAGAAATGAACTGCCCAGCAATCAGAGAAGGTTAAGGGAATTATGATACATTAATAGAACATTTAGCTGTTAGCATGAGCTTGAAGATTATGTAGCAACAAGAAGTGTTAAATGAAAAAAGAATGCAGTATCTGTGATGCAGTTACATAATTGTTACTGGCACTGGACTAAGATGGGAAAGTCACCCAGGAAAGCATTGCTGTTGGGGGAGTGAAGGGCTTGAGTTGGCTCTGCACTTTGTTCTGTGCAGAGCTTGGCCTCTGGGGTCAGACCTGAGCACTGGTCTCCATTCTTGGGTCTGCTGGACACTCTGAGCCTGAAGCCACCACAGGATGTCATCCCTTCCTGAGTCTCCAGGTGTCCATTTGTGCAATGACAATGCTCATCTCACCTCCTGAGGCTGCTGGGGTTTACGACGGCACACATCTGACAACAGCCATGGCTCAGTAGATGCTCTCAGAGGAGAGGAAGACCACAGGGGCAGGGCGAGACCTCCAATATCGAGGGCGAGGAGCACGGGCACCATCAGGTCACCAGGTCCCTTCTTGCTTCCCTCGGTGTGCTCGGTCAGCACAGCATTAGGCCCAATGTGGTGAGACTGTCTAGACAGTCACAGAGCTGGAAAGAGGTGCGCACGTGTCACAAGTTGGGTTTGAGGAGGGCTGGGGTCCACCATCTCAGGGCTTTGAAACTGGGATCCAACGCAGTGGCACCTACCGGAGGTGACTCCTGGACTGCAGGCTTTCCTACACAGGGGTGCTGCCTCTGCTCCTGGAGCGTGAATTCGCAGTGAGGGAGGAAGGATCTGGGGTTGGGGCCTGAGGATCCCCAAGTGGAGGAAGTTGAGACTGTAGAGGGGCCATCGGCAGGAGCAGAGTTCAGGAGGAAGGAGCAGCCCTGGGTTCGAGGAACTGCTCTGAGAGGTGAGGCCGAGGCAGGCTGATGGGTCCCTGGCTTTGGTGACAGGTTCCCTGGGCAGAGCCGTTTTGGTGTGGTGACAGGTAGGGTTCAGAGCCAGCACTTTTTAATGCTGCCATAGGGTGTAGTAAAAACAAGCATTCCTGCTCTTAATTGCACTGTTGGATTTTCTGTGACTGTGGTTGACTGTCAGCACTTGTGTGGTGAAGATGAAGGTGAGGGAAACCAGAAATTTTTTTTTTTAAGTTAAAAAAAAAAAAAGTTTAAAATGTTGACGAGGTGCTGTTAGCAAATGAAGAAAGTTCTGGTTTTTTTCCCCCCTCTTCATCTTCACCATGGTGAAAAATGAACCTTCTCCACGTCCAGTGGTCTGCCACCTCTCCAGGCCACTTCAGTGCCTCTCCTAGAACCCAGCTCAGACCCAGCCTTGCCTTGGACATGTCGTGACAGGGAGCACGAGTCTCGCTGCAGGGTGTCCTCTGGCATTTAGCCCAGACCAAATCATGGCCTCTCAGGTTGGTTTCGCTGCCCCTTCCGCACTTGCGAGATGTGCGTGGTTCAGGTCCACAGCAGGAAGTACTGGTGAGATCTGCTCCACCCCACTTGGGGCTTGACTAGGGCCACTGCTGTGTGGCTGGACTTTCCCCAGAGCCAGCAGGGGCTGCCTAGCCCTTAGTGGAAAAGGAAGGAAGTGGTTGATTTGGTTCTCGGTGGCAAGTGGCCTCAGGAGCCCTGGTGGCCCTTGAGTGTGCCTTCACTGTAGCCAGCAGATAACACAGGCTTCTACCAGCAAGCTTCCACTCTCCCTGCCTTGCCACACTGTGCCGCCACTGTATGGATAATCCCATCACTGAGTTACCACAGTGGATTGTTATGTTTAATTTCCACATTGCTTCAATTCGTGGCTTTGCAAAAATCTCACGTGGCTTCCCGTCTTCCTTATATAACCATTTGGAATGGCTTTAGAGTTGCCAAGAAGGTAAACTGGAGAAAATTTTTGTGGTCATATTAACTTCCAGGACCTCTGCATTGAAAACGAAGGCTCTCTCAAAACGTGTTGAGCCCTGCTGAGCAAACATGTTTGCCTGAGAGAGTAGCAGAGCCAGTGCCACCACTGACCACAGCTTTGGAGGGACAGGAGAGGTGGCCTTCTGTCTAACAGCATCTCCAGGGCCCACTCAGAGATGGCACCCTTGGCCTGGACTTTGATGGAGCTTTGTGAGGACCACCGAGAGTCACTGTGTTCTCGTGATCCTCTGGGATGGCCAGTGCAGGTGACAGCTGACAATGGGACGAAGCGTATTTGCTCTCTAGGTGTTGACTTGCCACAGAGGGAGACCCCTGAGATGTTTGTGATAATGGAGTAAACATGGTGGCCAGCAGCTGTGAATGAGGGACTTCATCCTCCCATCGTTTGCATTTATCAAGTACCTGCTACTTGCCAGGCACTGTTCTAGGCACTTAGGAGGCAACAGTGAACAAAACCAAGGTCCCTGCACCTGAGGAGCAGACCTGTAGGTAGAGGCTGGACCACAGGTGAGAAAGCGGGTGTGTTGCAGATAGTGAGGGCTAAAGAAAGTCTGAGCAGATGTGTGGGCAGGTCGGGGGAGGAGCTCTGTGAGCCAGATGACCAGGGGAGGAGCTCTCTTGTCCCTCCCCACCTCTCCCTTGCTGGAAAGGGCTTGCTTTCCAGACCTAGTGAATGGTGAGGTGGTGATTTAGCCCTGCCCTCTGCACGGTATGGAACAGAGGGTGTCGATGAAACATGCAGTGACTTCGGATAGGCACCTCGGCATCAGGTTGCTGGGTCTGTGAGATATCATTGAGGGCCGTAGGAGGATTTGTTCTTTTCTCCTTGCAGGCTATGGGCTGGTGGCCCTCCTGGGGGCCAGGTGCTGGTGTTTGGATTGGTGGGCGTCAGTTGCCTGCATGGTCCACCTACAGAATTCGGCCAGTCCTGTGGGAGGTTCGGCTGTGAGTTGTGGGGAGGGGGTGGTGTGCAACTTGTTATTTTTGTTGACTTGTGTTTTTAAAACAGAGGGTTGAGTGATGCCACCTTTGGAAAAGTTGCATTCCAGGGCAGTGGTTTGTAAGGCAGTTGATTGGAACCAAGACAGCCATCATCTGCCCTTAGAAAATGTCTGCAGTGCAATAACTGGTCATCGGTCCAGCCCGCAGAAGCTACTCAAGTCCTTGTTGGAGCTGAAGTAGAATTATCTTAGAAACACTGGCTTTGGGGTTTAGAAGAAGGGAGGTGCCATTTTGGCCAGGAGCTCTGGGAGCCAAGTGGATGAAGGTGGGGACACTGGTTATGGAGCTGGTGATAGGCTCTACATGTCATGCCTAGGTGAGCAAGTGAGACCTGCTGCTGAACTTCTATTTGGAAGGGACACGTGTGGCCTGATTTGCTAACATCCTCTGGGAGCTCCCCAGCCTCTTCCAGGTACCATTGTCCCTGACAATGGGCATTGCTGGTTGGTGGCGGTACGTCCCCCACCAGCCTGGTATTTCCTGTCCTTTCATCCTGTTGTGATTTGTCTGGACCCTGTCACACCACTGTTGGGAGGGGCCTTCTCTGAGATTGGCATAGGACAGGACAGGGCCCCACAGCTGTGTCTGGTGGGCGCTGTGGGGTCGTGGTGTGGACTCTGCAGTTCCCTCCTGCAGACGGAACTTGGGCACATCACACCGCCTTGGGGTTTACAGTTATCAGAGGGACTGGATGACGTCACACCTGGGAGGGGCTCTGTAAAGCAAGGTGCAGGTGGTGCCAGGAGTGTTACCGGGGAACCTCTGATTGGCTGGCCACAGAAGTAGGGGTCAGGGCTGCAGCTAGGCACAAGCTTGGCAGCTGGTGCCAAGCAGAGCCTTGGTACCTCTGCCCATCATCCCTGTGGGACTGGGCCCCCTTGAGGGCTTGTTGGAATGCAGCTTCTGATGCAGGAGGTCGGCGGGGCCGGGGGGGAGGTGGGGATTGTGCGTTTGGAAGCAGCTCCCTGGTGATGCCAGTGCTATTGACCCCTAGGCCACACTTGAATAGGATGGATCTAGATCAGCTGTCTAGGGGGAAAAGTCAGGATTTCAGACAGATTCCTCACTGTAGGAGCTTAATTCCCATAGGAGAAAACCATGCTGAGTTAGGAGGGAAAAGAATCTGTCAGACGCAGCGTGGCTGCTTTCAGGTCAGGAGGATGGATCCAGCATCATGCTTGCACCGTGTTTTCAGGAGAGCAGGCTGTTGTTTGCCCAAGACTTTGCAGATGTCTGCAGTCGCCGGCCTTTTCTGGAGTGTAGGAAGTTGGTCTCCAGTATGACCAAACCCTACAGGTAGGCATACAAGAGTGTTTGTGTGTAAATTCAGCCTTAGGAAGTGGCTTGGTGGCTGTTTGGCATTTTATTTCACAGCTCATAGGACACTGTGACCCAGCTTCAGCTACAGCTTTTTTCCAAAGCTACAATTAGGATGCCTAATCCATGCAGTGCACAAGTGTTTGTGGGGGCATGCAGAGTGTCCCAGAAGGAAAAAGCAGGTGCCTAATGATGCCTGCAGGAGTCTGGTCTGAGATGGGGAGTACCTTGTGTGCATTCTCAAGTGTGTCTTTCAGTCCTTACAGTCCCTCTGAGATCCTAGGCATGATAGTCATTCTCCTTCTACTGAGGAGAGAAGGAGCCTCCGCAAAGGAGGCTCCTCTCCAGGGAGGACAAACCCAGGTGGCGTCTGGTTCCCCTCTCTCTAACAAAGAAGCAGTCCTTCTCTCCGCCTGCCATCCCTCCTACTTTTTTAGGACCTGTTGCATCTGTCTGCCTCCATGGGTTTGTTTGTTTTTTTAATAACTTTATTTATTTATTTACTTACTTACTTTTTATTTTGAGAAAGTCTTGCTCTGTGGCCCAGGCTGGAGTGCAGTGGTGCAATCTCAGCTCACTGCAACCTCCACCTCCCGGGTTCAAGTGATTCTCATGCCTCAGCCTCCCAAGTAGCTGGGATTACAGGCACCCGCCACCACGCCTGGCTAATTTTTTTGTATTTTTAGTAGAGACAGGGTTTCACCATGTTGCCCAAGCTGGTCTCAAATTCCTGGCCTCAGGTGATCCACCCGCCTCTGCCTCCCAAAGTGCTGGGATTACAGGCGTGAGCTGCTGCGCCTGACGTTAATAGCTTTATTGAGGTATAATTGACATACAATAAATTGCGCATATTAGAAGAATACAATTTGATAAATTTTAACTTGTAAGTACATCAGTAACACCATCACCACAATGAGGGTAGCAAAGAAAGGAAGTCGAATTAAAGCAGGGGAGACAGATAACATTTGAAAATCTGTGTAATTAACCATGTTACAAGGCCAGAAATGAAAAGCCTTATAATCATCCCAGTACATGCAGGAAAAGCATTTGACAAAATCGGACATCCATTCCTGATGAAACCTCTCAGCAAACTAGGAGTAGAAGAGGAATTTCTTCACTGTCCTTTTCTACTGTGTAGATATGCAGATTTGCCTCATCCTAAAGTCTCCTGTGTCACAGTGGAGCAGGGAGGCAGGTGTGTGCTGGCTGCATGGGGTAGCAGGTTAGGTTAGTAATTAATCTGTGGCCAGCTGGCACCCTGGCTTCTTGGATGGGAAAGTGGCTTAATACCTGTTGGGGGTGGGGGGGTATCTGTGGTCTCAGGGGAGACCATGGTGTGGCAAGACCCCAGTGCCATGCAGGGTGCTGGCACCATGCCCAGGCAGTGGGTGCTGCCTGTCTGCCTCTTTCCAGTAGCGAGACTCATCAACTGAGTACTCCTGCTGGGGAAGCTTCAGAGTGCCCTTGTCCTCCCCAGCCCCATCCAGGGCAGGAGAGTGCAGACACGCTTCTCAGTGAGCAGTGAAGCACAGTGCACATTGCATCACTGTGTGTTGTAGAGGTGGCCGGGGCTCATGTTGAAGCTGTTTTCAGACCTTGTTTTGTGGGGCTCTCAGAGGGTCTGGGCCGTGGGGAGCGAGGGGCTGCTTTGCCAACCCCTCCCCCTCCTCCACAACCCTGACAGCTTCGCCATCTGTTTCTGTAGGATGAGGTGGTCTCTAAGATCATGGAATTCACACACAGTAGGTTATTTTTAACAACCTTTACAAATATAGTCTAGAAAATATACATGTAGAAAAGTGTACAAGTCCCAAGTTTTACAGTTGAATGAACATTTATGAGCACATTTGAGAACCCTAGTCCACCTAGGTCAAGGAACAGAGCCTTTCCCCTGAAGCCATCCTCAACGTCCTCTCCTAGTCACTTTCTGCCTGCCACTACCCTGACTGCTCTCACCATCCAGAAGTGTTGCCTGCTTTTGACCTTTTAATCCAGCACCAAAAAAAAAAAAAAAAAAAATGTGTTTTTTTTGTGTTTGGCTGTTTGACTCGACATTGTTTTGAGATTTGTCTTTGAGGTTATGTGTAGCAGCAGTTTGTTCATCCGACATTGAACGGACAGACCGTGATTTATTTATTCAGCATTCTGTTGGTGGCCGCGTGGGCTGTTTTCAGTTGGGGCTGTTCTGAATACAGCTGCTCTGAGTGCATTTCTGTTGATGCTGCCTGGAGTGGAATTGCTGGATCATAGCGTGAGTGTCCATCCTTAAATGGCGGTTAACATGGGATCCACAGAGTCACCAGCCTGTTCCATGGGTTTCAGTGTCCTTGGTTCTCTCCATCATGGCCCTTGTTGCAGGAATACCCACTGAGAAGGCCCCAGTGCCCACTTCTGTCCCTCCAGCTCCACACAGAGCCCAGGAGCTGTGGAGAAAGGGGTGGCCCTGGACCTGAGCCAAGTGTAGTCCTCCCCTGGGGTTTCCTGGCAGCCTGGGTGAGAGCCTCAGTGGCATTGTATCTGTTGCTTCTGTTCTTGACCTTGGCTGTCTGTCTATTCCTCTGGGTCAGTGCGCAGGGATCCTAACGCCCCCTCCCAGCATCCAGTGGGCCTGGAGTTTGGTGGAGCACCTGTGTGTAATCGGTGCTCAGAGAGCATTTGATGACTTGTCTCGGGGAATTCTAGAATGTCATTAGTTCTCAGGATCTTACAGCAGCCCAGTGGGACAGGCAGGCGAGGGGCTGCTCTCCTTCGGCTTCCTCTCTCAATGGGCCTCTGAGGCTGCCTCCAGGTGCCGTGCTGGGCACTGCCCTGCCTGAACAGATCTTACAGACCACAGAGCAGCCCAGCAGAAAGTGCAGTGTGCCGGCCCTCGTGGCCTGGCCCCTTGGGGCGGGCATGGTCTCCAGCACACCATTCATGATCTACAGATACCATCTTGTGGTTTTCTCATGCTCTCAGAGGAGGAACTGGGCTCCACTCAGTGATGGGTCTTGCATCAGTGCTGGATGCCAGGTGCAGTCCCTGCTACAGCTAAGCACGGCTCCACCGTCAGGTCCTTGTCTGCCCAGCCTCAGCTAGGTTCTTCCAGGCGGCGGCACAGGGTGTGCTGTTGTGTGCATCTCTGTGCTTGGCAGTCTCTTGAAGGTTGTTCCCTGTTGATTCCTGAAAAGCTGGCTCGTTCTTATTTGGGCTCTGTCTTTGGCAGAACATATATGGGCTGAGCACTGTGTGTGTGTTTCCCCCGAGGATGTTGGGTCATTTCCAGTCTTCTGCAGCTGGCATTCTTATCGGCTGCTCCTAGAAGAGAGAGGCTGGGAGGGAGAAGCCCCCACCCAGCATGCTATCACCAGGGCTCCACTTGGCTTCCCACTGCTCCAGTTCTATCCACGTAGCAACGAATCAATTTACAGATGAACTTTGAGAGCTCTTGTGCCTTCACAAAGGGCCAAATGGCAGTAAGAATTGTAAGTTCTGCAGACCTGAAGCAGAGGTCAGGAGAGTCTAGGTTGGTACTTTTGTTGGGAAGAGCTGCTAAAACAGAAAGTGGGAGGGAAGGATGCTGTGGGGGCAGTGGCTGTGGAGAGCAGCGCTGCCTGCCTCCTGGCTTCCTCTGCAGGTTTCTCTTGCTGCAGAGGTCAGGCATGCCTACTGATGGAGCTCCCACTTCTGCCCCAAGCCCTGGGCTTCCTCTTTCTGAGTTGCTCGTGGGGTTCAGTCAGGGCTCCGCGTGTTGCCTGTGCTCAGGTAGCATTTCCCATCCCCTGGGCCAAGTTGTAGCGTGCAGTTGCATACTCAAGCAAGCATTACAGGAGCTTTGGCTGCAGGACAGGGAGGGCCACATGGACGTGACAGACCACTCAGGTGGTCGGCTGCTCCTGGGAGTAGCAGGAGGGCCCCAGCAGGAAGTGTTTTTCAAGTGGTGAACTTGGTGGCTGTGGCTGAGACATGCACCCTCCCATCATTGTTCCTCCCAGTGTCATTCTTCCTCTGAGAAGCTGTGAACTTGAGGCTTTGCCCCTGGGGTTTGAGGCTCCCATGAGGTCCCCTCAGAGGAAGGTGCCTTCACCAGGCAGAGCCTGTTGGACCTGCACCAGCCCCAAGAGACTGAGCGGAGAGTGCAGGGTGACGACTGCCCGAGGGGGAGCACAGCAGCACCCCTCGGGGGATACAGGTGCCGCCTCTTGCACTGACTTGCACTAGAGGCAGTTTGGCTCCCAGCTGCCTGGGAACATGTGCAGAATTTGTCAGAAGCAGGAAGACTTGGTGTGGCGGGAACCAAATCACAGACACACACTCTCCCAGCAAAGCCCTGTTTGATTCACCCGTGTGTCCTCAGCAGACACGACTGTGTGTTGGGGGTTGGGGGGTGGGCGAGGTGACTCAGCCGCGGACGGCATTAGAATGCTTAGCACATTGAAGGCAGACTGTCTGCTTCTGGGTGCCATCTGTGGCGTGTTTGGGTTTGGAAGGACAGCTTGCTTGCTGATGAACACTTCCACAGTCTTTTGAGCTAAGTAGTTTTTGTAAATTACTGTCTAGACCATTCTGCATTTAAAAAAAAAAAAAAACCGACAACTTCCCCATTGTTGGTTTTAAAAGTGAACCATTTTTTACAGGTGCTTTGCCACTGAGGCCTCAGCAGGGGCTGTTTTGAACCCGAGGAGCAGGTTATGTGGGCTCTGGGGCACGGGTGCGGGGCCACAGGCTGCCAGGGCAGTGCTGCCCACTGTCCAGGGTGGTCAGAAAGGCTGGCCGGACACTGAGGTGGGGGAGTACAGAACTGCTGCAGTCCATGCTCCATGTGCGCTGTTCCCGGGGCCAGCCCGGTGGGGAGCGGGCTCCAGTGCCATCTGAAGTCCTGCTGTGGTGGCCCTTGCGTGCCTGGGTCACCCTGGCCCTGCCTCTCGGGCATCCTGGGGGCAAGGCAGATACAACACGGATGCCTTGGAGGTGGCCCCGTGTGGGTTCAAGGAACTGTTTGTAACCTGTGCATTTCACTGCAGGGGCACCCCAGGAGAGTCTTTGCAGAGTGCCGACATCACCACAGGCTAGTGGCACCTGGTACCCTTCACCCCACCCACTCAAAGCACTAGATGGGCCCTGTGTGTTTCGTAGGCATGTCAGGCTAGTGGAAGGCCAGGCCTCACCATCTTCTAACTGTGTGGTCTACCAGGGACCTCCATTACCTTCCTGGCCCTCAGTTGCCTTATCTGTAGAGCGCGCTCATGAGGACGAAGTGAAAGAACTTGGCCCAAGGGCAACCCACCAGTGATGGTCCTGTTCGAGTTGTGCCCCTTTGGGCCTGCCCAGGCTCGGCACCCTTGGGTCTATGGGTTGGTCAGACCTTGGGCAGCACAGGGTTTCCCCTTTGCCACCACAGCTGCACTCCCAAGAGGCTGGGCATCTCAGGCGGGGTGGGAATAGCTCAGATGTGGAGAAAATGGAGAGGCAAGCCGAGGGGCTGCTGGTACTCAAAACTCAGTCTCAGTTCCTTGTTTCAGACCAGGGCTGGAAATCCCCAGCAGTAATTACTCAAGGCCTGGGGGTTTTACGTACGCACCCCTGTAATAAAGCAAGGAAGAGGCTTGTCAGTAGCGGGTCCACTCCACTGAGCAGGCCCCAGCTTTGCACTCAGACCCAGTGATCCTCTTCACAGGAGAAAAACTCGGACACATGCCGCAGCCCAATTAAAATATTTGCCAACAGGAGTTTGGTTTGAAAGGTGATTCCACGTGCCCTGTCGTAGGTAGGTTTTCAGAAGAGTCTAGTCTTCTGGACTCTGGAGAGGTCAGAGGTGTCACTGGGTTTCACAGGGCCACAGAGGAGTGCTGCCGGCTGGCCTTTGGGGGAAACCATGGAAAGAAAGTTCTGAGTGGCCATGTCCTATGTATGACTCAGCTGTGCCCAGAGCCATAGGATGTGGATCACAGATGGGAGGAAGGCAGTGCTGACTGGGGCTGGGCAGGGTGTGGAGTGACGGCTGTCCCTTCCCTGGGTTACTGTTGGCTCATTGTTATGTTTCTCCCCTTCTGGGAGAGAGTGACCTAACCCCCGCCCCTTCTTGCCCACCCCTCCCTCCTGGTCTGGGCCACTTGAGGGTCTGTCTTCTCTGTGGTGGTGGCTGTCCTGGGCTCCTTCCTGGTGCAGGTCAGGCCTCTCCCTGCAGGAAGGAACTGTCGACCTAGCGCGTACCCCTGGTTCAGGCTCTTTGTGGCTTCCTTTAGAAGAGAGGCATGAGGATACCTGAGAGTTGGACCGGGGTGGACAGCTGGCACAGGCACTCAGAGCTCCCCTCTCCAGCCCCAGGGGTGCCTGCTGTTTCCGTACCAAGTCTGTTAAGCAGCAGCCCAGTACCAGGGTAGGGAGCTTGGTGGGGGGCTCCTCAGGTCTCACCAGATAGCTGGTGTTGTGCAGTTCGAATCAGTTAGGAGGCTCGAGACTTGAGGCAGGCTCACGTGGAGGGAGGTGGCATCCTACCTAGCCCTTGGTCCTTTCTGCCTCACTCAGGGGCCAGACAGTGGACAGCGAAGCCACTATGAGGAGGTGGAAACAGCTATTTGCTCACTTCCCCTTTAGATGGCTGCCAGTCCTTCTAGATCGGTGAACTCTCCCAAACAAATGCTAGGAAATAGATGTATTTTCTCATCTTTACTTGTGACAAATTTCAAGCATAAAAGTAGAGAAAGGTAACCATCCTGCTTCAGTAGATAGCTGCTTACAGCCATGTGACTTTGTTTCACCTGTCCCCCTCCTGTCACTCACCCTACGGGATGATTCTGTAGCAAATTCCAGATTGTATTATTTCTTCAGGAACATGTCACTGAAAGACAAGGCTGCGTGGTGGGTCTTTAATAGCTCACACAGAGTGTGGCGTGCCGCGAAGTCGCACACAGGGTTCCCCACTGCTCCCAGGGTGTGGGAGAATGAGGTGTCTCATGCAGCTCCAGGCGTCTGACCCAGGCTGCTTCTGAGGGGTGCCGGCCCCTCCCTCAGGCTGTCTCTGTGCGTGTCCAGCCCCACCTCCTTCCTCACATTTCCTGTGAGCTGAACAGCACATGTCACCAGTTAGGCCGACTGGAATTGTGGCTTAGCACAGGCTGTGGGGCTCTCAAGGGACAAAGGTGCCAGCCTTTCTGGAAGCCTTTTTTTGTTTTGTTTTGTTTTGTTTTGGGTTTTTGGGTGTTTTGTGTTTTTTTTTTGTCATTTGTTTGTTTTTTGAGATGGAGTCTTGCTCTGTCGCCCAGGCTGGAGTGCAGTGGCGTGATCTCGGCTCACTGCAACCTCCGCCTCCCGGGTTTGAGCAATTCTCCTGCCTCAGCCTCCCGAGTAGCTGGGACTACAGGTACACATTACCACGCCCGTGGAAGCCTTTCTAAGTTCTCATATGGAAGGATGACCACAAAAGAGCCCTGGGACAGCCAGACCTCCTGTGGTCTTGGGTGAGAAGTTGTCCCCTCCACGCCCCCATCCGTGTGTTCCTGGGGAATCCCTGAGGTGTGGGGCACCTGTGTGCTGAGGGCTGTGCTGGTGGTCCCCGGTTCACCTTCTGCCTGGATGCAAACCATTCTTCCTCGGGATCTATGCTAGCTGTGATGCCTGTGGCCTGAGACCAGGCCTCCCCGCTTCGTTTCCCTGAGATTCCAGAAGGACGAGATTAACATTCACATTCCTATTGGCCTATGTGTACCTGATCATGCCTCATGGATTTCCATTCTAAGACCTGAAAATGTTCGGTGTGACAGTGGAGTCAGTTCCATCAACATTCATGTCCCCAGCGGCTGGGCTGGACCTACATATATACCTGTGCCACACCTGGTCCCACCTGCTAACTTCCTGCCCTGCCTGCCTTTGGAGCAGGCACCTCAGGGAGGTCCCACCTGCTTCCAGAGTGCTTCCTGCTGCATTTACCCCTGCCCTTCTCCTAGTAGCTGCATGGAGGTTCTGCTGTTGACACCCCCCACCCCCACCCAACACCCTCGCCCTTCACAGGCACTTCCCGCAGCAATGAAGAGGCCAAACTGAAGCAAGTGAAGTGGGCAGGGGCAGTTGTGTTGGTAGAAAGGGGAGGCAACGCCTGTCTTCGCTGGTGGTTAAGGAAGGTCAGACCCATCTGCATCTATTGAGGGGTCCCTAGTGGAGAAGTGAGAGGCTGCACTTCCTGATGGGACTCCTGCCGCTTTGGGAAAGCCACTTGGCAGGTGTTTTGAGAGGTTTTTTTCGACTGGGAACAAATTCCAAGGGAGAATCCAAAGGATGAGGGGGCCTCAGATGTGCCAGGCTATTCCTGACAGCAAGAGGCTGCAATTGGCCATCGGGCCACAGACGTGGCCCTGGCAAGCCCGAAGAGCTGCCCTAAAGCCATCCTTTGAGGCTGTCATCTGGAGTGGCTCCCCATGTGGAGTCAAAACTGTCTGTGCTGAGATTAGGATGTAGTGTAGTTCCCCAGATAGATGGACAGGTGCCAAGGGCATCCCAGAAACAGGGCAAGGGCAGGTGGTCTGTGGGGGCAGTGGCTAAGGGGTATAGAAGACAGCTTGTGAAGGAGCCGCCTTGGGTCTTTTTGGTCTGCTTTTCCTCCCGATGTCCTTACCCCTGGCCCCTCCCCTGCCGTAAGGCTTTGATGCTGTCTGGCCAGCTCCCTACCCATTCTTCTCCAGCTCTTTTCTGCTTTTCAGCATGGAGGTCAGTCTCCAGCCCAGGTGGACACAGCTCGTTCTGCTACACCTTTTTTTGACTTCCCTGGGAGGCCACCTTAGGTGCTGCCCTCACCCTGTGGCCTGCCTCCCTGCCCTGAGGGTTCATGCTGGACTTCTCAGGCCTGGAGTCAGAGCGGGAGCCTCCCCTCAGCCACATACAAGTCCTGGCACCTCTGCCACCCACAGGGCCACCTCCGTGAGAGTGGGAGACCTGCCACTCCTGGGTAGGGGGTGAGTTGCTTGTTAAGGCAGGGTCCCCAGGGCCAGGGTCAGAAGTCAGCTCATGTTTTGCTCCTATGGGACCAACACCAATTGGGTGCTAAGTGTTCCTTGGGACAGACCGTGGCCATCTATAAAGAGGCTCTGTGGAGCATTCTGGCTCAGTGTGCCTGGGCTCGAGGGCAAGGGGTCTGGGCCAGTCCCTTTGCAGGGATTCCTCGCTGCATTGCTCAGTGTCTGCCTCCTGGGCCTGGGAGGCCTATGTCTGGAATGCCCAGGTGGCTCTCCCCACACAGTGCTCAGGCTGCTTGACATCAAGACCCCAGAGGTTGCAGGGCAGGACAGTCTCATCTTGCCCCCATCCTTAGCTCTGCTGACATCACTGACTGCCTTCTGCTGGCTCCAGGGAGTGGCCGCATTGGGCACTCACCCTCTCTCTGTGTCTTACACAACATACATGTAATATCTCAGGCTCTAGGGCTCAGAAGTCAGGTCCAGTCTCACTGGGCTGGGATCCAGGCAGCAGCGGGCTGTGCTCCTCTCTGGAGGATCCGTTTCCTGCCCTGCCAGGTGTTGGCAGAGTTCATCTGTTTACGGCGTAGGATTGTAGGTTTCTAGCACCTTACAGGTACAGCAGACGGGCTCCTCTACTCCTCAGGTGAGCGGCTCACACGCTGGGGACAGAAAGGGGACTGCCAAGGATGTAGCATTTCCCTTGGGGCTCCTAGAGGCTCAAGGCCTCTCTGCACACACTTAAGCATGGTTCATGAGGCAGGGGAGGGGCCAGGGGTGAGGATACCCAGTCACAGGGCCCTCAGACCTTCGCCTGGTGTCCCCAGCTCCCACACAGCTTCCAGGAGACTCTTGGGGCTGGCTGTTGGTTCAGCAGTGATTTCTGGGGCACCAGCTCAGTGCCAGACCCTGGGGTTGCCCAGGTGTTCTGTCTCCTCCCTCCTTTCTGGCAGCAGGATGGTGTCTGCCCAAGGACAAGGACACTTTGTGCCACTAGGCTAGCTGGGCCTGGGCAGTGTTCTGCTCTGCAAGGACTGCTGCTTCAGGAGTATGTGGGGAACCAAGGCTCCAAATATACCAGGGTGAGGTCAGCAGGGTGGAGGTGAAGCCATGTGGCAAGCCCAGGGACTGAGTCGGTGCTGGAGTGCCTGGGCCAGGGTGTGGTTGGCCTTGCTATCTGTCTGGGACTGGCCATCTAACGGCGTAGTCCTCCCCTGCACTGATCCCTGCCCATTGCATGAGGAGTGCGGACAGGACTGCATCTCCTCTCTCATCACCCACCCACCCCCACCATGATGCAGCTTGAAGCAGGGTTTTCAGGGTCATTTGGAGCCCTGAATGAGAACATTGCAAGGCCGTTGTTGCCAAGGAGCAAATGGGCCCATTGGCAGAGGGGCAGCTTTGTGGGAGCTCTGCAGGGACTGCTGTCGTGGCTCTGTGGTCACTCTGCAACTTTACACCCAGAGGAGACAACACAGGGGAAGGGAGGGAGGGGCAGTGGCTGCCTTGCCCTGGAAGTGGGGCAGAAGAGTAGAAAAGCCAGAATCCATGAGGCCAGCAGAATTAACAGCCCTCAAGGACGTCCACATTCTAGTCCTGGAGCCCAGGCATGTGGTACTGTACATGACAGATGTGACTAAGGGAACAGTCTGGAGATGGGGGGATGATCCGAGATCATCTGAGCAGGCCCTGCCTAGTCAGGGAGTCCTTAGAGATGGCACCTATCTTGGCTGGGTCAGAGAGATGCCGGGCGAGAACTCGGCCTGTAGCTGGCATAAGGGGAGGGGCTGTGAGCTGGATGCAGTGCCCTCCAGAAGCTGGGAATGGCTTCGGATGACAACCAGCAAGAAAATGGGCCTCATTCCTGCAGTGTAAAGAGCTGAACTTGGCCAGACGCGGTGGCTCACGCCTGTAATCCCAGCACTTTGGGAGGCCGAGGAGGGTGGATCACCTGAGGTCAGGAGTTCCAGACCAGCCTTCAACATGGTGAAACCCCCATCCCTACTAAAAAAATACAAAAATTAGCTGGGCGTGGTGGCGGGCGCCTATAATCCCAGCTACTCGGGAGGCTGAGGCAGGAGAATTGCTTGAACCCAGGAGGCGGAGGTTGCAGTGAGCTGAGATCATGCCATTGCACTCCAGCCTGGGCGACAAGAGGAAAACTTCGTCTCAAAAAAATAAATAAATAAGAGCTGAACTCTGCTAACACCTGAAGGAGCAGGAAATGGATCCTCCAGAGAGGATCCCAGCCCAGTGAGACCGAGACCTGACTTCTGAGCCCTAGAGCCTGAGATGATAAATGTGTGCTGTGTAAGATGCTGAGTTTACAATCATGTGTTATGGAAACTCATGCCACGCAGTCTTGGCAAGGATGTGGCCTGGTGGGAATGGAATGGAGCAGCCTCCCTGGGGGCGAGGTGACCACCCTGCATGGATGTGAAGCCCCGGCTCACCCGCGGCTGTCTGTGCATTAGCCCAGAGTCAAGTCTGTCACTGCCGTCAGTTGCAGCCTTGTTTTGTAATGGCGAACGGAAAGTGCCTAAGTGTCCCACAATATTCAAGTCGGGCCTTCCCCACTCTGGAAGGGATGGTGAGCCAAATGAGGGGCTCTGTTTGAGGCTGGACACTGCTGATGTTAAGTCAGAAAAGGCAAGAACCACGGTCAGTTTGGTTTTGAAATATGTGACAAGTGTAGATATATACACCTGCATACACAAGGGATATTTTTGGAAAAAAATGCAAGGTAATGCTACAGTAGCTGGGTCAGAGATGCCCATTTCCTTGTGTGCCCTTTTACGCTGTTTTAATTTGTATCATGTGCCTGCTTAACTCCTTTATCATGTTGGGGTGGGGGTGGGGGGAGTTGTGTAATCTACTCACTGTGGTTTCCTCAGGGCCCCTGGGTTCCCGCCTGCCAGCCAGCCCACCAGAAACCTGTAGCTGCTGGAGGTGGCGGTTGAGCGGTAGGAATTCTTGGTGTAACAATTAAAGGAGTTAGTAATGTGTGGGAAGTGCTTAGAACAAGGTGTGGCTCCTAGCAAGATCCTAAAAGGGTGGGATTACTCAGTCATGGGATGTGTTCATGTTTCACTCTGCCAGACAAAGTCCAGCTGTTCCCAAAGTCGGCTGTACCCCCAGAAGTACCTAGTATTGTCAGTGGGGTGCGTGTATCATATATCCACTTGTGGGTTCAGTTTGAGTTTTCCTAATTATTGATAAAGCTGAGAAGCTGAGCATTAGCGCTGACATTTCATTGCGCAGTGCCTGTTCCTGTCTTGTAGCCACTGTGCGCTGGGCTCCTGGTCAGCTGCACTGCTGCACAGGCATTCTCTGTGTGTTCCAGATATAGCTTCTGGGGGCTTGTGGTCTATGCCTTCTCCCACTTTGTGACTTTCTGCTCTCTTTATGGTGTCTTTGGATTCAAATTGACTGGTTTATTATGTATTGAATTTTTTTTTTTTTTTAACGGAGTCTTGCTCTGTCACCCAGGCTGGAGTGCAGTGGCGTGGTCTTGGCTCACTGCAACCTCTGCCTCCCGGGTTCAAGCAGTTCTCATGCCTCAGCCTCCCGAGCAGCTGGGACTACAGGCGCATGCCAGCACACCCAGCTCATTTTTTAATTTTTAGTACAGATGGGGTTTCACTGTGTTTGCCAGGCTGGTCTCAAACTCCTGATCTCGTGATCCGCCCTCGTCGGCCTCCCAAAGTGCTGAGATTACAGGCGTGAGCCACCGCGCCCAGCCTATGTATTGATCTTTTAAGCTTTGTGGATTTTATTTGATGAATTCTTCAGTGTCTCCTCTCCCACTCCCATCAGATGGCAGAGTAGAGGTCATTTTAAGTATCAGGAGCAGCTCTTGTTTCACAAGCATCCTGGGTCTCAGCAGGTGGGTGGATATGTACCATGTACACTGGAGGGTTTGGAGCAGACCGCACACCACACACTGGAGGAGGTCGGACAGCGGGTGAGGATGAGCACTGGGCGCCAGGTTGGCCTGGGGAGCAGTAGGAGACTACATGGAGTGGGGGCTTCAGTGCTGCCAGCTCCTCTTGCTCTGGGGTTGGGGAGAGACTGGAGCAGGCTGGGGTAGGGTGTCCCAGCCTCCCAGGGGAGAAGGGCAGGAACCTGACAAATGGCTTTTTCTTTATTTCCACAGATCCGGAACATGGTGGCGGTGCTGGAAGTCATCTCCAGCCTGGAGAAATACCCCATTACCAAAGAGGCACTTGAGGTGAGTATCCCAGACCCCAGCATTTGGGAGTGCAGAATGGGGGACAGGGGACGGCACCAACCCAGTTCCTTCCCCAGCCTCTAGGAGCGTGTGTCTTTGCTTCAGAGGACCAAGAGAGGCGGTGTGCCCTCACAGCTTGTGCCCCGTGATCTTGCTCTCCTGTGGCCACTGCAGTGACCAAGTGGCATTAATCCCATCCTACATGCCCAGCACACTTCATGGGCATGTGGGCACGTGGGGACATGGGGACATCAGGAGAGGTGTGCTTGGGGGAGGCTCCAGTGAGAGGCGCCATCCCCAACCCTCCACTTGAAGCAGACCCTCTGTGCTGCCGCCTTGGCCACAGCACCCTCTCATCCAGAAAGCCTCCCTGGCAGTGTCCTTACAGTGGCCTTGACAGTCCACAGCCCCCTGGCACCAGGAGCCTGCGGGACAGCACTGCTGAGAAGCCACCTGAGACCCTGAAGGTCTGGGGACTAGGTTTGAGAATTTATATTGTCACAAAGGACCGGAAATCCCCAGGAGTTTTGTGCCAGGGAGGCTGGCAGTTTAGGGCTCAGTGGGAACCAGGTCATTTCATTGTCAGGGCCATTTCCCACCATTTCTGGCTCAGCTCATGGGGAAGTCCCTGTCCCGAAAGTATGTCATCATCTCTCTTTCTGGTTGTAGGAAACACGACTTGGGAAGCTCATCAACGACGTCCGCAAGAAAACCAAGAACGAGGAGCTCGCCAAGCGGGCCAAGAAGCTGCTGCGGAGCTGGCAGAAGCTCATCGAGCCAGCGCACCAGCATGAGGCAGCGCTGCGGGGGCTGGCGGGGGCCACTGGCTCTGCCAACGGGGGTGCACACAACTGCCGGCCGGAGGTGGGGGCGGCTGGCCCGCCCAGGAGCATCCATGACCTGAAGAGCCGCAATGACCTCCAGAGGCTGCCCGGGCAGCGGCTGGACAGGCTGGGCAGCCGCAAGCGCCGGGGTGACCAGCGTGACCTCGGCCACCCAGGGCCGCCACCTAAGGTCTCCAAAGCTAGCCACGACCCCCTGGTCCCCAACTCATCCCCCCTCCCTACCAATGGCATCAGTGGGAGTCCAGAGAGCTTCCCCGGCTCCCTGGATGGCAGTGGGCATGCAGGCCCAGAGGGCGGCCGCCTGGAGCGTGGCGAGAATGACAAGCACAGTGGCAAGATCCCCATCAACGCTGTGCGGCCGCACACCAGCTCCCCGGGCCTGGGCAAGCCCCCTGGACCCTGCTTGCAGCCAAAGGCTTCGGTGCTGCAGCAGTTGGACAGGGTGGATGAGACTCCGGGGCCTCCCCACCCCAAGGGGCCCCCTCGCTGCTCTTTCAGTCCTCGGAACTCACGGCATGAGGGCTCCTTTGCCCGGCAGCAGAGCTTGTATGCACCCAAGGGCTCCGTGCCCAGCCCCTCACCGCGGCCCCAGGCGCTCGATGCCACACAGGTGCCGTCACCGCTTCCACTGGCACAGCCGTCCACACCCCCTGTACGGCGGCTTGAGCTGCTGCCCAGTGCGGAAAGCCCAGTGCGCTGGCTTGAGCAGCCGGAAAGCCACCAGCGGCTGGCGGGGCCGGGCTGTAAGGCAGGGCTGTCCCCAGCCGAGCCCCTCCTGTCCCGGGCGGGCTTCTCCCCAGACTCCTCCAAGGCGGACAGTGACGCTGCCTCCTCAGGGGGCTCGGACAGTAAAAAGAAGAAGAGGTACCGGCCTCGAGATTACACGGTTAACTTGGACGGGCAGGTGGCTGAGGCGGGCGTCAAGCCTGTCCGGTTAAAAGAGCGGAAGCTCACCTTTGACCCCATGACAAGACAGATCAAACCTCTGACCCAGAAAGAGCCAGTGCGGGCAGACAGCCCTGTGCACATGGAGCAGCAGTCCAGGACAGAGCTGGACAAGCAGGAGGCCAAGGCCAGCCTCCAGAGCCCCTTTGAACAGACGAACTGGAAGGAGCTGTCACGCAACGAGATCATCCAGTCCTACCTGAGCCGGCAGAGCAGCCTGCTCTCATCGTCGGGCGCGCAGACCCCGGGGGCTCACCACTTCATGTCTGAGTACCTGAAGCAGGAGGAGAGCACCCGGCAAGGGGCCAGGCAGCTGCACGTGCTGGTGCCTCAAAGCCCGCCCACAGACCTCCCCGGGCTGACCCGGGATATCACACAGGACGATCTCGACAGAATCCAGGCCAGCCAGTGGCCAGGGGTGAACGGGTGTCAGGACACACAGGGTAACTGGTATGACTGGACGCAGTGCATATCGCTTGATCCGCACGGCGATGACGGGCGCTTGAACATTCTGCCTTATGTCTGTTTGGACTGACTGGCCCGTCAGCCACGAAGTGCATTCCCATCTTGCAGAAGCCGGGCGGGCGGGCAGGCAGGTGGGCGGGTGGCCGGGGCCCAGCTGCCTCCTGCGCTGGGAACTTGGGGAGTCCGGCCTGAGCAGGAGGGAGGGGGCGGGAGTCACGCGGTCTCTCTGCACTCTTCCCTCAAAACTCTCCTTTTGTGAAATGCTGCTACCAGTTTACTAACAAAATTGCGAAGGAAGGACCGCGTGGAAGGAAGGACGGCAAAGTGAGTTCAGAACTCTATAGCAAACCAGCTATAAAAAGCGTTAGTTCCTCACCCCTGAAGAGGTGCGGACACTTTCTAGCACCTGAAAGCTGGGACCTCAGTTGCAGGCAGGCACAGAAAACCTGTGGAGAGGTTACCTTTAACACAGCAACAGAAGCACGCATCTCATCTCTCTTGCATTTTCTGTTCTTTAATTTGGCCCTGAGTGTCTGTGAGACAGTGGGCCATGCTGCCTCTGTTTGCTCCCTACCCAGCCACTGTCAGGTCAGTGTTGTCCGTCATGTGCCAGAAGCTTCTCAGCTGTGGTGAGCCACTGGCATTGGGCAGGCGGGCCAGCTGGCCAGCCAGGGTGACCCACACTCCATGGGCAGCCACCTGTTTATATCTGGTTTCAGTTATAACCCCGTTTTTAAAGAAATGCTGCAAAAATTTAAGTTTTTTCATGTTTATTTTAACAACTCCTTCCATCAGACCACCAGACAAAAAAAAAACCTTTCCTTTCTTCCTCCCTTTCTTTTTTCCCTTCCTGTACACATCTAGAAAACTTCACCTTTCTAGAGTCCTCCCAAAACAACACAAAAGTGACTGTGGGTGCTACTGGTTTTATGCTGTACTGTGGGGCGAGGGGGAGACCTGTCTGTACGCTGGAAACACTCATAACCATTCCTTTAGATTCGTTTGCCTTATGGTTATTTGTCATAAACGCGATTTGCAAAAACAAGGAGCCTTAGTGAATGTACAGTACCTAGACTTCTGTGTTCTCAGGACGCAGAAGGGAGCAACTTTGCTATTTGGTCCAGTAAGTGGACACCTTGTGATATAAATGTGGAAATAAAAAAAAAAAAAAAAAAAACCATTTGCACAAACCAGTCTGAGAATCTTTTCTCATTTGGACCTTCACAGCCAAATCAGCCCCTTCCTGGATTGTGGATTAGCCAGAAAGACCTAGACCCCAACAGCCGCAATGCAGGGAGACAGGACAGGGCACTGTGCCTTGAAGTCCACCTGCTAGCCTGCTGCTGCATTTGGGAAGACTTTCACATTTTATTCATTCAGGGCCACATTAAGGAACGTTATCTTGTCTCACCCAGACTTTACCTGGCCTAGAGAGCAGCCCTCCGTAGGAGGCTCCATAGCATAGGTCTCAGTGACTACCCCCACCTTAACAAAATACCAGAGGCTCAGAGCTGTGTGTGTGTGTGTGTGGCAGCCCACCCTGTGGCCCTGGCCCCCGGCTGCCTTACTAGCTGGTTGTTGCTGACTCCAAAAAAACTAGTTCTCCCTTGACTATAAAGTGATCATTTTTTAGTTCCCCCTCTTCCCTGAAACTGTAGGCTAAGACTTTGGTTTTCTAGTTTTTCACTTTGGAATAGGTCATCTTATCCATATCTGCTTAATTTCACAAATGAAGAAACAGCTACACCTTAAGACATGCAATCTCACAGAGCAAACCAAGGGTTCCTTCCAGCCTGTAAGACTACAGTCAGTCCAGAGCCAGTTTCAGAGCTAGCAGGGATTCCTGGCAAAAGCTTGGTGCAGAATACACTCCCCTCCCCAACAAAAGGCCATGGGCGAAGTGGCTTTGAGGGCAGGATGAGGTTGAACCCAGGCCTGCCACCCACCAGCTGTGTGGCTCTGAGCTCATTTCTTCACTCCTGTGCACATGTCCCCATTTGGGGGGTGAAAATACCTACCCCAGAGTTTTGAAAACTAAAACACACAGCATGTCAGTGGAAGTATCTGACACTCAGCTGTGCTGTAGGGTGCCTATAGTTACATTTTCCCAAGTTCACTGTGCCTATGTTTAACAGCTCTGCTGATAGGTGGTGTCTCAAGGATGTGACTTTACTCTGATACACACAGGGCACAGCTGGAGGATATTAGGGTGCAGAGCTTGGCCTCCTATCAGCATCTCTAGAACTTTGGGACAGGCTGCAGCTCCCTGCTACCCCTGCCTGCAGGGACTACCATGCCTGTGTCCATGTATCCAAGAGGGCCTAGGGCACTAATGTTACCTGCCTTTGAGAATGCAAGGATAAGCAAAGATACCTTCCAACACTTGGGGGGCCAAGTTGGGTTGCTGCTTTCTACTCTTCTTTGGGACTGGGTCTTGCTCTGTCACCCAGGCTGGAGTGCAGTGGCGCCATCATAGCTCACTGCAGCCTTGACCTGGGCTCAAGCCGATCCTCCTACCTCAGCCTCCCTAGTAGTGGGGACCACAGGCGTGCGCCACCACACCTGGCTAATTTTTGTATTTTTTGCAAAGACGAGGTTTTGCCATGTTGCCCAGGCTGATTTCCAACTCCGGAGCTCAAACAATCCGCCCGCCTTGGCCTTCCAAAGTCCTGGGATTACAAGCTTGAGTCACCGCACCCAGCTGGTTGCTGCTTCTAATTTAACAAGTAGAAACACTGTAACGGGGGCCTGGCGCGGTGGCTCAAGCCTGTAATCCCAGCACTTTGGGAGGCCGAGACGGGCGGATCACGAGGTCAGGAGATCGAGACCATCCTGGCTAACCCGGTGAAACCCCGTCTCTACGAAAAAAATACAAAAAACTAGCCGGGCGAGGTGGCGGGCGCCTGTAGTCCCAGCTACTCGGGAGGCTGAGGCAGGAGAAGGGCGTAAACCCGGGAGGCGGAGCTTGCAGTGAGCTGAGATCTGGCCACTGCACTCCAGCCTGGGCGACAGAGCGAGACTCCGTCTCAAAAAAAAAAAAGAAAAGAAACACTGTAACGGAATTGTAACACCCTTTCCTCGAAAAAATTGGAGGTACACGATTTGAGGAACAGATTATAGTCCTTGAATTAGTATAAGATCATCTTACTGAAAACTTCGTCTTGTTTTCCTTCACTGGGGCCTGGGGCTGGTTCATCCCAGCTGGTGCTTGGACATCAGCCGTCAGGGCCCGGCACCTCCCGCTTCTGCCGAGCCTTGGAGACAGGTGTCTAAGGACGCTGCCACGGCCACGGTCCCCAGAGTGGCCAGGAAGCCTAAGACAAGTCGCTTCCCCATTCTGGACTTCGGTCTGTGAAATGGGGATGGTGATACCTACCGCACGGCGTTCCTAGGATTCAGTGCGATGATACGAGGGCCAGGCCCGAGAACTGCGCACGTCGCGGCGGTTTCCAGAACATGATTCCAGGGACCGAGTGCTCCGGGATAGTCCCACTGCCAGAGTTTGGCCACGCGCGTGCGCCCCAGTTTGCAGAGCAAGTTTAGCTCAAGAGCTTTTCACAACTGGTTTCTTTCCCCAAAAGGTCTTTTACCTTCGGTGTCAGCCGCCGCCAGCCAACAGGAATCTAGTTAGGGGGTGCCCATGTACCCCTGGTAGAGGCCCTGATATTTGGCCCACGCACAGACGCCGACGCTGCAAAGCCCTCCGCGTTCCTGCTCGCCTGTTCCGCTCGAGTTCTGGCTCCCGGTCACTGGGACCGCCCACGTCTCAGGTGGTACAGCTTGGATCCAGGTCTCCGTCCCCTTCTTCCGCTTCCGGCCTCGGCTCCGCCCTCGCCGGAAGCGCATCTACAGCGGACTGGGCCTGCACTCGAGACGTGGTGGCTGGCGCTTCGGCCGGCGCGGTGGGATGACGCACAGAGGCAGCGACCAATGGGAAACGGCTTAGGCCGGAGCGCCCGCCCCCGCCCAGCCCCGCCCCCGCCCGGCGTCGGGCCGTCGGACGGGCGGGAAGGGGCGGCCGCTGGGGCAGGATGGCGGCGGCTGCGGTGGGCGCGGGCCCTGGCGCGGGGGGCCCGGGCGCAGCAAGCAGCAGTAGCGGGGCGCGCGAGGGCGCGCGGGTGGCGGCGCTGTGCCTGTTGTGGTACGCGCTGAGCGCGGGCGGCAACGTGGTCAACAAAGTGATCCTGAGCGCCTTCCCGTTCCCGGTGACCGTGTCGCTGTGCCACATCCTAGCTCTGTGCGCTGGGCTCCCGCCACTGCTGCGCGCCTGGCGCGTGCCCCCCGCGCCGCCCGTCTCGGGCCCCGGACCCAGTCCGCATCCGTCGTCCGGCCCGCTGCTGCCGCCGCGCTTCTACCCGCGCTACGTGCTGCCGCTCGCCTTCGGCAAGTACTTCGCGTCCGTGTCAGCGCACGTCAGCATCTGGAAGGTGCCCGTGTCTTATGCACACACCGGTAGGTTCCGCGCCCGGCCTAGGGGGCGGCGGCCGGGGCGCGCAGCTTGGGTCTTGGGCGCATAGAAAGGAGTGCGCCGCCCGGGGCGCGTCCCGCCGGACTGAGAAGTCAGCAGAGGGGCTACCAAGGCTTTTGGTAGGGGAGGGACACGCACAGGATTCTTAGGGAGAAAAGGGGCTGAGAAGAGAGCTGGGAGGTAAGCAAGACAGACCACAACTGCCGTGGTGGGAGGAAGCCCTACCGACAGAGAAGGGGTGAAGAGGTCTGAGGGGCTGCCAAGCCCTCCCATCCAGCCGTGGAGGTGGAACAGGTTGGGCCCTGGAACACAGGCAGCCCCCTGAGTGCCCTTCCCTCTCTTTGCAGTCAAGGCCACCATGCCCATCTGGGTGGTCCTCCTGTCCCGGATCATTATGAAGGAGAAGCAGAGCACCAAGGTAACCCCGGGCAGGGACTCTGGGCAGGTGGGAGCTCCAGGGGGTTCCTCCCTGTTGCCAACTGGTGACGTGGTCAGGATCCTGGTCTGCAGGCTGCCTGGCTTCCTGTCAAATAGGGAAGTCAGTGTAGAGGCCTCCAGTGGCCTCTTACTACTCAAGTTCTAGAATCACGCTGTGAGCAATAGTGTGTGGAGTATGTGTACCTCTGTGATCTCTGCTGTGTGGTCTTAGGAACACTGTTGTCCCTTTCAGGTACAATTTTCCTCCCATACCCTACCTGGGTTTGCTGGTAGGTAATGGGTTGGTCACATTTTGGCCGTACACCCCATGTGTGGCCTTTCCAGTGGGACTAAGGACGGATCAGAACGCTGTGGGATAGGTTTACACTTTTTTTGAGACGGAGTTTTACTCTGTTGCCTATCCTGGAGTGTAGTGACACAATCTCAGCTCACTGCAACCTCTGCCTCCTAGGTTCAAGCAATTATCCTGCCTCAGCCACCCGAGTAGCTGGGACTACAGACATGCAACACCACACCTGGCTAATTTTTTTTTTTTTTTTTTTTTTTTTTGTATTTTTAATAGAGACAGGGTTTCACTATGTTGCCAGGCTGGTCTCAAACTCCTGACCTCAAGTGATCAGTCTGCCTCAGCCTCCCAAAGTGCTGGGATTACAGGCGTGAGCCACTGCACTTGGCTAGGTTTTCACTTCTTTACAAGAGAGAGCTGTCAGGGGACCTCTGGGATCCGAAGCCAGACACGATCAAAGGAGTTTGATCTTGGCAAAATCCAGCAAAGTCTTAGAAATTAAAACAGCCAGAAGTTGTGATGGTCTGGGAACAGAAGCGAAAGCAGCACACAGGACTCAGGGCTGCATAAGGAGGATGCTTTGGGCACAGTCCAAATTCGGTTCAAGATGCCAAACCAGGGTATTTCCTGGCTTGGGGCAAGAATAGCCATGGCTTTAGCCAGAGACAGCTTTGTCCGGTATCCTTAAGTGGAAGTTGGGTGCCTGTCGTCCCAGCTGGAATCCATTTCATGCTGGACACCGTGCCTCTTTTCCAAGTGGTTGGTTTCTGGCATCTTGTGTTTTATGTAACTCAGAGAGGCAGTGCCCTGGATCGGCTTATAGAAATTGGGCCACCTATGGCTGATTTTTTTTTTTTTTTTTTTTTAATTCCCGCCTGTCTTTGTCCCAGCAAGACCTGTGTGTGCTCTGCAGTCCCGCTCCCCCAGGGTGATGTCAGACTGTGACTTGGCTCCTGGGAAGTCAAAGTTTTCCCAGAGGTGTGTAGCTGCATCACCGGATATCATCGTGTTTATCAGGTTTCCCCGTTGTACGGGACATTGTACCCAGCTTGGGCAAGGAGCCGGAAACTTCACACAGTGAGGAAAGACTGGGAATTGACCCGGTTAGACAGCCAGACTAATTATAATGACATCATAACTTCTAGGAACCTGCCCTGCAAGGCAGATAAGGCTGGTAGTCATCATTCCTGATCTCAGGTTTTCCTGAGATGGACTGAGAGGGGAGAATCATGTACCTGAGGGCCACAGCCCGGTATTGGGGAAGCTGGAATTCAGGTCCACAGCCCCCACTCTGCCCTCCCTGTGGCCTGACCACTCCGTCCTAAGATCTCCACCTCTCCTACCTCTCCTTAAGAGTGTTTGTTTGTTTGTTTTTCTGAGACAGAGTCTCGCTCTATTGCCCAGATTGGAGGGCAGTGGTGGGATCTCAGCTCACTGCAAGCTCCGCCTCCTGGGTTCAAGCAACTCTTGCCTCAGCCTCCTGAGTGGCCGGGATTGCAGGCGCTTACCATCACTCCTGGCTAATTTTTGTGTTTTCAACAGAGACAGGGCTTCATCATGTTGGTCAGGCTGGTCTCAAACTCCTGACTTCAAGTGATCTGCCCTCCTCGGCCTCCCAAAGTGAAGAGTGTTCTTGGTAGGACAGGGTTGAGCCAAGAGTCAGAAGAGCTGGACATGCGGGAATGGATCCCGGTGGATCCTGGCAGTTGGGAGTTGTTTAGCCCCGCATGCCAGACCTTGTTGAAGGCTTTCTGTCACTATGTTTGCTACTCGTTCATTCAGCTAGCGGCTATTGAGTGCCTACTGTGTGCTAGGCACCAGGATAAAGCAGCGAACAAGGACCTGCCCTAAGGTTGTACACTAATGGAACTGGATGATGTAACAGAGTGGGTGGAGAGGCCGGGCGCGGTGGCCCACTCCTGTAATCCCAGCACTTTTGGAGGCTGAGGTGGGCAGATCACGAGGTCAAGAGATCAAGACCATCCTGGCCAACATGGTAAAACCCATCTCTACTAAAAATACAAAAATTAGCCGGGCATGGTGGTAGGCACCTGTAGTCCCAGCTGCTCGGAAAGCTGAGGCAGGAGAATCACTTGAACCTAGGAGGCAGAGGTTGCAGTGAGCCAGAGATTGTACCACTGCACTCCAGCCTGACGACAGAGTGCGATTCCATCTCAAAAAAAAAAAAAAAAAGAGTGGGTGGAGAGCTCTCTGCTGGGGAAGCCCAGGCAGTGGCCCTGGGAACACAGCACAGAAGCCTCCCAAGGTGGAGATGGGTTGGAGAAAGCTTTCCTTGTGAAGGCAGGAGGTCAGCGGGAGGAGAAGGCATCAGTGGAGTGTCCCAGCCAGGAGTAACCATACTGGAAGAGCCTGAAGTAAGAGGGAATGGGAGCTGGGCGCGGTGGCTCACACCTGTAATCCCAGTACTTTGGGAGTCCGAGGTGGATGGATCATGTGGGTCAGGACTTCAAGACTAGCCTGGCCAACATGGCGAAATCCTACCTCTACTAAAAGTACAAAAAAAATTGGCCGGGCATGGTGGCACATGCCTGTAATCCCAGCTACTGGGGAGTCTGAGGCAGGAGAATTGCTTGAACCCAGGAAGCGGAGGTTGCAGTGAGCCAAGATCGTGCCACTACACTCTAGCCTGGGTGACAGAGTGAGAGACAGTCTCAAAAAAAACTATTTTTTAAAAAGAGGGAAGGGAGAGCCTTACAGAGGATCAGGGCTTCAAACCCTGGTGTGTCAGTGGCAGCTGAATAGATCTGTGGAGTTAGAACCAGCCCTGGGCTGTGGCCCTAAGCAGAGGCTCTTAATGAGGGTGACCGTATGGGAATAGGGCTACCCACAGATAAGCCCTGCCTCTGGCGCTCTAATAACCACCTGCCCCGAGCCACCCCCCGGAGCATCACTGGCACAGCAAACACCATTTTCAAAGTGTTAGGTAGTATCCCTTTGCTGAGGGAGGAGAGAGGCCGTTCCCTGGGCCTCTGTGGTGGGCGGCCCAGCTCTAGTCTGGCCTGTGGGCCCTTCTTGATGACCTCTTCCTGCAGGTGTACTTGTCACTCATCCCCATCATCAGCGGCGTCCTGCTGGCCACCGTCACCGAGTTGTCTTTCGACATGTGGGGGCTCGTCAGCGCCCTCGCCGCCACGCTGTGCTTCTCGCTTCAGAACATTTTCTCCAAAAAGGTATTTGGGTACCATCAGCGGACGTGCATGGGGTTTCAGGGGTGTGCGGGTGGCAAGCTGGTGGCATTGGAAAAACAGGCTGAGTCGAAATTTCTTTGCTATTGGAGCAGAAAAATCTTGATTGCCAATCTGCTGATTTTCTGTTTGTCATTTTGCTTTTTAAATAGTTTTGATTTTTTGGCCGGGCGCAGTGGCTCACACCTATAATCCCAGCACTTTGGGAGGCCAAGGCGGGCGGTTCACTTGAGGCCAGGAGTTCAACACCAGCATTACCAACATGGCAAAACCCCATCTCTACTAAAAACACAAAAATTAGCCAGGTATTGTGGCATGCACCTGTAATCCCAGCTACTCCAGACACTGAGGCACAAGAATTGCTTGAACCCAGGAAGCAGGGGTTGCAGTGAGCTAAGATTGCACCACTGCACTCCAACCTGGGCAAGAGTGAGTCTCCATCTCAAAAAAAAAAAAAAAAAAAAAAAATTCTATTATAAAGTTAATGTGCTCAATAAGAAAAAAATAGAGAAAAGCTCTTTTACTGAGACCAGAGCTCACTGTCGCCCAGGCTGGAGTGCAGTGGCACAATCATAGCGTACTGCAGCCTCAGTCTTTGAGGCTCAAGTGATCCTCACACCTCAGCCTCGCAAAGCACTGGGATTACAGGCATTAGCCACCAGGCCTAGCTGAAAAGTTCAATTTAAAACAAAATTTCAAAACTTGTTGAAGCCTAGTGCAGTGGCTTGCATCTATAATCCCAGCACTTTGGGAGGCCAAGACAGGAGGATCACTTGAGGCCAGGAGTTTGAGACCAGCCGGGCAATACAAATAGTGAGACCCTGTCTCAAAAAAAAAAAAAAAAAAAAAAAATTATTGCTCTTAACTCCTGTGATAATCACACACTTTTCAGGTACCATGGTTAATGCAGTTTCCCTATTGGAAATACCAGTTATTTCTAACTTTTCATTGTAATGTAGATACAATTATGTGTGTGATGTTTTCCTGTCTCAGTTATTTCATTATGATAGGCTTACAGTTCTCAGGTTAGAGGGTATGAAACGTTTATCACTCCTTTTTTTTTTTTTTTTTTTTTTTTGAGACAGAGTCTTGCTCTGTCGCCCGGGCTGGAGTGAGTGGCGTGATCTCGGCTCACTGCAAGCTCCGCCTCCTGGGTTCATGCCATTCTCCTGCCTCAGCCGCCCGAGTAGCTGGGACTACAGGCGCCTGCCACGTCGCCTGGCTAGTTTTTTTGTATTTTTTTAGTAGAGATGGGGTTTCACCGTGTTAGCCAGGATGGTTTCGATCTCCTGACCTCGTGATCCGCCCGTCTCGGCCTCCCAAAGTGCTGGGATTACAGGCTTGAGCCACTGCGCCCGGCCTATCACTCTTAATATAGTTTGTCTGGTCGTATTCTAGAAAGGTTATACCAATTTTGCCTCAAACCAGTGGAATTTCAGAGTGCCTACTTCACTTCGTCCTCACCAGCACTGACTGTTACTGCTTTATTTTTGTTTTCTTTTCTCAGTCGTTTATGCGTGGAACATGGTGCTTGTTTCAGGCCTGTGCTGTGTATGTCCTCACAAATGCACTTGCAGGTTTGGTGTTCAAGCTCAGATGTCGGGGTTAATGTCCAGCCACTGTGTTTGGGGCCTGAGTCACTGGAGCCCTTTTTGCCACTTATAGTTTTAATCACCCTCTAAAGAGGCTTTCCCTTTCCAGGTCTTGCGAGATTCACGGATCCACCATCTCCGGCTGCTCAACATCCTGGGCTGCCACGCCGTCTTCTTTATGATCCCCACCTGGGTTCTGGTGGACCTCTCGGCTTTCCTGGTCAGCAGCGACTTGGTGAGTTGGACAGCACCAAGAACACGCCATTTTCTTGGCTAGTTCCAAAATAGGTGCTTTGCTGAGGAGCTGTAGCTGCATGTTAACATTGGGGTGTTTTTTGGGCACCTGACAGCCAGCCCTTTCAGCCGTCAGCCCTCTGTAATGACTCACAGTGGCGGTGCACACCGTCGAGGAAGTGGGTTTCCGTGCGTTTCCTTCTCTGGTGTGCTTGATCCCAGGTGCTGATAGCTGCTGTGTGGGCGCCAGTAGCATCAAGGAAGAGAAGGTGACCCTTTCATATCCTGACAGTATGGTCCAGAGAGCACATTGACTTTTTATTTTTCCTCATTTTTTAATTTAAATGTTTATTTTTTAGAGACAGAACCTTGCTCTGTTGCCAGGACTGGAGTGCAGTGGTACAATCATGACTCACTGCAGCCTTGACCTCAACCCGGGGCTCAAGCGATCCTCCCACCTCAGCCCCCCAAGTAACTGGGACTACAGGCGAGTACCACCATGCCTGGCTCATTTTTTTTACTGTTTTTGGAGAGACAGGATCTCACTGTGTTGCCCAGTTTTGTCCTGAACTCCTGGTCTTAAGAGATCTGCCTTGGCCTCCCAAAGTGCTGGGAGTACAGATGTGAGCCACTGTGCCTTGCCAGCCCTGGAACTTTGAAAACTGTGCGCTGGCCAAAAAAAAAAAAAAGAGGTCGAGCATGGTGGCTCACGCCTGTAATTCCAGCACTTTGGGAGGCCGAGGCAGGTGGATCATGAGGTCAGGAGTTTGAGACCAGCCTGGCCAATATGGTGACACCCCATCTCTACCAAAAATACAAAAATTGGCCAGACATGGTGGCTCGCACCTGTAGTCCCAGCTACTCGGGAGGCTGAGGCAGAAGAATCACTTGAACCCAGGATGTGGCAGTTATAGTGAGCTGAGATGGTGCCACTGCCCTTCATCCTGGGTGACAGAGCGAGACTCTGTCTCAAAAAATAAATAAATAAGAAAGAGAAAAGAAAATTGTGCGCTGCCTAGGTGTGGTGACTCACGCCTATAATCCCAGCACTTTGGGAGGCGAAGGTATGTGAATCACTTGAGGTCAGGAGTTCGAGACCAGCCTGACCAACATGGTGAAAACCCGTCTCTACTAAAAATACAACATTAGCCAGGCATGGTGGTGCACACCTATAATCCCAGCCACTTGGGAGGCTGAGGTGGGAGAATTGCTTGAACCCGGGAGGCAGAGATTGCAACTGCAATTGCACCACTGCAATCCAGCCTGGGCCACAAGAGTGAAACTCCATCTCAAAAAAAAAAAAAAGAAAGAATAGAAAAGAAAAGAAAAGAAAAAAGGGAAAGGAAAAAGAAAAGAAGACAAGACAGGCCAGGACAACTGTGTGCAGCTCAGTTCCTCCCTGGTCTCTATTTCCATTTACTCCACGTTGAATCTTTCTGACACCTACAGGGTCTGCCTTCAGAGAATGTGTTATAAATGAATGCAGGTGCCTGCAGTGAGGAGGAGGCCAGTGTGATTCTTCCAGACTCGAGTTAGAAAGAAAAAGTAAATATTTATTGAGGTCTTAATGTGGTCTAGCTGGATTTGTGACATTTCTTATCTTTAATCCTTGGCTCCACCTGCTGCAGTAGCGGATATTACCTCTATTTTCCCAGTCAGTAAACCATGGCTCACTTTTCTCACTTTCCTTTCACACTGATGAGCTGTAATTCCTCTATGAAGAACTTTCCATCTGCCAGGACTAGTTTGTTACCTTGAAGTATGGTACGAGAAAGGCACTTTAATGCTTAACTGTTCCTTTTGATGACTGATTTTCAGGATAGAGAGTTGGAGTTTACTCCAAATGTTGACCAGAGTTGAGGGTTTGTTTGGGGGTAGGGAAGGGGTTCTCTTTTTTTCTCCAGCATCATTGTGAACTTTATGTGTTTGTCAGTTGCATGAATTACTTGTTTTCCTAGTCAAATTGTCCTGTCTTGGCCAGGCGCAGTGGCTGAAGCCTGTAATCTCAGCACTTTGGGAGGCCGAGGTGGGCAGATCACTTGAGGTCAGGAGTTCAAGACCAGCCTGGCCAACCTGGTGAAACCCCATCTCTACAGAAAATACAAAAATTAGCCAGGCATGGTGGCGCCTGCCTGTAATCCCAGCTACTCAGGAAGCTGAGGCAGGAGAATCGCTTGAACCTGGAAGGCGGAGGTTGCGGTGAGCCGAGATTGCGTTACCATACTCCAGCCTGGGCGACAGGGCAAGGCTCCATCTTAAAAACAAAAAAAAAAAAAAAAGAAAATGAAAAAAAATTGTCCTGTCTTAGCCACTGGAGCCCCTCTGATTGGTTCCCTGCCCTTATAGCCCTGTGGGTGAGCATTTATCGCCCAGCGGGATGCCTGCCTTCACCTTGTGTACTTCCCATCCCAGAGCTGCAGTCAGCCCCTCCTTCAGGGCTCCAGGTGCTGTTAGTGGGGAGCGGTGTTTAAAGACACGATCCAGGCGCCGTGGGTGTTTTTTGCTGCTGGGTCGTCATTGTTGTTCAGCCTTTACTGTGAGAAATTAGGAGGTACATACCTGGGGCAGCAGCAAAGAGTTCCTAGCAGTTAGTTTCACTTTCAGTTGAATAGTCCAGATCTTTGCCGTGTTGAATTTCGTATTTAGTTCTTGTTGCTGGTATGCTTGGTTCCTCTCCTCGTTTTCTTGGTTGCTTATTCTACCCCAGTTATTCACTGATGTTATTCTACTGTATACTCACTCATATAATCGCTTCAGAGTGAACATTCCCATGGCACAACTGGAACTAGAGTGCTGAGAGAAGGTTAGTATTTCTTTGCAGGCCGGGTGCAGTGGCTCACACCTGGAATCCCAGCACTGTCGGAGACCGAGGTGGGTGGATCCCTTGAGGCCAGGAGTTCGAAACCAGCCTGGCCAACATGGGGAAACCCCATCTCTAGAAAAAATATAAAAATTAGCTGACATGGTGGTGTACACCTACAATCCTAGCTACTAGATAGGCGGAGCTTGCAGTGAGCCAAGATCACGACACTGCGCTCCAACCCGGGTGACACAGCGAGACTGTGTCTCATAAAAATGAAAAAAATGAAGAAGTCTGGCCATGATTCCTGTCCCCTCCACCCTGTCCCCTCCCCGACCATGGATACCATTTCTTAGGCTCCTGGTTCACCTGTTCCATATTTTTGCAAATACAAGCAAATTTGCATGTATAACCACCCTCTGTCCTTCTTACACACAGAGTAGCTTTTTATTTTATTATTTTATTTTATTTTATTTTTTGAGCCAGAGTTTCACTCGCAATGGTATGATCTCGGCTCACTGCAGCCTCCGCCTCCCGGATTCAAGCAATTCTCCTGCCTCAGCCTCCCGAGTAGCTGGGACTACAGACAGCCACCACCATGCCCAGCTAATTTTTTTTGTATTTTTAGTAGAAACCGGGTTTCACCATTTTGGCCAGGCTGGTCTCGAACTCCTGACGTTAGGTGATCCACCCACTTCGGCCTCCCAAAGTACTGGAATTATAGGCGTGAGCGACCATGCCCAGCCCAAAAAGTAGCTTTTTAAATATACAGGGCAGGCACAGTGCCTCACACCTGTGATCCCAGTATTTTGGAAGGCAGAGGCAGGCAGATTGCTTTAGCCTCAGGAGTTTGAGACCAGCCTGGGCAACATGGCAAAACCCCATCTCTATGTAAAACAAAACCAAAAATTCACCCGGCATGGTGGCACATGCCTGTAGTCCCAGCTGCTTGGGAGCCTGAGATGGGAAGATCACTTGAGCCCAGGAAGGTCAAAGCTGCAGTGAGCCATGATTGAGCCACTGCACCCCAGCCAGCATGACAGAGCCAGGCCCTATCTCAAAAATAAATATTAATAGACAGTCATCTGTCCATATCTGTGGGTTCTATACTAGTGGATTCAACCAACTGCGAATTGAGAATATATGGTAGAAAAACAATTACAATACTACAATAAAGAATAATACATATTTTTAAATATTAAAGTATAACAATTATTTGTATAGCATTTGCTTTAGGTATTATAAGTAATCTAGCGATGATTTCAAGTAAATGGGAGGATGTGCATGGATTACATGCAAATACTAAACTATTTTATAAAAGGGACTTGAACATCTATAGATGTTGGGATCCACAGGGGTACCTAGAACCAGTCCTCCGTGGATACCGAAGGGGAGCTGAACTCTTCCGCGCTTTGTTCATTTCATCTCATCGTCCTGGAGAGCTCTTCATAACGACACAGAAGGCCTTTCTCATTTCTTGTAGGGCTGTGTAATAATTGTCAGTGGGTTTCCCGCCGGTTCCTCTGCTGTTGTGTGTTGCAGCTCATTAGGGTATGTATGTGTCCACACATGGACAGGAACATACAGGCTTTTGCTGTGGTCTTTTGTCTTTGCTTTTCTTGCACTTAGGACATTTTGTGTTGTTATTGTTGTTCTGGTGATTATCTTTTTTTGTTGTTGTAATACGTTGAGTAACCTCCTTTTTTTTAGTTGAGGCTATGTATGTTATGTTTGTGGTGTTTTGTTTTGTTTTCTTTTTGTAGAGACAGGGTCTACCACTGTTGCCCAGGTCGGTCTTGAACTCCTGGCCTCAAGCCTTCCTCCCACCTTGGCCTCTCAAAGTGCTGGGATTACAGCTGTGAGCCACCACACCTGGCCCATATGTTTTGTAACATGAGCATGACCTTGTGTATTTTAATAGCAGCCCTAGGCACACACCGTATTCACTAATGTTGCAGTCTGAAGATGGGGTTCCCACATGTCTGGGTTCCCTCTTTGTCTTGCATCTTCCACGTAGACTACACAGATGGCAGGTTAGTTAGCGTCGTCGCAGGCCCGTGCTGCAGAACAGGCGGGAGGAGGATGAGATGGGAGAATGTCAGCTGGTATCTGCTGCTCTCCCGTCTACCAAGAATCAAAGGCTGGAGGGGGCAGTTCCCAGAGATGCCTGGCCCAGTTGCCAGATGGCTTGGCAAAAGACAGGCGGGGATTCCTAGACTCTGGAGCAGGCGGCCTGGTTTCAAAACTTGGACAGAATGCACGAAACAGCTACTTAAGAACCAAGAAGTAAATGGTAGCCCGCAGATGACCGCGGGGAAGGACCAGAATTCAAGGTGCCTTGGAGCCAGCGGTGAGTTCATCATTCTTGTTCCTCCTGCGTCTTCAGCCTGGGCATGAGGCAGCTCAGAAGGTAGATGCAGGCCCTGAATGAGAACAGAGATGTTCTCTGTTTGGAGTTTGGAGAGTGGGAAAGGAGACTCCTAACCCTCAGAGAGAATGGAGGAAATCCCCTATTAGGCTTTTTCCTTTTTTTTTTTTTTTTTTTTTTTCTGAGATGGGGTCTTGATCTGTTACCCAGGCTGGAGTGCGGTGGCGCGATCTCAGCTCGCTGCAACCTCTGCCTCCAGGGTTCAAGAGATTGTCCTGCTCCAGCCTCCCATATAGCTGGGATTACAGGCACGTGCCATCACGCCCAGCTAATTTTTATGTATTTTTTTTTCTTTTCTTTTCCTTTTTTTTTTTTTTTTTAGTAGAGATGGGTTTCACCATGTTGACCAGGCTGGTCTTGAACTCCTGACCTCAGGTGATCTGCCCGCCTCAACTCCCAAAGAGATAGGATTACAGGCGCGAGCCACCACACCTGGATGCCTGTTAGACTTTTTCTCATTTTTGTTGTTTTTTTCTGTTTTGTTTTGTTTTGTTTTGAGATGGAGTCTCGCTCTGTCACCCAGACTGGAGTGCAGTGGTATAATCTTAGCTTACTGTAACCTCCACCTCCCAGGTTCAAGCGATTCTCCCACCTCAGCTTCCTGAGTAGCTGGAATTGTAGGCACGCACCACCACTCCCAGCTAATTTTTGTATTTTTAGTAGAGATGAGGTTTCACCATGTTGGCCAGCCTGGTCTCGAACTCCTGACCTCAGATCATCTCCCCACCTCAGCCTCCCAAAGTGCTGGGATTACAGGCGCCAGCTGGCACGCCCAGCTGTCTGTTAGGTTTTTTTTGTGTTTTCTTTTTTGCCTTCATCTCTTGTGTCCCAGGCCCCCAACAATCCTCTGTCAGCAGCAGCAGTTTCCACAGCCACCTAAAACCCTGAGAGAGGGGACCCTTCCTCTGCAGTTTTAGGAAACGTGGTCCTCGGAGCATGGGAAGAGCCCTTCTGCAGCTTGTTCTTGCTCCGTACTGTCACTGCTTGACCCTCAAATGGGGCTGTAATCACAGGAAGTAAACAGCCAAGTGCGGTGATTAAACCCCAGCTTTCTGGCTGGAGGGCCATGAAAGGGAGGGACTAGGAAACTGGAAAGTACTCAGGAGATCGTGTGGAGGGAGGAGCTGAGGACAGCGACCTCATAAAGTCGCTGACAGAATCCCAGGCTCGCCCCGAGCGTCACACGTTGTGAGGATCAGATCCTAAACTGCATACCAAAGACTGAGAACAGAACTGTGGGAGAGACCACCGCTCAGCTTTCAGACTGACCACGGGCAGCACAGACTCAGGACAGAGCCAAATACCACTGGAAAGGCTTTGAAAACATAACTGACATTGGAACCACGACCCCACAGAAGGCTGGTCAAGCCTGCAGCCTGAACCCAGCATCATCAATTGCCTGCTAAAAAAAACATCAACATTCTTCATAGGATGTGAATAAGACCCGGACTTTTATAATATGCTCAATGCCCGGGATTCCAGCCAAAATTACATAGTTTATGAAGAACCAGGAAATTCCAGGTGGTTGGAAAAGACAACACGGGCCAACAGTGCAATGACACAGATGTTGGGATTATCAGACAAAGACTTTAAGGCAGTGATTATCCCAGCTGCTCAGGAGGCGGAGATAGGAGAATCACTTGAACCCGGGAGGCAGAGGTTGCAGTGAGCTGAGATTGCACCATTGCACTCCATCCAGGGTGACAAGAGCAAATCTCCATCTCAAAAAAAAAAGAGAGAAGAAACTTTAGTACATGGAATGTTACATACAGTGGAACATTACTCAGCAGTGAAAAGGTGCCAACTCTTGTCCCTCACAACCTGGATGAATGGCAGATATGCTACCCTGAGTGAAAGCAGCCTGTCTCCGAAGGTTCTGAGCCTTGTGATTCTAGTTCTGTGACAATGTCCCAAGGACACACGGATCACGACAGAAAACATGGATGGTTGCCAGGTGTAGGAGGAGGGAGTTAGGACAAAAGAGAAGCCCCCCAGGAGTGTCCTGATCCCCGATAGTCGTGGTGGTTCCATGAATTGATGCATTTGTTAAAATGCCTGGAATTGTGCACCGCGTGGACACATCAGTCCATCTTATTAATGTATCTTTTTTTGTTTTAAGCCAGATTGGTTGGGTTCCTTTCCCGGAAGACAGATACCTATGCAAGCAGGAAGAAAATAGCTTGGAAGTCCTAACCCAATCACCTTAGGGAGCGACCCTGGGAGAACAGGCTGGCCCACCATGGAGGCATCCTGGTGGGCGCGTATATATTACAGGGGCTATTCCTCCAGTGAGGTTGCCTGCAGAAGCTGCAGGGTGTATGGCACAGGTAAATGGACTTGCATTTGGGAGTTCGGGTCTTGACTTGGTTGACATTGAGCTGGTCGCCTAACCGTGTCTTCCTTGCGTTGGAGAGGACCATGGGATCCTTCTCTCTTGGAGTGCAGTGGAGATGGAGTCAGGCAGACATCCTGCAGCTCCAGCCGGGCCGCCAATCAGTCGCCCTGGGCTGAGCCAGCTCTGTCCTACTGTGGCCAAGGTCAGCGTGGCCTGGAAATTGGCCTACAGGGCGGTGCCTACCTGATTCTCACCTGTCTGCCTGTCCTGGGACCAGCCTAGATTATTTGGGGGGGTTCCATGACCCTGATGTCTGCTAGTTGTGATTTCTTGATCCCTTATTCAGAATGGCCTCATTTTGTTCAGGGTCAGATGGTAAAGTTTTGTGAGATTTTTTTGAGACAGTGTCTTACACTGTTGCCTAGGCTGGAGTGCTGTGGCACCACCGTATTTCACTGCAATCTTGAACTCCTGGGCTCAAGCGATCCTCCCACCTCAGCCTCCCAAGTAGCTGGGACTACAGGTGTGCACCACCATGCCTGGCTAATTTTTTATTTTTCTGTAGAGACAGGGTCTCACTGTGTTGCCCAGGCTGCCCTCAAATGATTTTCCTTCCTTAGCCTCCCAGAGTGCTAGGATTACAGGCGTGAGCCATCACGCCCAACCTAAACTGTTTTTTGTTTGTTTGTTTTTTGAGACGGAGTTTCACTCATGTTATCCAAGCTGGAGTACAATGGTGCAATCTCAGCTCACTGGACCTTCCGCCTCCCAGGTTTAAGGGATTCTCCTGCTGCAGCCTACCGAGTAGCTGGAATTAACAGGCATGCGCCACCACACCCGACTAATTTTGTATTTTTAGTAGAGACACAGTTTTACCATGTTGGTCAGGCTGGTCTCGAACTTCTGACCTCAGGTGATCCACTCACCTCAGCCTCCCAAAGTGCTGGGATTACAGACGTGAGCCACTGCACCTGGCCTCAACTGTTGATGATAACATCACCTCTTGTGTTTGTTTAGCTTGAGATTCTTGTAAAGCACCTCCAAAGCTATGATTCTGTTTTATCCTCACAGCAATGGGTGCAGATCTGTGGCTTTCATATTACCGGGTGCTTCACAGGCTCAGGGCCACCTTCCCAGGACCTCCCACCCTGTAGAATGCATTGTGGCCAACAAGCAGACCACTGCTTTGCTAAACCCAGAGTTCCTGGCTATTCACGACCAGGGAAGGCTTTGGCTTATGTCTTGCTAGGTACCCTTTGGGGACCTGGCTTCACCTGTTTCCTTGGCAGGAGATGGTGGGTGATTTCCCGTGCTGTGTGGTGTCATGAGGTGCTGAGGTCATGGACCTAAAGCACCTAGTGTCTCTTGGTGACATGCCTGGGCTGGCTGCCTGTGGACCATGAGGCTCCAGACGAGCCCCTCCGCATCCCTTCCCCTAACCCTGCCAGGTAGATACAGGGAGGCGGGGTCACCGCCGCCCACTGAAGTGCTGTCTTTGCCTTGCGGTCTCTGCAGACCTACGTCTACCAGTGGCCCTGGACACTCCTGCTCCTGGCTGTCAGCGGCTTCTGTAACTTTGCCCAGAATGTCATCGCCTTTAGCATCCTCAACCTCGTCAGCCCTCTGAGCTACTCGGTAGCCAATGCCACCAAGAGAATCATGGTCATCACGGTGTCCCTGATCATGCTGCGCAACCCAGTCACCAGCACCAACGTCCTGGGCATGATGACCGCCATCCTGGGGGTCTTCCTCTATAACAAGGTGAGAGTTGGGGAAGGCTGGGCAGGGAAGGAAGCCGGCCCCTCAGCACCCAGGAAGTCAGAAAAGGAAGGGCCTCCCGGGCGCTGGAGGCTGGGGCTGTAGGTCGAAGCTTTGCCACTGACTGGTTTATGATTTTGGTGTAGCCCCATCCCACCCTGGCTTCCTTTTTCCTGCATAGGCAACCTGAGGTCCTCCAATCACTCCGGCTGCGTCTCAGCTGGGGATTTCCCTCCCTCCTCTCAAAGGCTCTGTTTAGTGCAGTGTTAAGTACATGGGATGGCAAACAGACAACAGAGAGGGCTTGCCTTCCTTTTTTTTTTTTTTTTTTTTTTCTGAGACGGAGTCTCGCTCTGTTACCCAGACTGGATTGCAGTGGCGCTCCATCCCAGCTCACTGCAACCTCCACCTCCTGGGTTCAAGCAATTCTCCTGCCTCAGCCTCCTGAGTAGGTGGGACTACAGGCGCCTGCCACCACACCCGACTAATTTTTGTGTTTTTAGTAGAGATGGGGTTTCACCATGTTGGCCAGGCCAGTCTCTAACTCCTGACCTCAGGTGATCCACCCACCTTGGCCTCCCAAAGTGTTGGGATTACAGGCGTGAGCCACCGCACCTGACCTCCTCATTTGTTTCTTAACACATGTAGATATGGGGTCTCTCTGTTTTGCCCCAGTCTGGTCTCCAACTCCTGGTCTCAAGTGATCCTCCCGCCTGGGCCTCCCAAAGCACTGGGATTACAGGCGTGAGCCACTGCGCCTGGCCAAGGACTTTCCTCCTGAGTCTGTCCACACATTGTGGTCTGGTCCATTCATGTCTGCTTTCCTTACTCAAGCCCTGTGACTTATGCTGGCCCCAGAGGTTAACTGACTTTTTTTTTTTTTGAGACGGCGTCTTGTTCTGTCTCCCAGGCTGGAGTGCAGTGGTATGATCCCAGCTCACTGCAACCTCCTCCACCTGGGTTCAAGCAATTCTCGTGCCTCAGAACTCCTGAATAGCTGGGACTAGAGCATGCGCCACCACACCCGGTTAATTTTTTGTATTTTTAGTAGAGACGGGGTTTTGCCATGTTGCTCAGGCTGGTCTCAAACTCCTGAGCTCAGGTGATCCTCCTGCCTCGGCCTCCCAAAGTGCTGAGATGACAGGTGTGAGCCACCACGGCCAGCCATTTGATTGACTGAATTATGAGCTCTTCCTTATGTCCTGTTTCATTGCTCTCTTTCTGGCACAGACCAAGTACGATGCAAACCAGCAAGCCAGGAAGCACCTCCTTCCTGTCACCACAGCAGACCTGAGCAGCAAGGAGCGTCACCGGAGCCCACTGGAGAAGCCCCACAACGGCCTCCTCTTCCCCCAGCACGGGGACTATCAGTATGGCCGCAACAACATCTTAACAGACCACTTCCAATACAGCCGGCAGAGCTACCCAAACTCATACAGTTTGAACCGCTATGATGTGTAGAGTCCAGAGGACAGGATCAGACTGTTCTGTGACTCCTTCCCCGGCTCCCACAGCAGTATCAGAAACTTCTGACAATCAGTGAATGTACAACCCAGCCGAGGGGACAGTGCATAAGTCTCCATCAGAAGACCTGGGGTTCCTGGCCTCCCGTGAGCCGCAGGAGGATCCGTTGCCTGCAGTGCAGACGGCCGTGAGCTCTGGGCAAACCTAAACAGAGAACGGTGTCTCATGCTCTTTCTTTCTGGAGTCTGTCATCTGAGGGCCGTGTCCCTGCGGAGATCTTGGCCACGTTGGACCTTTCCATGTGGAATTATTCCCCAAGCAGTGTAGCTCAGAGCACTTGTGTCTGCATTCCAGATTAATATTCAGGACCCTGTGTGAAACGCTGGGGTCACTGTGGCTGTAGACCATGAGCTGGCAGTGGGGGTGTCCAGGGCGGTGCTTGAGAACATCAGACTGGCTACTTTAATTCCCTGGCGCAGATACGCATAGGACCAACAGGGTCACCAAGCAGACAGGGAGCCTGCGAGAATCATTCAAAACATCCCCAGCCACAGAGATGGATCCAGTTTCCTGGTCATCCCTTTAGCAGTTTGCAAGTTCCTGGCAAATGTTCCAAAGCAAAAAGCGATTGCAGTTAGCATCCAGTTCCTGCCGCCTGGTGCTGTGCCCTGCACGTCAGGGTTGGCATCCACCCAGATCCAGATGGAAGGGAAACGGCTGGCTCTCCTCCGCCTCTTCTTCCCTCGACAGAGCAGGGTGCTTCTCTCGGGGTGGTGAGAAGGATCTTCAGGAAATCGTGTTCAGTATTTCAAGCTCTGTGTCTGTGGCGCTTGTCTTTTGAGAGAGTCTTCACCTCTTCTGTGGTGACTTGGTAGGTGGTTTGGTAGAGAGAGCTTGATTTTCTGAGGCTCTTGCATTTTTCTAGGGAATATTTTGTAGTCGTGTGTGTCTGTTTTTGCCTTGCTCCCCATTATGGGATGCATTAGGACTGGCTTACGGATTGAAAACCGTTTTGTTTCTAAAAGTTTAAAAACAAAGTTCCCTGGCCAGGCGCGGTGGCTCACACCTGTAATCCCAGCACTTTGGGAGGCCAAGATGGGCAGATCACGAGGTCGGGAGTTCGAGACCAGCCTGGCCAACATAGTGAAACCCCGTCTCTACTAAAAATACAAAAAGTAGCCGGGTGTGGTGGTGTGCGCCTGTAGTCCCAGCTACTCAGGCTGTTGAGGCGGGCGAATCGCTTGAACCTGGGAGGCGGAGGTTGTGGTGAGCCGAGACTGCACTCCAGCCTGGGTAACAGCGAGACTCCATCTCAAAAAAAAAAAAGTTCCCACTGATGATGCCTGTGTGACACATTTTGGTATTTAGTAGGAAATAATGTGTTTTGAAGCTTCAGGAGAAGCTTCAAAATTGTCACAATTGCTGAAAACAGAATGAATCATGAACATTATCTCAATAGTAATAGACAAGACCACAGTGTTTTGGTTCCCTGACCTGTTTTTGTGTTTATGTTAGGATCTGAATCATGTTCTGGGTAAGGGGACGAGGAGCTAACACTGCGCTAAGATTTGGTTTGCCAAATCAGATTCTTTGGTCAAGAGTCAGTCTGGGGCCAGACGTGGTGGCTCCTGCCTGTAATCTCAGCACTTTGGGAGGCTGAGGTCGGCGGATTACTAGAGTTTGAGACCAGCCTGGCCAACGTGGTGAAACCCCGTCTCTATTAAAAATACAAAAATTAGCCAGGCATCATGGCACCCACCTGTAATGCCAGCCACTTGGGAGGCTGGGGCAGGAGAATCACTTGAGCCCAGGAGGTGCAGGTTTCAGTGAGCTGAGATCACACCACAGCACTCCAGCCTTGGTGACAGAGTGAGAGTCTGTCTCAAAAAACAAAAAAAAATCAGTTGAGTCTTGGCAGAAATCAACATAAGGAACATGACAAGACCCCAGTAGGTAACCCTGAGTGCTCAGGTCTGAGCTGTGGTCTCTGTCTTTTACAGCTTCTTGCAAGGACTGTGCCCTCATGGAGGGGACCACGGCTTGGCCTGTGTGGGGTCTTAGGTGATGGCTGCCTTCTTTCTTCTTCACACCCAGCTTCTTGCTGGCACTTGAGGGGAGAGAGCAGCAAATGAGAGGTTCACCTATCTCCCAGCGAGTGAAATGTTTTCCCCGTTCAGAGAGGAAGTAACATCGCTTTTTGTTTTTCTTTCATTTGGAATTCTGTATTTAAGATGTTGTGTCAGCTGACACATGAGACACTCCTGGACCACCCTGCTTGGTGGTGAGTTTCCGCACCACCGGCCTCAGAAGTGTCCCTCTTCCTTCGTCTCTTGTTCGCTTGCTTTGTATATACTTTGGTCCCAAAGCTGAGACAATTGCTGTGTAAGACGTGAAGGCTGTTATTTGTCAGAAGAACTTGCCGCGTGCCTTCACCGAAGGCAGTCAAGTCTGCAGTTGGATTTTTCTCACTGGTGAATGACAAGAAACAGGGATCATTTTGCACTGCAGAGAGATATTACGGGAGTTGTCTATGTGATTACAGTACCTGAATCTTTGAACATGTCATCGAACTCCAAAATTAATTCGACCACCATTCAGGCTTCATGAAATCTCTGATGTTGCTGAAATTTGTATATTATTTTCCTTTTCCGATGCAAGATCTGCTGGTGAGGGGAAATGACTGTTTGGTTTTATTATGATTTATAAATTAATAAATGGGCTATTTAATTCTGTATATAAATTTACAGCAAGTACGTACACTGGAATGAATGAGGCAATCACATTACACCAAATCAGCAGATCAAAAGACAAATATTTCTGAGACTTGGAGGTCCACTTTCCCTGCCGCACCCCCCACTTGCCCCCACGAGATGAATTCTTGCTCTGTTGCCCAGGCTGGAGTACAGTGGCGCAATCTCAACTCACTACAACCTCCATTCCCCGGGTTGAAGTGATTCTCGTGCTTCAGCCCCCCGTGTAGCTGGGATTACGGGCATGCACCACCACACCTGGCTAATTTTTTGTATTTTTAGGAGAGACAGGGTTTCACCGTGTTGGCCAGGCCGGTCTCGAACTCCTGGCCTCAAATGATCTGTCCGCCGTGGCCTCCCAAAGTGCTAGGATGACAGGCATGAGCCACCGTGCCCAGCCAGACTGACATTGACCTCTGGAAGGCCGGTTTCCCAGCCAGTGCCCGCACCACATGCCCCACTCGCATGCTTTCATCTGCAGGCCTGCCTTCCTGTCGGCCTCCTCGCTGCTGGGCTCTGCGGTAGGGAATTTCCTTTACCCATCCAAGGTGTGGTCTGGCTGGTAACACTGACTCCAACCCAGCTCCTTCATTTTATAGAAGGAGGCATTTCTGAATCATGTTTGTTCACTATGGCGAGACCTTATTTTAAGTCATTCATTCTAGGAACAGTCAAGCCCCAGTCACAAAGGGGTCAAGCCAGATCCGTTCAAGTGAGGAAGCACTTGCAGTTTCTGAATTTTGCTGTGTATTTGTCCTACGTCACCCAACAGGCCCTTTGCTATAGGTGAGACATTACCAGACCCCAATACCTTAAGGTCTCACAGCCTGAAGGACACAGAACATTAAGTTATTAAAAGACCTGAAAATATTATAATTTTTTTTTCAATTGTCACCTGTTTTCAAGACTTAAATGCTATAGACTTTTCTTCGGGAATGACGTGTGTATTCATCACTGGCATTTACCAAAAATAAATGGTTTCCAGGGAATCAAAATTGGTCCCGATTTGTCAGCAAGGGTCTCTTTTTGAGTGACCCTGTGTTCAGTGTGCCCAGCAACAAAATGTAGAAGGAGGAGAAAGAGCAAGCCAACTTGGCTGTCACGTCTGGACTTACTGCAACCTTTGTTTTTTCTCCTGAGCCAAAAATAAGGACGTGCGATTTGTGAATCAATTAGATGATACAATGAAAATAGGAGCACAGCTAAATTAATGACGTGACTTTATTGAACAGAATAACATGGGAAGTCCAGGAACGTTGTGGCAGCTGTGCTTATGAAACTTTTTTTTGGTATGTTTGTTTCATGTTTTTTGAGACAGGATGTCATTCTGTCGCCCAGGCTGGAGTGCAGTGACGCAATCCCGGCTCTCAGCAGCCGCAACCTCCCAGACTCAACGGTTCTTTCCACCTCAGCCTCCCAAGTAGTTGCAATACAGGCACGCGCCACCAAACCTGGCTAATTTTTGTATCTTTTGTAAAGATGGAGTTTCACCTTGTTGCCCAGGCTAGTCTCAAACGTTTGGGCTCAAGCGATCTGGCCTGTTATGTTTTTGGTTTAAGAGACAGGGTCTCACTTGATTGCCCAAGCTGGACTGCAGTGGCACAGCCATAGCGTACTGCAGCATCAAACCCCTAAACTCAAGTCAGTCCCCTGCCTCAGCCTCCCAAGTAGCTGAGACAGGTGCACACTACCACACCCAGCTAATTTTTCAAATATTTTTAGAGATGGGGCTGTATGGTGCCCAGGCTGGTCTGGAACTCCTGGGCTGAAGTGATCCACCTGCCTTGGCCTCCCGAAGTACTGGGATTACAGGTGTGAGCCACCACGCCCGGCCTGAAGCCATTTTTGTGTATTGACAGCCAAGACTGTACCTGCGACATGCCCAGCTCAGTGGTGAGCTTTTCACACACGATACCTTTGTGAGCTTTATTAACCTTGTTTTTCAGGTGAAAATGAGGCCCAACGGGGTCAAGTCACTCATCTGGGATTACACAGCTGCTTAAATCTGGCTCCAGAACCCATTTTTCCCCATTACTCAAACCATCCCCAGCAAAGGATTTCTTTCAAACAGAAAGGGTTTGAGTTTCTGCTGAAACTATTGCCCATGTCCTTTTCATTCATAATCTTTTTGTTTAGTGATTTACTAAGCACCTACTGTGTCAAGCAGCAGGAAACAGATATGTAAGCCTCCTACCCTCAAAGCACTCAGCCTACATGACAGGTATGTAACTAAGGAGCACATGGGAACTACTTAGAAATGCTAAGACAGGGCGATGGGGGACTGGGGAGGCGGCAGGGCTCATGCCTGCAATCCCAGCATTTTGGGAGGCCAAGGTGGGCAGGTCACCTGAGGTCAGGAGTGCGAAACCAGCCTGGCCAACATAGTGAAAGCCTGTCTCGACTAAAAATGCAAAAACTAGCCAGGCGTGGTGGCACACTCCTGTAATACTAGCTACTTGGGAGGCTGAGGCAGGAGAATCGCTTGAACCTGGGAGGCAGAGGTTGCAGTGAGCCGAGATCGCACCACTGCACTCCAGCCTGAGCAACAGAGCGAGACCCTGTCTCAATAAAACCCCACAAAACTGTAGTTACCATCTGACCCTGACCACAGTGAGACCATTCCGATGAAGGGGTCAGAGTCAAGAAATCACAACCAGCAGACATCTGGGCCACAGAACCCCCTCAGTGCACCTGGCCCTCCACATTGCTGCTTAGGTGAGTCTGTTCACAAGGCTCATCTCACTCAGGGTGTCCACTTGACTTGCTGAAGAGTATCTGCAGTAGTGGTCTACCAGCTCTTTCTACTGCTTTGTTTTGACCAGTGGGTTCTGGTTTCAGCCTTTGAAATGAGCTTGGTAGAGGCGCCTGTCATGCTTATATTTTCAGTCTCAGATATATGGCTTTTTTTTTTTTTTTTTGAGACGGAGTCTCCCTCTGGCGCCCAGGCTGGAGTGCAGTGGTGCGATCTCGGCTCACTGCAAGCTCCACCTCACGGGTTCACGCCATTCTCCTGCCTCAGCCTCCCGAGTAGCTGGGACTACAGGCACCCGCCACCATGCCCAGCTAATTTTTTTGTATTTTTAGTAGAGACGAGGTTTCACCGTGTTAGCCAGGATGGTCTCTATCTCCTGACCTTGTGATCCGCCCATGTTGGCCTCCCAAAGTGCTGGGATTACAGGCGTGAGCCACCGCGCCCGGCCTTGTTTTTGTTTTTTTGAGACAGTCTCGCTCTGCCGCCCAGGCTAGAGGGCAGTGACGCGATCTCAGTTTGCTGCAACCTCCCCCTCCCAGGTTCAAGTGATTATCCTGCCTCAGCCTCTGATTAGCTGGAATTAAAGGCGCCTTCCACCACGCCCAGCTAATTTTTGTATTTTTAGTAGAGACGGGGTTTCACCACGTTGGCCAGGCTGGTCTTGAAATCCTGACTTAAGTGATCCACCTGCCTCAGCCTCCCAAAGTGCTGGGATTACAGGCATGAGCCACCACGCCCAGCAGCATTTTAAACAATCTGAAACAAATGTCTGAAAGTAGTGACCGTGGGTGTACTATCTTTCTAGAAGGTAGCTGAGCAGTATCGGTATTGAATTTGCACACCCTCTGACTCAATACAAGATTCATATCTACTAAGACACTTTTTTTTTTTTGAGACAGAGTCACTGTCGCCCAGGCTAGAGTGCAGTGGTGCAATCTCATCTCAATACAGCCTCCACCTCCAGACTCAAGCGATTCTCCTGCCTCAGCCTCCCGAGTAGCTGGGATTACAGGTACGCGCCACCATGCCCAGCTATTTATTTTTTAGTAGAGATGGGGTTTCTCCATGTTAGCCAGGCTGGTCTGGAACTCCTGGCCTCGAGTGATCTGCCTGTCTTGGCCTCTGAAAGTGCTGGGATTACAGGCGTGAACTTCCACGTCCAACCCTATATACACTAAGATATACACTAAGATACAGTGGCCTAAAAATGGAACCAAGCCAGCAGACAACAGAGTCTCACTTCAGTAAGCTGTGGTGAGTCCACACCATGGCATCCTATGCAGCCTCAAAAATCACACTACCACCCGGGCGCAGCAGTGGTTCACGCCTGTAATCCCAGCACTGCCCAGAGGCCGAGGCAGGTGGATCACCTGAGGTCAGGAGCCTGAGACCAGCCTGGCCAACATGGTGAAACCCTAGCTGGGTGTGGTGGTGTGCACCTGTAGTCCCAGCTACTCGGGAGGCTGAGGCAGAAGAATTGCTTGAACCTGGGAAGCAGAGGTTTCAGTGAGCAGAGGTCACACCACTGCACTCCAGCCTGGGTGACAGAGCAAGACTGTCTCAAAAAAAAAAAAAAAAAAAAAAAAAAAACTTCTTAATGTAGGTCTTACTTGGCATCAAAAAGTGTCCACACTGTGGATTACCGACTATTCTATAAACAGTATGGGCTGGGCACGGTGGCTCACGCCTGTAATCCCAGCACTTTAGGAATCCAGGGCAGGCAACTCAGTTGAGGTCAGGAGTTGGAGACCAGCCTGTCCAACATGGTGAAAGCCCGTTTTTACTAAAAATACAAAGATTAGCCGGGTGTGATGGTAGGCACCTGTAATCCTATCTACTCAGGAGGCTGAGGTGGAAGAATCACTTGAACCTGGAGGCGGAGGGTGCAGTGGGCCGAGATCGCACCACTGCACTCTAGGCTGGGCAACAGACAAGACTCCGTCTCAAAAAAAATTTAAAAATGTAGGCCGGATGTGGTGGCTCACGCCTGTAATCCTAGCATTTTGGGAGGCTGAGGCAGGCGGATCACCTGAGGTTGGGAGTTTGAGGCCAGCCTGACCAACAGGGAGAAACCCCGTCTCTACTGAAAATAAAAAATTAGCTAGGTGTGGTGGCGCATGCCTGTAATCCCAGCTACTCGAGAGGCTGAGGCAGGAGAATCGCTTGGGAGGCGGAGGTTGCGGTGAGCCGAGATCGTGCTGTTGCACTCCAGCCTGGACAAGAGCAAAACTCCATCTCAAAAAAGTAAAAATAAAAAACCTAAATAAATAGTATGATCCCACACTGTTCTGTGTATTTAGGGTATTTAGAGCTGACCCCTTGTTCAGATCTTAGTACAGACCTCACCTCAAGAGCCTTTCCTGACAACCCTATCATCCTGGGCCCCATCCTCCTTGTATCATAGTCTCAGCATCCTCTCCTCCTTAATAACACCTTTGAAATGATATATTTGTTTACTGACTTTGGGATTCTTCCCCGCCATAGACTGAGTTCCCTGAGAGCAGAGCTGAGATCTGAGTTGTGCATGACTCCATCTAAAAGCCACATCCAGCGCTGGCCGCCTGTTTTTGTGAGCCAGGAAGGGTTTTCAAAGGTGAACATGTGCAATCAATTGACGACAGACAATACAACCTGGGAGCCCCAATTAAGTGAAATGTTATAGCCCAAAAGAATTCCACTCTTACGAATAGACTTGGGTCTTAGTCCATTTTGCACTGCTATAAAAGAATACCTGAGACTGGGCAATTTTTAAAGAACAGAAATTTATTTCTTACAGTTCTGGAGGCTGAGATATCCCAAGCTGAGGGCCTTCTTGCTGGTGGGGACTCTGCAGAGTCTTGAGGTAGCACAGGGTATACATGGCAAGCAGGCTGTGTGTGCAAGCTCAGGTCTCTCTTCCTTTTCTTTTTTTTTTGAAACGGAATCCTGCTGTTGCCCAGGCTGGAGTGCAGTGGCACGATTTCGGCTCACTGCAACCTCCACCTCAACCGTTGCCTCCCAGGTCCAAGTGATTCTCGTGCCTCAGCCTCCCAAGTAGCTGGAATTACAGGCACCCACCACCACGCCTGGCTAATTTTTGTATTTTCAGTAGAGACAAGATTTCCCCAGGTTGGCCAGGCTGGTCTCGAACTCCTGATACTCAGGTGATCTGCAGGCCTTGGCCTCCCAAAGTGCTGGAATTATAGGCATAAGCCACTGAGCCTGGCCTTTCTTCCTCTTTTTTTTTTTTTTTTTTGAGACGGAGTCTCGCTCTGTAGCCCAGGCTGGAGTGCAGTGGCCGGATCTCAGCTCACTGCAAGCTCCGCCTCCCGGGTTCACGCCATTCTCCTGCCTCAGCCTCCCGAGTAGCTGGGACTACAGGCGCCCGCCACCTCGCCCGGCTAGTTTTTTGTATTTCTTAGTAGAGACGGGGTTTCACCATGTTAGCCAGGATGGTCTCGATCTCCTGACCTTGTGATCCACCCGTCTCGGCCTCCCAAAGTGCTGGGATTACAGGCTTGAGCCACCGCGCCTGGCCTCTTCCTCTTTTTATAAAGCAACCAGTCCCACTCCCATAAGCTATTAGCCATTAACACATGAATGGCAGGACCTCATAACCCAATCACCTCTTAAAGGCCCCACCTGTTAATACTGTTTCACTGGGGATTAGGAACAAACATTCCAACTGTAGCAACTTGTATTTAAGAAACTACTCAGTTATCATATTTTGATTTTCACGAACAAAAATTTTACGAACTTTTCTTTCTGGTTATAGAAATACCTAAGTAAGGCTGGGTAGGGTGGCTCACACCTGTAATCCCAGCACTTTGGGAGGCCAAGGCAGGAAGATCATTTGAGGTCAGGAGTTAAAGACCAGTATGGCCAACCTGGTGAAACCCCGACTCTATTAAAAATGCAAGAATTAGCCCGGCGTGGTGGTGCGCACCTGTAGTCCCAGCTCCCCTGGAGGGTGAGGCAGGAGAATTGCTTGAGCACAGGAGGCAGAGGTTGCAATGAGTCGAGATCACACCACTGCACTCCAGCTTGGGCGAGAGAGCAAGATTGTGTCTCAAAAAAAAAAAAAAAAAAACCAAACATTTAAATAAGATCCTCGATCTTCATGAGAAAATATGAACCAGAGGACATTTAGAAAAAAAAGGAAAAAAAATCTTTGATCTTGCCTCCTGACCTGCAGAGTCTAAAATATTTGCTTTCTGTCCTTTTCATACAAAATGTTGATTCCTGGTCTACAGCAACACTTGATGTAGTTGTCAATCCATAAGCGTCTGGTGGAAAAATGCTGTAACAATAAAAATGAAAGGAATCTAAAATACATGTGCATTTATTTGCACAGAAAAAAAACAAGCTGGGTAAAGTAGCTCATGCCCATAATCCTAGCACTTTGGGAGGCCAAGGCGGGAGGATTACTTGAGCACAGGAGTTCAGGGCTAGTGAGCTATGATCATGACACTGCACTCCAGCGTGGGCCACAGAGCGAGACCTTGTCTCAAGAAAAAAGAAAAGCAAAAAAAGGAAAAAGGAAGGAAAAAAAAGGGGGGGGCGGGAGGTATAGCCAACTAAGCATTATCCATCTCAAGAGGATCAGTTTATATCGGACGTCCACAGCAGAAGTTTGCTGCTTCTGGCTATCTTTTCCCCACAATTAACAAGGGTTGGCTTCATTATTTTAGAAGCAGCCCAACTGCATCTTTTAGAAAGGCGCTGTGGGCCGGGCGCGGTGGCTCATGCCTGTAATCCCAGCACTTTGGGAGGCCGAGGCGGGCGGATCACGAGGTCAGGAGATCGAGACCATCCTGGCTAACACGGTGAAACCCTGTCTCTACTAACACTTCAAAAAATTAGGCGGGCGCGGTGGTGGGCGCCTGTAGTCCCAGCTACTCGGGAGGCTGAGGCAGGAGAATGGCGTAAACCCGGGAGGCGGAGCTTGCAGTGAGCCGAGATCGCGCCACTGCATTCCAGCCTGGGCGACAGAGCGAGACTCCGTCTCAAAAAAAAAAAAGAAAAGAAAAGAAAGGCGCTGTGCCCTCTAGGCCAGCAATTTGAGAGTGTGGGTTGGGGGGTACCCTGCCCCGAAGTCTTCCTGACCAAAGAGCGGAGAGGAAGAAAGCGAGCAGGAGGATGTTTTGAACCTAAATACGTCCAGCTCCAATCCCTGTCAAGCTCGTCGCCCCCAGTTCTGCTCCACCTCCGGTCCGGCCGGGGAGAATGTGACAGTCGCCGCAGCCCGGGATCCACCCGGACGCACCTCACCTCGTAGGCTCCTCACTGTGCCCGCGAAAGGAAACAGTGACCCTGGCCCAGGCACGAACTCCCCAGGCCCCTGGTCCCCCGGAGGTAGCAACCGGCCAGCCGTCGGGCTGCGACGCCGACCAGGGGGCACGCCCCCTACCCCCCGGTCTCCGCTAACAGCCACCCGCGCCGTTCCAGCCTTTATGCGGCGCCGCGCGACGGAGACCCACTCTGCCCAAGCGTCAAGAAACTTCTGCGCGTGCGCCTCGCCAGCCCCTCCCGCGCGCCAGGCCTCGCGCGGCTTCTTCCCGCCTGCCTCCCGCTCTCACTTCCGTAGTTTCCCAGCGACGGCCGTAAGTGGCGGGCGGAAGCGGCGCTAGAAGCCCGCCGTAAACGGCTCCCTCGCGCCACTTCCGGCCGGCTTCTGCAGACGGCGCTGGTGGTCGATCGTGTGGCGCCGGAGGACGTTCCCCGCGGCCGGAGCCATGGAGATGCCGCTGCCCCCAGATGGTGAGACCCAAACCGACCGAGAGACCGTTTCTCTCTCCCTGGAACCTCCTGTTGGCCGGCCCCGCCTCCCGGAGTCCCCGGGTCTGGGAGGGGGCGGGGCTCGGCCTCGCGGCTTCGCCTGCGGCCTCTCCCGTGGGTCCCCGCATTCCCAGCGAGCGTGTGGCCCCTATCGGGACCCGTACAAGGGCGGCCTCTTTGGGGCCCACCCCCTTGGGGTCCCCGGCACGGCGGACGGGGGCTGGGGCGCCGACTTCCCCGGCTTTGGGCGGTCGTCGCTGACGCCCCGCGTGGCCTTTTCTCCGTCCTCCAGACCAGGAGCTTCGAAATGTCATCGACAAGCTCGCCCAGTTCGTGGCTCGCAATGGGCCCGAGTTTGAGAAGATGACTATGGAGAAACAGAAAGACAACCCCAAATTCTCGTTTCTGTTCGGAGGCGAATTCTACAGTTACTACAAGTGCAAGCTGGCGCTGGAGCAGCAGCAGCGTGAGTTCCCTCCGGCACTCAGGCCGCCCCATCGAGCGCTTCCTTTCTCGGACTCTGCCACAAACCTCTTTCTTTGGGGTCGTTTACTGTCTGGAGTGGAGCAGCTCGGTCCACACGATCCCTGTTCCGCTGTTCCCACGGCCTTGCACAGAGCGGCTGCAGGGTGCCACTGTAATGGAAAACAACGAGGTTTTCGATACTCCTCCTGGGTTCTGGATCAGGGATTTTGCTGCTGTTTTTCAGACTGATGACGGAGATGAGCAGGAGTAGCGTGATTGTTTTAGTGTTTTCTAGGGAGGAAGTGATAGAGGCCGGATGGGAGCCCATGGGACAGCCGCTGCCCGGCCCCTTTTGCGGTCTCCCTGTGGGTCCAGCAAGGCTTTTGTGCGCTTCAGGTGCCTGCAGCACAGATCAAAAAGAATTATCCCTCTGAGTTTTAGTTCTTGGCAAATGTTTATCAATGTTCGTTCAGTTGAGCAACGGGATTCCAGTCCTGCTCTCAAGAAGGTTAAGGTTAGGAAGCAGAAGTGGCCTTTGAATAATGGATAGTCACCAGGTGGTGCGGCTGCTCAGGGCAGGTATCACATCTGTCATGTTCAGTACCCAACCCCCAGTCTCTAGATTGTTTGAATGAATAACTAGGAGTTTGCCAGGTAGGTGGACATTGAGAGGTGGTTGTCCCCTGAACTGCATGCTCGCCGAGGGCAGAGAGACCTTGTTTGGGTCATTGTACCTTAATATGTAACACACAGTTGGTGTTCGATTAAACAGTTTGAAAGGAGGCTGGTTGTAGTGGCTCATACGGTAATCCCAGCGCTTTGGGAGGCCAAGGCAGGCAGATCACTTGAGGTTAGGAGACTGAGACTAGCCTGGCCAACACAGTGAAACCCTGTCTCTACTAAAAATACAAAAATTAGCTGGCTGTGGTGGCCCGCGTCTGTTGTCCCAGCTACTCGGGAGGCTGAGGTGGGAGAATCGTTTGAACCCGGGAGGTGGAGGTTGCAGTGAGCCAAGACCACACTATTGCACTCCAGTCTGGGTGACAGAGTGAGACTCCATCTCAAAGAAAAAGAAAAAGCTTGAAAGGTGGCCAGGCGTAGTGGCTCATGCCTGTAATCCCAGCACTTTGGGAGGCTGAGGTGGGCAGATCACTTGAGGTTAGAAGTCTGAGACCAGCCTGGCTAACATAGTGAAACCCTGTCTCTACTAAAATTACAAAAATTAGCCGGGTGTGGTGACACACGCCTGTAGTCCCAGCTACTGGAGAGGCTGAGGCAGGAGAATTGCTTGAACCTGGGAGGTGAAGGTTGCATTGAGCCGAGACCACGCCATTGCACTCCAGCCTGGGTGACAGAGTGAGACTCTATCTAAAAAAAAAAAAAAAGAAAGAAAAAACGCTTGAAAGGAGGCCAGGCACAGTGTCCTGTGCCTGAAATCCCAGCACTTTGGGAGTCTGACTCAGGCAGATTACTTGAGGTCAGGAGTTCAAGACCAACCTGGCCAACACGGTAAAACCCCATCTCCACTAAAAATACAAAAAATATTAGCCGGGCATGGTGGGCACCTGTAGTCCCAGCTACTCAGGAGACTGAGGCAGGAGAATCGCTTGAACCTGGGAGGTGGAGGTTGCAGTGAGCCAAGATCATGCCACTGCACTCCAGCCTGCGAGACTGAGTGAGGCTCTGTCTCAAAAAAAAGAAAAAAAAAAAACTTGAAAGGCTGAGAGAGTAGGATGTTGCAAAGGTGCAGTTTCTTGAATAAGAGACTGAGAGAGGGGGAGAGTTTGTGTGCGTATTGGCAGGCACAGTGGCACACAACTGTGCCCCCAGCTACTCAGGAGACAGACTGGAGAGTTGCTTGAGCCCGGGAGTTCAGGGCTGTAGTGCACTGTGTCGATTGAGTGTTTGCACTAAGTTCAGCATTAGTATGGTGACCTTCTGGGAGCTGAGGACCACTAGACTGTCTAAGCAGTGGTGAACTGGCCCAGGTCAGAAATGGAGCAGGTCGAAACTCCCGTGCTGATCAGTAGTGGCATCGTGCCTGTAAATAGCCACTGCACTCCAGCCTGGGTGACGTGGCCTGTCTTTAAGAAAAGAATGTGCTTGTATGAGGGAAGAGTTTGATCTGGAGTGTTAAATGCCAGGGGAAAAGTTTGTGTTTTCTCACTCAATCCAGGGATTTTTCTGATGCCTATTTGGGTTCGAGATGGGGGGGCGGGGTGGCAGGGAGCGATCAGCTGCCTGAAATCGTAAGGAAAATATTGTATGTGCTTATGCATTTCTAGAGCGATCCTCCCTTAGCCCCAGCACACCAAGTTTAAAACCGTTTCTAAAGGCAGCAGGAAGCCACAAGAGTTTTAAACAAGGGACAGAGTGGCTTGGGTTGTGTGGCCGGTGGTGTAGGACAAGCTAGAGGGACCAGCTTGGGGAGTAGTGAGGCCTGCAGGGGAGCGAACAGGGCAGTTGTTCAGGTGAGAGATGGTGGGGTCTGAATTAAGTCAGTGTGTTGAGCCTGAGGGAGGGAGGGTGGGGGGTAGGTGGGCTGAAGGGGTAGAACCCATGAACCTGGGCGCCAGTTGGTTATTGACGACCTGATGGTGTAATGAGCAGGGGAGGAAGACACCTCAGACGGTGCTTTGGCTTGGGTGACCGAGCTGAGGGCTGCTTTCGCTTTCTCGGGGGGGCCACTTCAAAGCTGGTGCCATTATAGGGAAGGAGAGGGTGCTTATATTACAGCCCAGGAAGATTAAAGCCAATAAGTGCTTTCCTTTTTTTTTTTTTTTTTTTTTTTTTTTTTGAGATACAGCCTCAACCATATCATATAGGGTCTCACTATGTTACCCAGGCTGTCTGTGAACGCCTGGGCTCAAGTGATCCTTCGGCCTCAGCCTCCCAAGTAGCTGGGACAACAGGTGCACACCACCATGCCCAGCTCGGAAATCAAATTTCAACATGAGTTTTGGTAGAAATGAACTATTTCCAAATCTTAGCATTTCCCTTACCTTATGTGTACAAGATGGGATTCACAAAACACACATAGAAGCACTTATATTTATTTGGTTTTTAATATATGCACTGTTAAGGTGAGCACTTACTTGATTTTTCAAAAATTAAAACCAGTAATTAATAAGGCTCACCTATAAATAAGGAGAAGAAACCAATCTTAAAAAAGAATTGCAAATAGTATGCATAGATACTACCATCCCCCTTCAGACAATGGAGCTTTGTGGTCTTCCCCTTGAGTTGGCTGGACCTAGTGACTAATTGTGGAACGTGAAAACAGTAACTTGACAGGAGAAACCTGGCAGACAACCACCTAACCAAGTGCTCAAGGTTAACATCACTTAAGTCTTTTTTTTTTTTTTTTTTTTTTTGAGATGGAGTCTCGCTCTGTCTCCCGGGCTGGAGTGCAGTGGCATGATCTCAGCTCACTGCAACCTCCGCCTCCCAGGTTCAAGCCATTCTCCTGCCCCAGCCTCCTGAGTAGCTGGGACTACAGTTGCAAGCCACCACGCCTGGCTAATTTTTGTAGTTTTAGTAGAGACGGGATTTCACCATGTTAGCCAGGATAGTCTCGATCACCTGACCTCATGATTTGCCCGCCTTGACCTCCCAAAGTGCTGGGATTACAGGCGTGAGCCACCACGCCTGGCCTTTTTTTTTTTTTTTTTTTTTGGAGATGGAATCTTGGTCTGTCGCCAAGCTGGAGCGCAGTGGCACGATCTCGGCTCACTGCAGCCTCCGCCTACCAGGTTCCAGCGATTCTCCTGCCTCAGCCTCCCGAGTAGCTGGGACTACAGGTGCCTGCCACCACACCCAGCTAATTTTTGTATTTTTAGTAGAGACGGGGTTTCACCACGTTGGCCAGGATGGTCTCAATCTCTTAACCTTACGATCCGCCCACCTTGGCCTCCAAAGTGCTGGGATTACAGGCGTGAGCCATTGTACCTGGTCAAGAAGTGCTTTCTGTGGGTGATGATATCTTGGCTAGATCTAAAGGGTGTCTTGGGGTTGGCCAGGTGAAAACAAGGGGAGAAAAGTGTTCCCGGTAGAAGACGGAGCCCTTGGAGGGAATAGGGGACCCAGAGCTTAGGGTGGCTGAAGCCCAGAGTAGGAGGGGTTCTTGGAGTGACCAGAGGTGGGGGTGCAGAGTTGGGGGCCTGGCGTGGGGAGGAGTCGGGGGCCTGGCTTGAGGAGGAGTCGGGGGCCTGGCTTGGGGAGGAGTCGGGGGCCTGGCTTGGGGAGGGGTGAGGAGTGTATCCTGGAAGCGTGAGAGAGACTCGTGGAAGGCTTCGGTCCATGTTCTAGAGCCGGGTTAGCCACAGTACAGCCAGTTCTGCACCCCGCTCCTTAAAGCCTGGCCTCAGCTGTTCTAGAATGGAGCTTCACGAACTCTGTGGTGAAGGACCATTTTGGTTTTTGTTTTTTTAAGTTTCTAACCTGTTGTGGACCAAAACTTTTGCAAAGCACAGTAACAGTGTGGACCGTGAACTATCACGTGGCTAGAAAGGTTTTGAAATGCTCACTTCCTGGTTCCATAACCGACTGTTACCCCTGGGTAGCCCGGGGACCACTCCTTAAGTGGCAGTACCGTGACTGCCATGTTGAAAAGAGGTAGAGGGGTGGGACCTGACGCAGGAAGACTGGCTCTGGGGTGACGCAGGTGACAGCAGATCCATGGTGGTGACAGCAGGGACATTGATTGGAGTGATGTCTAGGAGGCTGCCTTGACACCATGTGGCTCGTCAGTGGGAGGCACATGTACCTTCCGACCTGGGTTTCTGGGCAGACAGTGGTGCCAGCCATGGTGCGGGGAGCACAGGAGGGGACATCAGTGTAGGTAGGGGGCGAGAGGAAACGCAGGTCCATTGGAAACACAGTGGGCCGTGCAGTCGGTGGTTAGGGCCAAAGCTCAGGGAATCCAGAATGGAAATGATGGATTTAGGAATCACAGCGTGCAGCTGACAGTCACAGCGGCAGGAATGAAGAGCTCGTGTTCCCTGGAGTTGCATAGAGCGGAGGACGGGGCTCAGACCACAGGCCGCGCACCCCAGCATCTGAGGGTCCGACAGGAGAGGGGTTGGTAAAGGGGGAGAAAGGGACTGAGGGGGCAGCACATGGAGGCCAAGGGAGGCAAGCATCTGCGACAGGCCCATGGGGCTGAGTTGAGCAAGGGTGTCCTCAGCTGCCTGGGGGAAGGTTGGGGGGTGGTGACGGGGAGTGGCAGGCAGGCGCCAGGCTGAGATAAAGGGGAGGTGAAGATCTGGAGTGAGTCTTGGCTGAGAAATCGTTTAGAGAGGATCGTGGGGTGAAGGGAGAGGTTTCCATCCCAGAATGTTCTGATGTGTTTATTTATTTACTTTTTTTTTTTGAGACGGAATCTCCCTCTGTCACCCACACTGGAGCGCAGTGGCGCCATCTCGGCTCACTGCAACCTCCACCTTGTGGGCTCAAGCAATTTTCCTGCCTCAGTCGCTCTCAAGTAGCTGGGATTACAGGTGCCTGCCACCACACCCGGCTAATTTTTTGAATTTTCAGTAGAGACAGGGTTTCCCCATGTTGGCTGGGCTGGCTTGAACTCCTGACCTCAGGTGATCCACCCGCCTCAGCCTCCCAAAGTGCTGGGATTATAGGTGTGAGCCACCACGCCCAGCCCGATGTGTTTAGATGCTGCTGGGGAGGGGGCAGGTAAAGAGGGAGGAGTTGGAGAAATAGAGAAGAAATATCATGAAGCAGTGTCCCTCGGACGGTGGGAGGGGTGGAATTCGGTGCAGAAGTTGGGGGTCATCCTATAGGGTGCCCTTGGGTGCACAAACTGGAAGGCACAGTCAGCCCCGAGACTTGACTTGAGCACCCAGTGAGGGGCGACACCTTCCACCTGACACCCCACCTCCCTTGTCTTTGGTTTTGTCCTGGTCCCCTTGGAGTGGGGGTCTGGAGGGCTCCAGGGGTACATAGTCACATTCAGACCAGGCGGCCCCAAGACGGAGAGAGAAGCGGGTCCTCTTGTCCAGGGCCTCCTTATGAGCAGGGTCCCTTTCTCAGAGACCTCACCACCTGCCCCGTCTGACCAGAGTGGGGACCTGCGCCCACCCTGACCCCGGCTTCTGCCAGCAGAATGGGTGTCTCACTGCTGCCTCAAACTTGATGCACCCCTGATTGCAGAGGAGTCTCTGTCCCCAAGGGCTGGAAAAGCAAGGAGAGTCAGTAGAAGGACAGGGCAGGCGTAGGGGAGGCTGCAGTGTGCGTTCGGGAGGTGCAGCTTCATGCCTTTCTGGCCACATGTGCAGAGGCCTGGTGGCCGCGACATCTTAGGGTGGTAGCTTAGGAGACAGTGGCAGAGGCCAGCGAGTGCCTGAGGAGGTCAGGGGATGAGAGGTGCCAAGGCGTGGATTCTGCCAAGTGGGGCCTAGGTGGGTGAGGAGGTGGGCAGGCTCAGGCTTAACTTGCGCCGGAAGGACACTGTGCGAGGACTGGATGGTGCTGGCAAGAGTGGCCAGGGGACTTCCTAGGTTCTCCGAGGAGGGGACAGCCCAAAGATGGAAGGCCGAGGCTGGGATCCTGTGAGAGGGAGGGCAGGGCCCAAGAGTAGGAGGAGCTGGGTTTGTGTGGGCACGAGGCTGTGCACAGGCCCTTGTGGATGGTGAGTCCCTGGGGAGAGGGAGGCTCCTGTGACTGAGAGGTGGCCAAGGGGACACCTAGACCGCCATCTGCATTCTCACGGGACACCCCTCCTCTCCCTCCAGTCATCTGCAAGCAGCAGACCCCAGAGCTGGAGCCAGCTGCCGCCATGCCGCCCCTGCCACAGCCCCCGCTGGCCCCCGCCGCAGCCATCCCGCCGGCCCAGGGCGCACCGTCCATGGACGAGCTCATCCAGCAGAGCCAGTGGAACCTCCAGCAGCAGGAGCAGCACTTGCTGGCGCTCAGACAGGTACCGGCAACTCCCCTGTGCCTCTGTTTTTGCGTCTGTTCACCAGAATGAATAACAGGTGTCAGTGAGGACAGGGCCCGCCCTGCCACCCAGGGCTTGGTGCATGTCAGCCACTGTCTCCCCCAGCCCTAATGCCAGACACGGAGGCTGCTTCTCATCTCAGTGAAGCCTGTGGACATGCGTGCACCCATCACCCTGGGGTGGACCCCCCGAGTGGGACTGTGGGAGATGTGTGCCCCTTGAAGCTCCCTAACAGCTGTGGCTAGACAGTCTCTGGTGCCTACCATTGGCCCCACCACACAGTAGCTAGGTCACCTGGAGCTGTTGGTTGGGGAAGGACCCTTTTTTTAAATTATTATTGTTTTTGAGATGGAGTCTTGTTCTGTCGTCCAGGCTGGAGTGCAGTGGCGCAATCTCGGCTCTCTGCAGCCCCCGCCTCCTGAGTTCAAACGATTTTCCTGCCTCAGCCTCCGGAGTAGCTGGTATTACAGGCATGCACCACTACACCCGCCTAATTTTTGTATTTTTAGTAGAGATGGGGTTTCACCAGGTTGGCCAGGCTGGTCTCAAACTCCTGACCTCAGGTGATCCACCTGGCCAGAAGGACCCTTTTGTCCTTCCTGGTCCAACAGTTTGATAACTTTTGCCAGATAGAATACAGGTGCATTGGCTGGGCGTGGTGGCTCACACCTGTAATCCCAGTACTTTGGGAGGCTGAGATGGGCGGATCATGAGGTCAGGAGTTCAAGGCTAGCCTGGCCAACATGATGAAACCCCGTCTCTACGAAAAATACAAAAACTAGCTGGGTATGGTGGTGCATGCCTGTAATCCTAGCTACTTGGGAGGCTGAGGCAGGAGAATTGCTTGAACCTGGGAGGAAAAGGTTGCATGAGCTGAGATCACACCACTGCACTCTAGCCCAGGTGCAAGACTCAGTCTTGGAAAAATAAATAAAAGAATACAGGTGCATTGCCAGAAAAACGAGAGGAATAGAATACCAAACCTCCAAAACACCAGCCTCATTCTTTGTACTAGGTTCAGGGTGTAAAATCACACTGTCATATTGCTCTCAGAAAGTTCCACCTGGATGTGGTGGCTCAGCCTGTAATCCCAGCACTCTGGGAGGCCAAGGCAGGTGGATCACAAGGTCAGGAGTTTGAGACCAGCCTGGCCAATATGGTGAAACCCCATCTCTACTAAAAAACACAAAAATTAGCTGGGCGCAGTGACAGGTGTCTGTAGTCCCAGCTACTCAGGAGACTGAGGCAGGAGAATTGCTTGAACACGGGAGGCAGAGGTGGTTGCAGTGAGCCAAGATTGTGCCATTGCACTCCAGCCTGGGCAACAGAGCGAGACTCTGTCTCAAAAAAAAAGAAAGTGCCAGAAGGCTCACCCTCAGCTTCTGCCAGAGTTCATCATGGAGTGGGAGGCTGGCCTTGACCAGCCCTGACTGACTGCTGGTCCCCATGGCAGCTCTGTTTTTACCAGTTGCACTTTAACCTGCGTTTCCTATTGAGGAATGAGATTGCTCCCTTTTTGTTTCACTAGAGGCCATGCGTGTGTCCTCTCCCTCTATTGCCTGTTCACACCATCCCTCCTTTTTCTTTTCTTTTTCTTTTTTTTTTTTTTTTGTTGTTGTTGTTGTTGTTGTTGTTGACAAAGTCTTGCTGTGTCACTCAGGCTGGAGTGCCGCGGTACAGTCAAAGCTCACTGTAACTTTGAACTTCTAGGTTCCAGCGATCCTTCCGCCTCAGCCTCCCAAGTAGTTGGGAACACAGGCACACGCTACCATGCTCAACTAATTTGTATTTTATTTGTTGTAGAGATGAGGTCTCGCTATGTTGCCCAGGTGGTCTGGAGCTCCTGGGCTCAAGCGATCCTCCTGCCTCAGCCTCCCAAAGTGCTGAGATTACAGGCATGAGCCACCGCGCCCCGCCTTTGTTTTTTGTTAAGTTGGTTTGCAGAGGTTGTTTGTTCCTCTGGGCTGCCGTATTTTCCTTGGCTACCTGGAGGGCAGGTGTTCTCTCCTGGTATGTCCTGTCAGTGCCCTGCCCACTCTGGGAGGGACTGTCACAGATTCATGGCAGGCATGAGAGACGGAATCTCCTCGTGCTGGGGACAAGCAAGGGAGCTGATGGCCAGAGCAGCCCAGAGTCGGGGCATCCCCACCAGGTCCCCACCCCGCCCCTGCTGGGCCAGGCCGGAGGGCTCGGGCTGCGGGTCCCTCCTCATGTGCTCTTGGCCCCACTGACCCCCCACCCAGGAGCAAGTGACAGCAGCTGTGGCCCACGCGGTGGAACAGCAGATGCAGAAGCTTCTGGAGGAGACCCAACTAGACATGAACGAGTTTGACAACCTGCTGCAGCCCATCATCGACACGTGCACCAAGGACGCCATCTCGGTGAGGGGCCGGGGCTTCCCAGAGCGCAGCTTCCCCCTGGTCCCGCCCTGAGGCAGGACCTGCCGCAGCCAGTCTGGGCTAAGGGCTGTTACGATAGGTACCTTTCCCTCCCGCCGTGAGCACCCTGCTCACTTGTCATCGGCTCGATCGTTGCAGGCCGGGAAGAACTGGATGTTCAGCAATGCCAAGTCCCCGCCGCACTGTGAGCTGATGGCCGGCCACCTCCGGAACCGCATCACGGCTGACGGGGCGCACTTTGAGCTGCGGCTGCACCTCATCTACCTGATCAACGACGTGCTGCACCACTGGTGAGCGCTGCTGCCCCGTGCCCAAAGCGCCGCTTCCTTGCGCTCCTCCTCAACCCCTCCTGGGTGGCCGCTTGCTCCAATCAGTAGCTTGGCTTGGCCTGTCCCAAGACTAGGGGGCACTTGTCCAGGGAGCCCGGGCCGGGTGGTCTCTGTGAGCCGCCAGGCTTCTGTCTGCAGAACTGCAGGGTCTAGGCATCCTTTGCACCTTCGCTGCATGCCCTGTCCTCTCCCCTAGACCCCAGCCTCACCTGTCACATTGCTGCCTCCTCGGGGCCACTGTCCCCTGCACTCCTTGCTCTCCTGGGGCAGCTTCTTGGCGTCTCCTTATTGCCTTCTCAGCCACGGCCTCCTTGGCCTCTGTGTCTGTCTCCGGCCCTCATCACTGATTTGCACGCGTGCACACGCGTGCACCTGACTCTGCTCAGCCATCGGGACCCTCCTTTGGGGTCCCCTTCTCCAGCCCTGATCCGACTCTCAGACTTCAACAGAGACACCTCTGCCGACCCTCTGTCCCCACCCAGCCCTCACCCCTTCCCACTGTTGCTGTCTCCACCCTCCCCAAGGTTGGTTGAGTATTTCCTTCTACAGGGTCACTGGGGCCCTTCTCACAAAAATTAGCAAAAAAAAAAAAAAAAAACAATGGAACCCCAGGCCAAAGGCCTGCGCACACAGGAAGAGATAAGCACTGCTACTGAGCCTAGCAGGCAGCAGTCTTGCCCAGGCGCCTCTGCGCCTCTGCGCTGGTCCAAGCTGCCAGCACCCATCTCGCCCCATCTGCCACATGCAGCACTGCCTGAGTCCCTCTTCTGTCCCCACCTCAGTCCCTGTTTCTCTCCTGCTGGGAAGTGAGCTGCGGCTCCGCACCACCTCTGCCCTTCTGCTCCTGCCTCCACTTCTCCCTGCCTTTGAATCAGGGGCGCCTTGCATGGATGCACCGTTTCCTACATTCTCCAGCTATGCGCCTCTCTAGCTCCACTCTGTCCGAAGCCATGTGCTGCTCGTCCGTCCTCCCGGCTGCCCAGCCCAGGCCCTTGCTCCCCTGAGCTCCCTGCGGCAAGCTGGGGGTTGAGGGACTTCGAGCTGCTCCCCTCCTGTCCCGCGTCCCTCCATGGGGGCAACCATCTCCCTGCGCAGCTGCAGGGGCCTCCCAGGCCCACTACGCACAGTGTCCAGTGCAGCGCTGCCCTGAGAGGACATGGCCCCAGTGCCTCCCCCGACTGGGCCTCCGGTCGCTCTTCTAAAGCGTTCTAGGTGCCCGAAGGACTGAGTACCCTCCCTCCTCCTCCCGAGAGGCCTTGCCTGGGCCGAGGTTTCCTTGTGCATAGCGAGTGACAAGGGCAAGACCCCCACTCCACAGCAGTCCCATCCCGCCCATTGCACACAGGCAGGGGCTCCTGCGGACCCCATGTCCCTTCATCCACAGCGCCACCCAAGAAGGAAGGAGGGAAGGTTATTTCCTCTCAAGGGGACTGGACTGAAAGGCCTTGCTCAGAACGGCCCCAGGCCACAGTCTCTCCCTCCCCTGCTTGCTGTTTTTCCGTCTGTCCCCTTCCTCGAGCCCAGGCACCAGCACAGGTCTCGTGGGAGCCCAGCCATTGCCCCGACCGGGTTGGGGACCCGATTCCCGAGAAGGCAGAGGGCGCTGAGGCTGGAGCCACGATGGTAACGGGCGCGTGGCCGGGTCCCGCCCCAGGGCCCTGACGCGCGGAAAGTCTCTCCCTCACAGCCAGCGCAAGCAGGCCCGGGAGCTGCTGGCCGCCCTGCAGAAAGTCGTGGTGCCCATCTACTGCACCAGCTTCCTGGCCGTGGAGGAAGATAAGCAGCAGAAGATCGCCCGGGTACGTGGGCCCTGGGCCGGGGGTTGGCCGAGACCGGGATATGCAGGCCTTCCCGCTCCCCGCTGACCCAGCCTCTCTCTCCTCGCACCCCCAGCTCCTGCAGCTCTGGGAGAAAAACGGCTACTTCGATGACTCCATCATTCAGCAGCTACAGAGCCCGGCCCTGGGGCTTGGTCAGTACCAGGTGAGTGTCCCTGCCCACCCATGCCTCACCCTGTAGCTGGGGCGGATGCCTCAGGAGGGCTTGGGGGTGTGGGGACAGCAGCTGCCACCCTAGCATTTTCCGGAAGCTGGAGAGCCCATGTACCCTGCTTGTGCTAGGAGTATCCAGTGGGTGTTGACTGGAGAGTCCCAGGTGACATTCCCAGGCCTTGGGTGTGTCTCCCTGACTTTCCTGGCACACTAGAACCAGGGGGCCTTTCGGAGTCCCTGCATGTGGCCCATTTGCTCTGGTGGTCAGGCATGTTCCTGCGTGATGGAAGCATGAGGAAGCCCAGACGTGGCTTAGGCTGTGGCAGCCCCTCTTGCTGAGAACCACATGGCGAGTGGGAGGCAGAGCCCGTGAGCGTGTCCCAGAATGTTGATGGGCAGCGTTCTCTGAGCAGCCACACAGCGGACAGGACACAGCTGTCATTGCTCGTTCCTGTGGTCAGGGAATTGTCAACCACGCTGCAGCGAACATCCTCGTCCCCAGATCTCTGGCCAGATCCCAGCACACACTCTGATTGCCCAGACTGTTGGCTGTTTCACATGACGGTTCCCTGTCCACCTGCCCCAGGTCCCCCAGGCTCTGCTGCTTTCCAGGCGTTTGTCCTCTGGCGCCAGACAGCAAGCCCCAAGGCCGTGTACTGAGCAGTGGGTGCTCTTCTCTCTTCCAGGCCACCCTCATCAACGAGTACTCCTCGGTGGTCCAGCCGGTGCAGCTGGCCTTCCAGCAGCAGATCCAGACCCTCAAGACGCAGCACGAGGAGTTCGTCACCAGCCTGGCCCAGCAGCAGCAGCAGCAGCAACAGCAGCAGCAGCAGCTCCAGATGCCGCAGATGGAGGCTGAAGTCAAGGCCACGCCTCCACCGCCTGCCCCACCCCCGGCCCCAGCACCTGCCCCTGCCATCCCGCCCACCACCCAGCCCGGTATGGGGCTCCCTCAGCACCCGCCCCCAGGAAGCAGTCCCCAGAGGCTGGGCACTGAGTGTAGTCAGAAAGCAGTTTGCCACCCTCAGACACAGCTCTGGTTCCATCGTCCCAGGCCTGCTCCTAGACCCAGGTTTTCATCCATTTACAAACATGAGCCTGGTGACTGATATTAGAGTAAAACTCCAACTATTCCATTCCTGAACAGCAAAAGATCTGTTTCCTGTTCCCAGAGAAGAGAAAAATAGAGGAAAGGTACCCAGATCGCCCATGAGATTGAGGCTGCAGTGAGCCGTATTTACACCACTGCACTCCAGCCCGGGTAACAAAGCGAGACCCTGTCTCAAAAAGAAAATGCAGTCTAGGGTCGCTTCTGAAAAAGACACATAAAAAACTGAGGAAAATCTGAGCAGAATCTAGTAAAGGATTTTAAAATTACATTCTGATCAAAGAAGATTTGTTCCAGGAACATGAGGATTGTATAGGATAGAACATAACAGGTTGTGGGAAAATGATCTTTTAATTAGAGATTGTGAGGAAATGGTCTTTTAATTAGATATAGGAAAAATGTCTAATCACATTCAGTGTGGACAGAAATTCTTCAGCAAACCAAGAGGGCAGAAGTGAGGCATGTTTCTCGTAAAGCTTTGAAAAGGACAGATGTGTGTCAAGTTCAAGGTCGAAACCTCCCCTCTTCCCCGTCCCCTTCCTGGAGGCCGGTAATGGTCATGGTTTTAGTGGGGTCCTGAAGCAGTCATCCATTGGGCGCTAAAAGTCGTAGCCTGGTTTGCTCTGGGGTAGTGTGGAGAGGAGACAGCACTTCCTGCTGCCAGTCCTGCTCTAACAGCCTGTCACTTGGATTTAGATGACAGCAAGCCTCCCATCCAGATGCCCGGCTCTTCAGAGTACGAAGCCCCAGGAGGGGTCCAGGATCCCGCAGCCGCCGGCCCCCGGGGCCCCGGGCCGCACGACCAGATCCCACCGAACAAGCCCCCTTGGTTTGACCAGCCTCACCCCGTGGCTCCTTGGGGCCAGCAGCAGGTATTGATGGAACCTGGGGTGGGAGCAGATGGGCACCCTTGGCCTGACGGGGCGGGCTCCCCTGTGCAGTGGGGTGGGCGTTGAGTGGCTCACTGGGAAACAAGGGATACTCTGTGGCAGAGCTTATGCTGGGTTAGTGACAGCCCTGTCTTCCTGTGGCACCGGGACAGGTGGAGTGACAGGTCTTCATGTCCCTTGCCCGAGCTTTGATGGCTGGGGCTTCTGTGTGGTATAGAGCCCCGTTTTCCTGCGGGTGCAGGGGAGTTGAACGCCGCGAGGCACGGCAGGGTGTTCTGTTTCCTGTCCTTCTGAAACAGGGTCAGCCAGCTGAGGGTCAGTGTTTTGTCATCCTGGAAAGAACAAGGTGCTTTTGCAAGGAAAGGAGGTGTCAGAAATGTCAGGCATGTTGCCCCTGGGAGACCTCAGCAGCTTTGCTATGGGTCACATACCCCTGGGCCAAGGCAGGGGCCACCTCGTCTGGCACAGCATGGCTGGGAAATGCCCTGGAGCATGCTGGTTCCACTTAGAGCACTGAGGCACAGCCCCTGGCCTTCCCAGACGCGACTTCCCCCTTGACCATGGGGCTTGGTTGGCTTTGCGGCGTGACCTTTCCAGGTGACTCCCTGTCCACAAGGACAGGTGTAAGGATGGCAAGGAGACTGGCTCTGGACTGAGACTTGGTGGTTGTGGCTTTAAGCCTCCCACCCCCAGCTTCAGGACATGAAATTGAACCTCACTAAAGATTGGACACCCCCATAAAGACAGCTCCCGCCTCCGAGTGCTGGCCGGGAGCCAGATGGTGGTGGCCGTTTTGCAGGTACCCTCTGCGGGGAGAGCAGTTCTTGTCCCTGTTTTGTGGGTGTGGAAACAGAGGCCCTTAGTGTCTCCAGCCTCAGTCTTTTTGCAGACCGGAGGATTGGGCTCAAGACAATGGGCACGCCTCTCACTGAGGGTCCCCGCTAGGCCAGCAGTGCGTCCTGCAGTCCACACTGAGAAACAGCAGCTTGCCCTGCCTGACTTGGCCACGTGGGGTCTTAACATGTTTAGAAGTAATTTCTCAAGGTAGGAAGATTGCTTGAGGCCAGGAGTTTGGAGTTTGGGACCAGCCTGGGCAACAAAGCAAAACTCCATCTCTACAAAGAATAAAAATAAGCTGGCATGGTGGTGCACCCTTGTAGTCCCAGCTACACAGCGGTCTGAGGCAGGATTGGTTCAGCCAGGACTTCAGGCTTCGTTGAGCTATGGTCATGCCACTGCACTCCAGCCTGGGTGACAGAGTGAGACCCTGTCTCTAAAACAGAAAAACAAGGCTGGGCGTGGTGGCTCACACCTGTAATCCCAGCAGTTTGGGAGGCTGAGGTGGGCAGATCATTTGAGGTCAGGAGTTGGAGACCAGCCTGGCCAACATGGTGAAACCTCGCCTCTACTAAAGATTAAAAAAATAGCCAGGCATGGTGGCAGGCCTCTGTAATCCCAGCTACTCGAGGGGCTGAGGCAGGAGAATCACCTGAACCCGGGAGGTAGAGCTTGCAGGGAGCCAAGATCACGCCACTGCACTCCAGCCTGTCCAATAGAGCGAGATTGTCTCAAACTAAGAAAAAGAAAAACAGATATTAAACATATTTAATATCTGGCCCTCTGGCTTCTCTTGGAAGCCTGGAGAATGTGGCGGCCTGGACCAGCCTCCCCTTAGTAGGGGTCATCAGCACAGTTACCCAGCTGTGACCCCAGACACGGGCCTTCTCTTTGGCCTCTGCACGCCTCCCCTCCCCAGCCCAAGCTGGAGTTTGCCCTCCTGGCTTTAAGTCTCCAGAGCAGGAGCTGGTGAGGGAAGAACCTCCTGTCTTCAGTCCACAGGAAGATGCTGGCTTGGGTGGAGGGTCCTCAGAAGCAGACGCTGAGACAAGGATGTGTGCGCCGCAGTGTGTCTGGGAGCTGACCCCAGCAGATGGCTTTTGGGGAGAGGGGGAGTGAGGCAGGGCAGGTGGTGTCAGAGTCAGCCCCACCCCGTGGGTGCCTGGGGTGCTCTGAGAGGCAATATCGTCTGTGCCTCCGCGCGATTGCCCCCAAGGGGCGAGGGAGCTGCGTTTGTCTGGCAGTGGTAGTGGGGAGCGCCTCCTGGCGTGCGGGGCCTGTATGCGGGTGCAGCTGGGGTGCAGCAGGCCCCAGCGGCAGAAGCAGCCCCGGGACTGAGATGCAGGTGCAGCGGTTGGGGGTCTGGTCCTTTCGCAGCAGCATGTGGTCCGGGTTGAGGGCTGGTGCCCAGCATCGCCGCAGGCATCAGCCTAGGAGGATCCCCGACATGGCCAGGGCAGCGTCTCCATGGTCTGAGCCAGCGCTGTGATGCTGTGAAGCGCTGGGCCCAGACCACGCAGGGCTCACGCCCGTCCCTTCCCTTGCAGCCGCCAGAGCAGCCGCCCTACCCGCACCACCAGGGCGGCCCACCCCACTGCCCCCCCTGGAACAACAGCCACGAAGGCATGTGGGGCGAGCAGCGTGGTGACCCTGGCTGGAACGGCCAGCGCGACGCGCCCTGGAACAACCAGCCTGACCCGGCCTGGAACAGCCAGTTCGAGGGCCCCTGGAACAGCCAGCACGAGCAGCCGCCCTGGGGCGGGGGCCAGCGCGAGCCGCCCTTCCGCATGCAGCGGCCCCCACACTTCCGGGGGCCCTTCCCGCCCCACCAGCAGCACCCGCAGTTCAACCAGCCTCCACACCCCCACAACTTCAACCGCTTCCCGCCCCGCTTCATGCAGGACGACTTCCCGCCGCGGCACCCCTTCGAGCGGCCGCCCTATCCCCACCGCTTCGACTACCCCCAGGGGGACTTCCCTGCCGGTGAGTGTACGGGCGCCCGGGTAGGGCTTGGCGGAGGCACCCACGGTGCAGGCTGGTAGCACTGCTTGTGGTCCTGGCATGCTCCCGAGTGCACAGTGACACAGGCACAGGGTCATGGAACGTCCGAGGAGCCCGGCCCGGGTTCTCAGGAAGTGGGGACACAGACTATGCCTTGCCGCCGTGATTAGGCCAGGCTGGCTGCAGAGGTGCAACTCCGTCCCCTCCTCCCAGCCGCCCCAGGAGCTGTGTGCACTGTCTGCAGATGAGGCAGATCCAGTAGGAAAAGCTTCCCGCTGTGGGTGGCCGTGGCTAGGGCAGGGCGGGGCCTCGTTCTTTTTACTGCTGCTGCTTGCTTTTTGCATCAGTTTTCCCACTTGTTTGTTTATTTTATTTACTTTTTTTTTTTTTGAGACGGAGTCTCGCTCTGTCGCCCGGGCTGGAGTGCAGTGGCCGGATCTCAGCTCACTGCAAGCTCCGCCTTCCGGGTTCACGCCATTCTCCTGCCTCAGCCTCCCGAGTAGCTGGGACTACAGGCGCCCGCCACCTCGCCCTGCTAGTTTTTTGTATTTTTTAGTAGAGACGGGGTTTCACCGTGTTAGCCAGGATGGTCTCGATCTCCTGACCTCGTGATCCGCCCGTCTCGGCCTCCCAAAGTGCTGGGATTACAGGCTTGAGCCACCGCGCCCGGCCTATTTTATTTACTTTTGAGACGGAGTCTCGCTCCCTTACCTAGGCTGGAGTGCAGTGGCAGAGACTCACTGCAAGCTCCGCCTCCCGGGTTCACGCCATTCTCCTGCCTCAGCCTCCCAAGTAGGTGGGACTACAGGCGCCCGCCACCACGCCTGGCTAATTTTATTTTGTGTTTTTAGTAGAGACGGGGTTTCACCGTGTTAGCCAAGATGGTCTCAATCTCGTGACCTCATGATCTACCCGTCTCGACCTCCCAAAGTGTTGGGATTACAGGCATGAGCCACCGTGCCCGGCCCAATTTTCCCGTTTTATTAGTTCGTTTAAAAAATCAACACTCGGAGTGGTATCGGGTACCTGTGGTCCTAGCTGTTCAGAAGGCTGAGGTTGCAGTGAGCTATGCTCGCACCACTGTACTCCACCCTGGGCAACAGACCCTGTCTCAAAAAAAAAAAAAAGTTTTCTTTTTTAAAAAATTTTTGATCTTTTAGTTTAAATAGAGATGGGGTCTTGCTATGTTGGCCAGGCTACTCTCAGTCATCCCACCTCGGCCTCTGGAGTGGCTGGGTCCACAGATGTGAGCCACCATGCCCAGTATCTTTTTCATTCAATTTATTTCTAATCTTTTAGTGCTTCCTTTTTTTTTTTTTTTTTTTTCTTTTTCTTTTTCCTTTTCTTTGAGACAGAGTGTCACCCTGTTGCCCATGCTGGAGTGCAGTGGTGGAATCTCAGCTCATTGCAACCTCTGCCTCCCAGGTTCAAGTGATTCTCCTGCCTCAGCCTCCCGAGTAGCTGGGATTACAGGCACCCACCACCACACCTGGCTAATTTTTTGTATCTTTAGTAGAGACAGGGTTTCACCATGTTGGCCTGGCTGGTCTCGAACTCCTGACCTCAGGTGATCCTCCCACCTCAGCCTCCCAAGGTGCTGGGGTTACAGGTGTGAGCCACCACACTTGGCCTTTTGTTGTTGTTGTTTGTTTTTTTGAGACTGAGTCTCACTCTGTCACCCAGGCTGGAGTACAGTGGCACAGTCTTGGCTCACTGCAGCCTCCTTTCAGGTTCAAGTGATTCTCCCACCTCAGCCTCCTCAGTAGCTGGGATTACAGGCACCAGCGACTATGCCCAGCTAATATTTGTATTTTTAGTAGACGGGGTTTCGCCATGTTGGCCAGGCTGGTCTCAAACTCTGGGCCTCAAGTGATCCACCCGCCTTGGCCTCCCAAAGTGCTGGGATTACAGGCGTGAGCCACTGTGCCCAGCATTGTATGTTTAAATACATTCCTGATTATAAATGCAGTTTGGGCCGGGCGCGGTGGCTCAAGCCTGTAATCCCAGCACTTTGGGAGGCCGAGACGGGTGGATCACGAGGTCAGGAGATCGAGACCATCCTGGCTAACACGGTGAAACCCCGTCTCTACTAAAAATACAAAAAACTAGCCGGGCGAGGTGGCGGGCGCCTGTAGTCCCAGCTACTCAGGAGGCTGAGGCAGGAGAATGGCGGGAACCCGGGAGGCGGAGCTTGCAGTGAGCTGAGATCCGGCCACTGCACTCCAGCCCGGGCTACAGAGCAAAACTCTGTCTCAAAAAAAAAAAATAAAAAATAAAAATAAATAAATGCAGTTTGGAGACCGCTGGGCACATTTATTGCTTTTACTTTTTGGCTTGGGCTGACATGATAAAGTCCCACAGCCTGGATGGCTTAAACAGCTGGAATGTATTTGTCTTAAGGATCTCAGGGCTGGAGGTCTGAGGTGAAGGTGTGGCAGATTCGGGTTAGTGTCTTGGAGGCCTGTCTCCTTGGCTCATAGGTGACCGTCTTCTCTCTACATGTTTGTGTCCTAATCTCTCTTTATAAGGGCACCCGTCACATTGGATTAGGGCCACCATGGCTTCATTTTAACTCATTTGTGTCTTTAAAGGCCCTGTCTCCAAATACAGTTCCGTCCTGAGCTAAGCTATTGGGGGCTGGGACTTCAGCGTATGGATTCGGAGGGTCACAACTTAGCCCTCACATTGCAGTTTGGGGGTTTTGTGGTTCTCTTCCCTCAGCCTCAAGCTCTCTCGGCTGTGCCTATGGGTGCGGGACAGGCCCCTCAGAGCCTGGCTCCTCCCTGCCTTGCTGCCTGGTCTAGAGCAGTGAGAGAAGGTGCTGGGCAGGCTCCCAGGAGGGTTGGCCTCCTGGCCCCTCACTGAGGCCCTCCCCTCCAGCACTTGTCACCTAGGAGATCCTGACTGGCCTGTGGTCCTGAGACAAGTCTCTGTTTTGCAGAAATGGGCCCCCCTCACCACCACCCTGGCCATCGCATGCCTCATCCTGGTATCAACGAGCACCCGCCCTGGGCTGGACCCCAGCACCCCGACTTCGGCCCTCCCCCCCATGGCTTCAACGGGCAGCCCCCACACATGCGGCGACAGGGCCCGCCCCACATCAACCACGATGACCCCAGCCTGGTCCCCAACGTGCCCTATTTCGATCTCCCTGCCGGGCTGATGGCCCCCCTCGTGAAGGTAATGCCCTGCGGTGGGCTCCAAGCTGAGCATGCTCACCATGCTGGCCCCCATTTCTCCTGGTGAAAAGTGAACACACAGGATCGGGTGCCTCCCGGGGCGCCCCTTCCTCATCTCCCACTCCCTAGGGACCCTGATCCATCAGTGGGAGGTGTCTGAACTGGAGTTGCATGGTGTGGCCATGAGCGACACCATGTCTGTCCTGCCCCTCGTATCCCTCCCGCTGCGGGGAGCTTCAGCCTTGCAGGGCCGGCTGGGCTCTGAGGCTGGACTCCTTCCTTCATCCTTCTCGGTCCAGGCCCTCAGAAGCACCTTGTCCCAGGGTTGCTGATGGAGGGAATGTCTTAGAAGGAGCCACCTGTGAGCTGTGCCTGCCAAGCACACAGGGAGGGGTGTGGTCCTGGAGGAGCCAGGCAGGGCTGGCAGCAGCTGGTACCAGTGTGGGGTGGCCGGAGCATAGGGCAAGAGGAGGTGAGGCAAGAAGGGGCCAGGGCTGGGGCTCTGGGGCTCCAAGGGCGTGCTAGCCACTGCCACTTCCCATCCTCCCTCAGACCCGTCCATCTGAAGTCCAGGCGGACTTCATGGAGCCATGAGCAGCAGGGAGAGCTGCGGGCGGGGGGGCCCAGGCGAACTAGGCAGGGCAGGGCCTCAATGGGAGGACAGAGACGGAGCAGAAGGAGACAGGCCAGTGGGCTCCAGGGCTGGGGCTGAGGCTGTTCTGAGGCAGGGGCCCAGGGTAGGCATTGTGAGCAAAGGGTGACGTGAGGGGCCCACCACATGCCTGTGAATAAACCAGCGAGTATTCCTGTCACCTGAGTTTGGAGACCATGTCCCCTGTGGGTGATTTTCTGAAGAGAGAACCCTGTGATTGTCATCCGCCTCAGAGCAGCTGTGACCCACCATGGTTGGTGTAGGTTCCCCAAGAGGGAACGATGAGGAGCTCTGGTGCCCAGGGCACCCTTGACACTGAACCTGGGCCCTGCCCTGACCCCACTCCCTGCAGACCCTGCGTGGGCCTGAGAGGGCTCTGCCCAGGCATGGTGACAGCTGGGTTCTCTGCTCTAGCTGGAAGATCACGAGTACAAGCCTTTGGACCCTAAAGACATCCGCCTTCCACCCCCCATGCCACCCAGCGAGAGGCTGCTGGCTGCGGTGGAGGCCTTCTACAGCCCCCCATCCCACGACAGACCCAGGAACAGGTAAGGGGCCCAGGTCGGTGGGGCGGGCAGGAGGCCTCTATCCCCTCTCCCAGCTCCCAACAGCCACACCTTCTGCCCAGGCTAGAAAATGTAGCTGTCCCTCAGGAGAAACTGCCCCCCTGCCCGAGTGACAAGTGTGTGTGTCACAGGCACAGCACACACGTGGCCCTCAGTGGAGGGCATTTTAATGGAGACACATCAGAAGAACTTAGGGAAGGTGTGGTATGGCGGCACGTCTCAAGCAGCCGGCTGCCACAGGGCCCTCAGCCCACCCTTCCCAGTGGTCACCCCTTCTTCCTGTGCCGGGCTGTAGGCCTGTCTACCCATGAGTCAGTGTTCCTGTTCCCCAGTTCCACAGACCATCAGTCCCCATCACCTCAGTGGAACAGCAGGGTGGCAAGGGCATGGGCACCAGAGGAGCCACTGGGCTGCAGGAGGACAGCCCCGCGGGAACCCTGAGCCAAGGTCTGCTGCACCCATGCTCAGAGCCCACAGCCACAGGGCCATGTACTCTCCAAGGTTCTGTGGATTAACTCCTGATGACTTTTCCACGAGTTCCTTGTGGGTGGGCGTCATGTGGTCACATAGGGAATGCCGTGTCTTACAGTGAAGGCTGGGAGCAGAACGGTCTCTATGAGTTCTTCCGAGCAAAAATGCGGGCCCGGCGGAGGAAAGGCCAGGAGAAGAGGAACAGGTAAAGCGCAGACGTCTGCAGTGGCCGGGCGGCCAGAGCCCACCACGTGCGATGGGAGGGTTTAGAGTAGACTCCAGACACGCTCAGCATATCCACCCTCACACAGCCTGTGCCTGTGGGGCGGTGTTTTCCACACGGCCTGAATTCGCACAGCAGCAGGCTCGGCCACACTGTTTAGGAACTTGATACCGCTGTGTGGCCATGGCGCCACATCCACAGCCACACCCTGCATCTGGGGTCGTCCAGGAACCTGAGGGCCAGGGTGGGCTGCCACAGGGGCACGCGATCATCAGGCCTCTCCCCACAGTGGACCCTCGAGGTCTCGGAGCAGATCCAAGAGTCGAGGGCGTTCTTCCTCCCGCTCCAACTCAAGATCCTCCAAGTCTTCAGGCTCGTACTCAAGGTCAAGGTCGCGCTCCTGCTCCCGCTCCTACTCCCGCTCCAGATCCAGGTAGGCAGAGGCTGCCGCAGGAGGGCAGTGCCCGAGGCCTCTTCCTGTGGCCTCCCCACGACGCCTGGCTGCTGCTGACCGTTGGGCACCCTTCCCTGCAGAAGTCGGAGCAGGTCACGCTCCTCGAGAAGCCGCTCCCGGTCCCAGTCACGGTCCCGGTCCAAGTCGTACTCCCCAGGAAGAAGACGCCGGTCACGGTCCAGGAGCCCCACCCCGCCGTAAGATCCTGTCTTAACTGCCGCGCTGGTAACGCTGGGATGCTGCAGTGCTTTGCTGTGAATGTGGAAACATTGGTGGTTAGGAGACTATGTTAGGAGTTAGGAGGCCGCCAGCATTAGCCCAGGGACAGTGGCACCCTCACCCTCACCACAGTAGTCACTTGGCAAAGCCTGAGGCGGTAGCTGGGGTCTGCTTTCTAACCACCATCGGGGTTCGAGGTGCCCTGCTCTCAATGCTGAGCGTGGGGTGGGGGCCAGCATCTGGAGCCCCCTTGTCTAGCTGAGACAGGATGAACGGGTAGAGACGCAAAATCTGCATACAGTGTCACCTGGCGACAGTGAGCATGCACGCAAGCTGCAGCTGTGAGGCCCTCATCACTGTCATTCCAATAAATGTCTCAGTTACTTCTTAAAAGAATAACCTGTCTCGATTTTAGTTCCTCTGCTGGTCTGGGTTCTAATTCGGCACCTCCCATCCCTGACTCAAGACTCGGAGAAGAGAACAAAGGCCATCAGATGCTGGTGAAGATGGGTAAGGCGGGGGAATGGGGAGGGCACGGGAAGGGTCCTCAAGCGTGCTGGACCTGGGAGTCGCCAGCGCTTTCTCTCCCTCAGTGCATGTGGGGATGGATGGAGTCAGGCCAGTTCTCTACCCATTTCCCATGTCTACACTGCGTGTCTGGACGTTCAGTCCCCCATGTGCACCCCCATCTGCCTCCGTCCTGTCGTGGTTGTGACTGTGCGTCTGTTTCCAGGCTGGAGTGGCTCTGGCGGCCTCGGCGCGAAGGAGCAAGGGATCCAGGACCCCATCAAGGGCGGGGACGTCCGGGATAAGTGGGACCAGTATAAAGGCGTGGGCGTGGCCCTGGATGACCCCTACGAGAACTACCGCAGGAACAAGAGCTACTCCTTCATTGCCCGCATGAAGGCCAGGGACGAGTGTAAGTAGGCGCCCATGCCGGGAAGCACCGCGCCGGTGGCTAGCGGTGCCGGCCGTGGGACCTTCCTGGCTGACTGGCAGTGGAAGATCACAGTGACAGTTCAGTTCTCACACTGTCTCCACTTGTGGAGAGCCACAGGAAGAGAAGGAAGACCAGCGCATGCCCAATGGGAACACCATGCTCCATGGCGTGGAGGGCACGGGCGCCACCCACAGACCACACCAGGAGGCGCTACAGCCACCAGGGCCCCAGGCTTGTTTCCCTGTACAGTGAAGCAAGAAACACAAGACCCTCCGCCCCGAGTAAGAATTCTTCACCCATGAAGGGATGGATGTGCATCTGCCCTACGTCAGATTGAAGCCTCCTCTTAGGCTCCAGGAGGAGCATGTGCAGGAGGGGTCGGCCTGGGCTGGGCCAGAGCCGGCGCCCCAGCTCTGTCCTCCAGCTCCCAGCGCCCACCAACCCTGACCCGGTTTCCCCTCGGCTGTGTAGGGACAAAGCTGAGGCCCAGTGCCATGACTGCCCGCAGATTGAAAAACAGAAACACAACGTTTTTGACTTGACTTGCAAAGTGAAGCAGGGTTTTCATTTTTACTCCCCTTGGTTTAGTTTTAGAAAGAATATTGACCTGAGAGGGGGCCCAGTGACATTCTGAAACCCAATTCTTCGAAGGCGTACTGGCCCTTAGTTCAGTTATTTTAGTTGTTTAAGTTGATATTTTTTTTCTGGAATGTAGCCATTTGCTGTTATCTGGGAAACAAGATTCTAACAGGAAACCAGCCTAAGACACTTCAGGTCGAGCGCTCCCTTGGAGTCCGTGCCCGTCGCATCCCCTGCTTGAGTTTCGCACTTGGAAGAACCCTGCGCCGGCTGGCGTGTGCTATGGCCCCGTCCCGTCCAGAGCGTGGAGCCCGACCCCAGCCAGCACCTCCCACTCCGTCATTTCATTTCACACCCCCGAAGGGAGGGGAGGCCAGGAGGGAGCTGCCCCTGTGGAAGCTGGTGGGAAGCTGGTGGGCAACTGCTGGGAATCGGCCACACGTGGTGTCCGTGGGCAGCCTGGCGCAATGCCATTCATTTGTACAAAAACATTTTTGAAAAATTTTCAATAAGATGCGAAATGCTCCAACTTTTCAACCCAACGTGATGAATATTTGATTTTGTTGTAGATTTCCTGTAGCTGTGAATTGTTAAAATGTATGATTCAGGATAAGACGTAAACACGTGCTGTTAGTAATTTCTTGTGGATTTCATTGTTTTGCCTTCAAATAAAGCCTTTTTTTAAAGACCTTTCTCCCACACGTGTGTAAGTCAGAGGTGTGCTCGGGCTGACTGAGGAGACGCATGTCCTGGTTTGAGCTGTGCATCCTGGGGTCACAGGCTTCGCCCAGGGGCTCACGTGGCGTCCCCAGCGTGCTGACCTGGTCCCATGTCGATATCCTCGAGCAGGGCTTCTGCCGTCCACCCCACCTTCTTCTGGCTCGCTGGGGTGCCAGGACCTGCCTGGGTGGAGCTGCTCTGCAGAGGCTGGTGGCCCCTGTCCTGCTGTGAGTAGGGACAGCTCCACTGAAACTATTTCCACTGGCCTGTGGTGTCATGGAGCTGGGCATGCTGCTGGGAGAGCTGTCACTGAGCTGGGATTTGGCTCAGAGGAGTCTGGGGCCCTCACCCCCAGCACTGCCTGCCCCACCACGGAACGTCACACCTGGATGCTGATGTGTGTGTGTGTGTCCCTCACCCCGGCACTGCCTGCCCCACCACGGAATGTCACACCTGGATGCTGATGTGTGTGTGTGTCCCTCATCCCGGCACTGCCTGCCCCACCACGGAACGTCACACTTGGACACTGATGAGCTCTGTGTTTGTGTGTGTGCACACTGAGTACACAGGACAGAGTACCTTTTGTTAGATGTCACATCAAGCTCCACCTGCTGGTGCTCACAGCTCCTTGTTCACCTCCTCCAGCGCGTCCTCCATGGTCAGCGGGGCAGGTCTGTGGCGCCTAATGTACTGTCAGGCAGAGGACAGACCACACCGTCACCATCGTCACCTCAGCACTCTGAGACAGGGTGCTGGAGGAGGGAGTGGAGCCGGCACCTGTCCGTAAAACCACAGGATGTGTGTGACAGGTTGGCACACGGGGCTGTGGTAACACTGAGGGTAGGGGGACACCCAGGTCAGCCCTGCGAGTGGGGAGCCCTGACAGAAAGGGAGGGGTGCCTGTGGGTGCCCTTGGAGTGGCTGAGATCAGGGAGAAGCGCCTGGAGCAGGCAGCTGGGAGCTATGGTGGGCTGCAGCCAGGTGGCACAGTCAGCTGGCTTCTGCCTGCATCGGATTGGCTGATGGACGCCCAACAGAGGCATGAGTTCAAAGCCCCCAGAGGGGTGCAATGAGCAAAGCTGAGACTGTAGAGACCCATGGGACTCACAGCCTGCCCTCTTCAGCAGATAAACCACAGGGAAACGAGAGGCCTGGCGTGCAGGGGACCCCGAGGGCGCAGTTCCAAAACGGCGTCCCCGAGGCACATAGGAGAAACGCCCAGCCTGCTTGCAGGCCCAGCATCGCTTTCATGGGGCTTCCTGAGGATCCCCAACCACTCAATGCTGAGAACTGGTTGCTGCTCTAGACTTAAGAGGCTCAAAGGACACATCAGGTAGTATGGACTTTGGATCTGGATTACAAAATTGGAACAAAACATACAACTTTAAATGAGACAAGCAGAAATCTCAACACTGGACATTCCTTGATACTTGGTAAATTTGGTTTGTGTATTATCATCGCATTATGGTTGGTTATTTGAGACAGAGTCTCGCTATGTCGCTCACTACAGCCTCAACCTCCCCAGCTCAAGTGATCCTCCCACCTCAGCCTCCCAAAGAGCTGAGACTGCAGGCACACACCACTATGCTCGGCTAGTGTTTTTGTATTTTTTGTAGAGATGGAGTCTTGCTATGTTGCCCAGGCTGGTCACGAACTCCTGGGTTCAAGCGACCCTGCCTCAGCTTCCCAAAGTGCTGGGATTACAGGAGTGAGCCACCATGCCTGGCCTTGAACATCACTTGTTAGAAATAAACATTGAAAAATTTGTATATAAAATGTTTAAAGCAGGGGGCGGTGGCTCACGCCTATAATCCCAGCACTTTGGGAGGCTGAGGCGGGTGGATCACCTGAGGTGTGGAGTTCAAGACCAGTCTGACCATCATGAAGAAACCCTGTCTCTACTAAAAATATGAAAAATTAGCTGGGCATGGTGATGCACACCTGTAATCACAGCTACTCGGGAGGGTGATTAACTTGAACCCAGGAGGGGGAGGTTGTGGCGAAGCGAGATGGTACCATTGCACTCCAGCCTGGGCAACGAGCGAAACTCAGTCTCAAACAAAAAAAATTCATAAAGTTTATAAATAGATCACCATAAAGGACTGTGTATAGTATTACGCCTTTTTCTTTTTCTTTTTTTTTTTTGAGATGGTGTCTTGCTCTGTCGCCCAGGCTGGAGTGCAGTGGCACGATCTCGGCTCACTGCAAGCTCCGCCTCCCGGGTTCACGCCATTCTCCTGCCTCAGCCTCCTGAGTAGCTGGGACTACAGGCGCCCGCCACCTCGCCCGGCTAGTTTTTTGTATTTTTAGTAGAGACGGGGTTTCACCATGTTAGCCAGGATGGTCTCCATCTCCTGACCTCGTGATCCACCCACCTCGGCCTCCCAAAGTACTGGGATTACAGGCGTGAGCCACCGCGCCTGTGTAACGCCATTTCTATAAAGAAATTTGCGGCCAGGTATGGTGGCTTGCGCCTGTAATCCTAGCACTTTTTGGGAGGCTGAGGCGGGTGGATCATCTTAGATCAGGAGTTCGAGACCAGCCTAGCCAACATGGTGAAACCATGCCTCTACCAAATATACAAAAATTAGCTGGGCATGGTGGCAGTCACCTGTAATCCCAGCTACTCAGGAGGCTGAAGCAGGAGAATCACTTGATCCCAGGAGGTACAGGTTGCAGTGAGCCAAGATCACGCCATTGCACTCCAGCCCAGGAGACAAGAGCAAAGCTCCATCTCAAAAAAATTAAAAAACAGAAATATGCATACTACTGTTCATACAAAAGTCTGAATGAGTATATATATCAAGTTGGTAATGGTTATCTCTGAAATTAAGAAGGAATTGCAGGTTACACATCTCTGTAACAAGATTTTCAGGAAACAGGCACGTAATTTTTGGTAATCAGATAAAAAAAAATTTTTTTTGAGGCAGAGTCTTGCTCTGTCACCCGAGCTAGAGTGCAGTGGCACGATCTCGGCTCACTACAACCTCCACCTCCCAGGTTGAAGCAACTCTCCTGCCTCAGCCTCCTGAGTAGCTGGGACTATAGGCGCCCACCACCATGCCAAGCTAATTTTTGTAGTTTTAGTAGAGACGGGGTTTCACTATGTTGGCCAGGCTAGTCTCGAACTCCTGATCTCAAGCGATCTGCCCGCCTTGGCCTCCCAAAGTGCCGAGATTACAGGTGTAAGCCATCGCCTCCGGCTGGTAATCAGATAAAAACTCTTGGCCGGGCGCGGTGGCTCAAGCCTGTAATCCCAGCACTTTGGGAGGCTGAGACGGGTGGATCACAAGGTCAGGAGATCGAGACCATCCTGGCGAACACGGTGAAACCCCGTCTCTACTAAAAAAATACAAAAAACTAGCAGGGCGAGGTGGCGGGCGCCTGTAGTCCCAGCTACTCGGGAGGCTGAGGCAGGAGAATGGCGTGAACCCGGGAGGTGGAGCTTGCAGTGAGCTGAGATCCCGCCACTGCACTCCAGCCTGGGCGACAGAGCGAGACTCCGTCTCAAAAAAAAAAAAAAAAAAAGAAATGAGGCCCCTCCACAGGGACAGAAGGCGATGGCCCCACTGCATCCCTGCAGCCCTGGGCTGAGCGCTGGAGCCCAGTCCCCTGCCCACATCCCCTCGGCCAGCATCTGAGAGCTACCGCTCCCCTACCGCCCTGCCCCTGCCCGTGGGAAGCTGCGCTCACCTCTTTGGCTTCCTCCAGGGTGTGGTATTGGAAGGAGTCCGCGTCCAGGGAGCGCAGGAGGGAGGCGTGCAGGTGCCGGCTGGCCTGGATGAACTGCTGCGTCAGGCTCAGCTGCTGCTTCAGCACATCATGGAGCGCCAGCACGGCCGGGCTGTAGGCGGTCAGGGCTGCCCCAGCTCCGCATCACTCGGTGGCTTCACCAGGGCCCCACAAATTCTGCAGCCCCCCTACTGCTCAGGTGCCAGGCTACCTTCTGAAATCTATTTGTTTTTTTCTGGAGACAGGGTCTTGCTCTGCCACCCAGGCTGGAGTGCAGTGGTGCCATCACAGCGCACTGCAGCCTCCAACTCCTGGGTTTAAGCAACGGTGGCTCACGCCTGTAATCCCAGCACTTCGGAAGGCCGAGGCAGGCGGATCACCAGCTCAGGAGTTTGAGACCAGCCTGGACAACATAGTGAAACCCCATCTCTGCTAAAAATACAAAAAAAATTAGCCAGGCATGGTGGCGGGCACCTGTAGTCCCAGCTACTTGGGAGGCTGAGGCAGGAGAATCGCTTGAACCGGGAAGACTGAGGTTGCAGTGAGCCAAGATCACACCACTGCACTCCAGCCTGGGTTGACAGATCAAGACTCCGCCTCAAAAAAAAAAAAATTAAAACTGAAAAGGGAAAAAAATAGTAGGTACCAGATGGACTCCTACGTGTATCATAAGCCTTTGGTGGCTCCACTGGACTCGGCAAAGACTAACCTCTCTAAGCTGGCTGTTGGGGCTCCTTCCTCATGCCTCAGGCTGAACTGGAGCCTTTCTGAGGGCCACACAGACTCAACCCAGGAGGCAAGGGACATGTCTACCCAGGCTGTGCAACTCAGTATCAGTCCAATAAATGTCTTCAGGGGAAATAAACTATGGCTTATTGATGTAATGCCACCAAGGAGAACACACAAAAGTGGCCTTGTGCCAGGTGGGGTGGCTCATGCCTGTAATCCCAGAACTTTGGGAGACTGAGGTGGGCAGATCATTTGAGGTCAGGAGTTCGAGACCAGCCTGGCCAACATGGTGAAACCCTGTCTCTACTAACAAAAACCAGCCAGGCATAGTGGCGCATGCCTGTAATCCCAGCTACGCGGGAGGCTGAGGCAGGAGATTCACTTGAACCCGGGAGGTGGAGGTCACAGTGAGTGGAGGTCACGCCACTGCACTCCAGCCTGGGCAACAGAGCAAAACTCTGTCTCAAAACGAACAAAAAAAGTGGCCTTGTTGGGGTGCAGGGCACACAAGCATCATTCTTCACCCTCTTGTTTTATGGGACATTGGTGTCCCTCTGCAAGAGACAGAAGGTTCAAGGGCATCCACACCTTTTCTCTCCCCATGGCAGGTGCCCATGGCTGCAATAATCCCTGTCCAATGGAGCCCTGGAAGCCAGTATGCAAGGGGTGCCACCCCTCCAGAGCGGGTGTGAACCTGCAGGTGAAATGAGTCCTGTAAAATGTGACAGGAAGGATCCCCCAAGCCGGGCTGTTACCTTCTATTGCATCCGCGCTGATAACATGATTGGCGATGGGTGTCGGGTCCACGTAGGCACCTCCCAGGGCAGGCCCCATGGCTGCCATACCGGCCACTATCTCGGGGACAAAGAGAGGGGTAAGCAGACAGGACACAGAGAAATGACTTTCAGGTCCACAGATACGACCCTGGAATAAACTACGTGAGCTTGTTTTTTCCTCTTTCTGAAGGTGATTGCCACTCTTGCATTTTTTTTTTGGTTTGAGACAGGGTCTTGCTCTATTGCCCAGTCTGGAGTACAGCGGCATGATCACAGCTCACTGCAGCCTCCTGGGCTCACGTAATCCTCCCATCTGTCTCCCAAGTAGCTGGGACTACAGCTGCGCCACCACGCCTGGCTAATTTTTAAATTTTTTTGTAGAGACAGGGTCTCCCTATGTTGCCCAGGCTGGTCTTGAACTCCTGGGCTCAAGCAATCCTCCTGCCTCAGCCTCCAAAAGTGCTGGGATCACAGGCGTGAGCCACCATGCCCGGCCCTTCTTTGCTTTTTTTACCCTCTTTCCCTTTCAAATATTTCCCACGGCTGCCTCCATTTTTCTGTTAGGTTTTCTTGGCTCAAGGCACAGTCATCCCAGCTGGGTGCAGTGGTGGCTCCGGCTCACGGTGGCTGGAGTCGAGAGCAGTGGAAAATGTGCTTTCCCAGCCTTTCTTCTAAGGGTCACTGTTGACCTTGGGATTTTGTGTGTCCCCTGGGCTCTGAGGCCAGCGTGCTTATGGCTGCTGTTTTTTATCTCTCCTTTCCCTGTCAGGCCTAGTCTAGGAGAACAGCCTCGCCAGTGTTTCATGAAAGCAGCCCTAAATTGCCAAAAATACGGACAGAAACGCAGACAGACACGAACAATTCTGAGCCCAGATCCCAGGTTGAAAATGCCATTTAACACCTCCAGGTGATTTTACTCAGTCAGTGTGACTGACTTTCCTTCCTGAGAAACAGACACCAGTCACCCCTCTCCTCAGGGGAGGGGTCAGTCAGGCTGATGTTCGGTGAAACCCCCAAATCAAAACAAATAGATCCAGTGAGAATTACGTCGCTTTTCTTTTCTTTTTTTTTTTTTTTGAGACAGTCTTACTCTGTCACCCAGGCTGGAGTGTAATGGCACGATCTTGGCTCGCTGCAACCTCCACCTCCTGGTTTCAAGCGATTCTTGTGCCTCGGCCCCCTGAGTAGCTGGGACTACAGATGTGCGCTGCCACACCCGGTTAATTTTTGTATTTTTAGAAGAGACGGGGTTTCACCACATTGGCCAGGCTGGGAATTACATCATTTTTCACATCCAGTCTACTTTGTCAAGAGCCATATGGATGAGAAAAGAGAGATTGAAAGGGAATGTTTATTAGCCAGGCACCTCTAGTCCCAGCTACTGGGGAGGCTGAGGTGGGAGAATTGCTGAAACCCGGGAGGTGGAGGAGGCTGTGGGCCAAGTGCGCACCACTGCGCTCCAGCCTGGGCAACAGAGCAAGGCCCCATCTCATAAAATAAAATAAAATAAAATAAATAAAATAATAACATGGGAATGTTTAAAAGAATGGGGCCTACCAGCAAGAGCCGAGACTGAAGCCGGGAATGAAAGAAATGTCTGAAGGCCAGGCATGGTGGCTCACACCTGTAGCCTCAGCACTTTGTGGGGTCAACATGGGCAGGTGGAAGGATCACTTGACCCCAGGAGTTCAAGACCAGACTGGGGAACATAGGGAGACCCTGTCTCTACAAAAAACATTTTAAAATAATACAGGGGGCTGAGTGTGGTGGCTCACACCTGTAATCCCAGCACTTTGAGAGGCTGAGACAGGCAGATCACGAGGTCAGGAACTCAAGACGAGCCTGGCCAGCACGGTGAAACCCCATCTCTACTAAAAATATAAAAATTAGCCGGGCACGGTGGCGCATACCTGTAATCCCAGCTATTCAGGAGGCTGAGGCAGGAGAATCGCTTGAACCCGGGAGGCGGAGGTTGCAGTGAGCCGAGATTGCACCACTGCATTCCAGCCTGGGCAAGAGAGCAAGACTCCATCTCAAAAAAAAAAAAAAAAAAAAAAAGATACAGGGCCGGGCACAGTGGCTCATGCCTGTTATCCCAACACTTTGGGAGGCTGAGGCTGACAGATTGCTTGAGCCCAGGAGTTTGAGACCAGCCTGGGCAATATGGCAAGACCCTGTCTCTACAAAAAAATACAAAAATTAGCCAGGCATAGGGGTGCATGCTTGTAATCCTAACTACTCGGGAGGCTGAGGTAGGATCACCTGAGCCTGGGGAGGTTGAGGCTGCAATGAGCTGTGATTAGGTCACAGCACTCCAGCTTGGGCAACACAGCAAGACCCCATCTCTAAAAACAGAGTGAGAGAGAGAGACAAATGTCTGGAAAGTCACCCAGGGTGTTCATTCTCCAGGACAAAGGCATCCTGTGCACTGCAGGGTGTGGAATAGCACCCCGGCCTCCGCCCAGCAGATGCCAATAGCATTCCCCACCCCGAGTTGTCACAACCAATAATGTCTCCAGACCCTGCTGGAGGCCCCCGTGACAGAATCATCCTGTGGGAGCTGCTACCCTAGTCCTTGATTCTGATCCTTCTGAACGCTTCAGGGCTAGGAAGACATCGGGACACACCAGGGCAGCAGCCCCTCGTCCATGGAAGAGGAAATGGTGAGCCAAGGTCCCTGGGTGATTTTTTTTTTTTTTTTTTTTGAGACAGAGTCTCATTCTATCACCCAGGCTGGAGTGCAGTGGCATCATCTCAGCTCAGTGCAACCTCTGCCTCCCGGGTTCTTCTCATGCCTCAGCTTCCTGAGTAGCTGGGATGACAGGAACACACCACGACAGCCAGCTCATTTTTGTATTTTTAGTAGAGATGGGGTTTCCCCATGTTGGCCAGACTGATCTTGAACTCCTGACCTCAGGTGATCCTCCTGCCTCGGCCTCCCAAAGTGCTGGGATTACAGGTGTGAGCCACCTTGCCTGGCCAACCCCTCCAGGTGATTAATAACAAGAGCCCAGATCTCGGGAACCTGAGCTCTCCCACGTGTCTCCCAGGATGCTGTAAACCACACGCTGAGCTCCTGTCCGGGCTGCCCCGGCCCCCGCGGGCCCCAGTGCTTACCTTTGGTCCACTCATAGGTGAAGGTGGGGTCCGGCGTCTGCACAGCTGTGTCCTTCACAAGCACCCTTGTCACGTGCCTGCCCGACTTTTTCCTAGCCTCGGCTGTTTGTGGAAGGTCTGTCTTCACACTTGAAGAGGATTCAGACAGAGCGTCCAGTGTTCTGTCAAGAGACTCCTTGGAACGGGCCGTTGGCTCAGATGCCGTCAGACTTGGAGAGTTTTCAAAATCCTCAGAATAAGCTGGGCTGACTGTGTTCACCACGGGGGCTTCAGATGGTGGCTGCATGCTGGAAATGCTGTCCTGCTGGATGGCAGGAGCCGAGCTGGCACTGAGATGCTCCGAGACCTCACTCTCATCCCCCTCTGCAGAGGCGGCCTTTCCCTGTGATGCCCAGCTCCTCGCCTGGGCCTGCCTGGGGGCATCCGGCCCAGCAGACACCTCAGCTCTGAAGATTTTGCCAGCTGTTTTCTCTCTCTGAGCACTTTCCTCCTAAAATGAGGAATGGCAGAGGTGGCTGGGAAGCGAGTTTGTTTTTTTTTTTTTTTTTTTTTTGAGACGGAGTCTCGCTCTGTCGCCCAGGCTGGAGTGCAGTGGCCGGATCTCAGCTCACTGCAAGCTCCGCCTCCCGGGTTCACGCCATTCTCCTGCCTCAGCCTCTTGAGTAGCTGGGACTACAGGTGCCAGCCACCATACCCGGCTAGTTTTTTGTATTTTTAGTAGAGACAGGATTTCACCATGGTAGCTAGGATGGTCTCGATCTCCTGACCTTGTGATCTGCCCGCCTCAGCCTCCCAAAATGCTGGGATTACAGGCGTGAGCCACTGCACCCAGCCAGAAGTGTTTTGGAAAGATCAACATGCTAGGAACACCGTACTCCTAGGAGCTGGGGACCTCCGGCACTCCCGCAGGCAAGGGGGACAACACCAGCTCCTCATCAGGTGTGGGCATGGAGTATTCTAAACAGAACTGTGGCGTCTTCAGCACGGGATGCCTATGGGGCTGCAGGAAGCCTGATGGGGTGACGCATGCTTAGGTGGCACATGGATGGCATTTAACATTTCATCATGGACTTAAGGACTTTAGGTGGCTGAGGCGGTAGGATCCTTTGAGTTCAGGAGTTCAAGACCTGCCTGGGCAACATAGCAAGACCCTATCTCTATAAGAAAAAAAATAAAAATTAAAAAATTAAGTTTCGGCCAGGCACGGTGGCTCATGCCTGTAATCCCAGCACTTTGGGAGGCCAAGGCGGGCAGATCACCTGAGGTCAGGAGTTTGAAACCAGCCTGACCAACATGGAGAAACCCCGTCTCTACCAAAAATACAAAATGAGCCAGGCGTGGTGGCACATGTCTGTAATCCCAGCTACTCGGGAGGCTGAGGCAGGAGAATCACTTGAACCCAGGAGGCAGAGGTTGTGGTGAGCCAAGATCGCGCCATTGCACTCCAGCCTGGGCAACAAGAGTGAAACTCCAGCTCAAAAAAAAAAAAAACATTTCATCATAGACTGATGAAATGTTAGGTGGCTGAGGCAGTAGGATCCTTTGAGCTCAGGAGTTCAAGACCTGCCTAGGCAACATAGCAAGACTCTCTCTCTATAAGAAAAAAAATAATTAGGCTGGGCGCGGTAGCTCATGCCTGTAATCCCAGCACTTTGGGAGGCCGAGGCGGGCAGATCACGAGGTCAAGAGATCGAGACCATCCTGGCTAACACAGTGAAACCCCGTCTCTACTAAAAATACAAAAAACCAGCCGAGCGCGGTGGCAGGCGCCTGCAGTCCAAGCTACACGGGAGGCTGAGGCAGGAGAATGGCGTGAACCCGGGAGGCGGAGCTTGCAGTGACATTGCGCCACTGTACTCCAGCCTGGGCGACAAAGCAAGACTCCGTCTCAAAAAAAAAGAAAAGAAAAGAAAAGAAATCATTAAAAAATTAAGTTTCATCATGCCTGGGGGCAATGGCTTACACTTGCAATCTCAGCACTTTGAAAGGCTGAGGCAGGAGGAATGCTTGAAGCTAGGAGTTCAAGACCAGCCTGGACAACCTAGCCGGTCTCTATCTCTACAAAAAATAAAAAATTAGCCAGGCATGGGTGCATGCCTGTAGTCTCAGCTACTCAGAAGGCTGGGTAGGAGGACTGCTTGAGCCTAGGACATTGAGGATGAAGTGAGCTATGATCCCCCAACTGCATTCCAGTCTGAATGACAGAGTGAGACCTGTCTCAAAAATAAATAAATTGGGCTAGGCAGGGTGGCACATGCCTGTAATCTCAGCACTTTGGGAAGCTGAGGTGGGTGAATCACCTGAGGTCAGGAGTTTTAGACCAGCCTGGCCAACATGGTGAAACCATCTCCACTAAAAATACAAAAATTAGTGGAGTATGGTGACGGGTGCCTGTAATCCCAGCTACTCAGGAGGCTGAGGCATGAAAATTGCTTGAACCCAGGAGGTGGAGGTTGCAGTGAGCTGAGACTGTGCCACTGTAGTCCCAGCCTGGGCAACGGAGCGAAACTCCATCTCAAAAAAATAATAATAAGGCCGGGGGTGGTGGCTCATGCCTGTAATCCTAGCACTCTGGGAGACCAAGGCAGGCGGATCATGAGGTCAGGAGATCGAGACCATCCTGACACGGTGAAACCCCATCTCTACTAAAAATAGTTAAAAAATTATCCAGGCGGCCGGGCGTGGTGGCTCACGCCTGTAATCCCAGCACTTTGGGAGGCCGAGGCGGGCGGATCACGAGGTCAGGAGATCGAGACCATCCTGGCTAACACGGTGAAACCCCGTCTCTACTAAAAATGCAAAAAATTAGCCGGGCGAGGCGGCGGGCGCCTGTAGTCCCAGCTACTCAGGAGGCTGAGGCAGGAGAATGGCGTGAACCCAGGAGGCGGAGCTTGCAGTGAGCCGAGATCGCGCCACTGCACTCCAGCCTGGACGACTAAGCGAGACTCTGTCTCAAAAAAAAAAAAAAAATTATCCAGGCATGGTGGCGGGCGCCTGTAGTCCCAGCTACTCAGGAGGCTGAGGCAGGAGAATGGTGTGAACCCGGGAGGCAGAGCTTGCGGTCAGTTGAGATTGCGCCACTGCACTCCAGCCTGGGCGACAGAGCGAGACTCTGGTCTCAAAAAATAGTAATAATAATAATAATAATAATAATAATAATAGGCCAGGTGCAGTGGCTCCCACCTGTAATCCCAGCACTTTGGGAGGCCAAGGTGGGCGGATCACTCGCGGTCAGGAGTTCGAAACCAGCCTGGCCAACATGGTGAAACTCCGGCTCTACTAAAATATACAAAAATTAGCCAGGCATGGTGGCAGGCGACTTAATCCCAGCTACTTGGGAGGCAGAGGCAGGAGAATCATTTGAACCTGGGAGGTGGAGGTTGCAGTGAGCTGAGATCGAGCCATTGCACTCAAACCTGGGGGATAAGAGCGAGACTTTCTCAAAAAAAAAAAAAAAGTTAAAAAAAAATAATAATAATAATTTTTAAATTAAAATGTCATCACTATGCATCACAACACATGTATCTGACAGTGCCGGTGGCCACCAGCACAAAAATCACAACAGGGAGTGTGACTGGATACAGCGGGTGAAGTGCTGCCTCCGCACAGATGTTGTCAAGGGCGGCTTAGGTGGGATATGCTTTAATCACCGGCTAACCAAGGTGGCTTCATCCTGTTAGCACCTAAATCAGGGTCGCTCACCTACTGCACTCTTGACATCAGGGGCCACAGCATTCTTTGTAGTTGGGGGCCACCCAGTGCATTCCATAATATGGAGCAGGGTTCCTGGCCTCCACCCACTCACAATGCCAGTTGCACCTGTCACCCACCCCCTAGTCATGACAGCCAAAACGTCACCAGACATTGCCAATGTCCCCTGGGGGGCAGAGTTGGAAACTATAGGCCTAAATGAAACATGACTTGCTTTTCCACATAAGAATCGACATTGGGCCAGGCATGGTCGCTCACACCTGTAATCCCAGCACTTTGGGAGGCCGAGTAGGGAGGATTGCTTGAGCCCAGTTTGAGGACGGCCTGGGCAACATAGTGAACCCTTCTCCAATTTTTAAATTTTTAAAAATTTTTTTAAAAAAATTTTAAAGCCAAAAACAATCGACAATGAAAAATGACTTTGTTGTACTTACTTCCTGTTCCAAATCGGAGTTCTCACTGACAGCTGGAGACAGATCGCCAAGCGATAAAATATTTATTCTAAACTCTGTAATTAAAGAATTAGTATAGCATTTGAATTTACTCCTTTATTTACTCCATAATTTTTTTTAAATCTTACAAATTTCTTTCTTTTTTTTTTTTGAGATAGAGTCTCACTCTGTCACCCAGGCTGGAGTGCAGTGGCACGATCTTGGCTTACCACAACCTCCATCCCCCAAGTTCAAGTGATTCTCTCACCTCAGCCTCCTGGGTGGCTGGGATTACAGGTGCCTGACACCTTGCCCAGCTAATTTTTCTATATTTAGTACAGACAAGATTTCACCAATTGGCCAGGCTGGTCTCGAATTCCTGGCCTCAAGTGATTTGCCTGCCTCGGCCTCCCAAAGTGCTGGGATTACAGGTGTGAGCGCGGCCGGCCTAATATCCCACAAATGTTTAGAAAGATATGAAGACATGCAGTCCCTGTCCTCCAAAAACCAGCCCAAGGGTCCACACACCTTTTCTCTATAGGACAAGGCAGGGCAGTGGTTCACACCTATAATCACAGCATTTTGGGAGGCTGAAGCACAATGATCGCTTGAGCCCAAGAGTTTGAGACCAGCCTGGGCAACATAGTGAGACCCCATCTCTACAAAAAAATTAAAACATTACCCTGGCATGGTGACATGCACCTGTAGCCCCAGCTACTCAGGAGGCTGAGGCCAGAAAATCTCTTGAGACCAGGAGTTCAAAGCTGCAGTGAACAATGATCACACCACCGCACTCCAGCCTAGAGCACAGAGAGACCCTGTCTCTAAAAAATAAAATAATCCACCCGGCGTGTTGCCTCACACCTGTACTCCCAGCACTTTGGGAGGCCGAGGCGGGTGGATCACGAGGTCAGGGGATCAAGACCATCCTGGCTAACACGGTGAAACCCCGTCTCTACTAAAAATACAAAAAAATTAGCTGGGCGTGGTGGCGGGTGCCTGTAGTCCCAGCTACTCGGGAGGCTGAGGCAGGAGAATGGTGTGAACCCAGGAGGCGGAGCTTGCAGTGAGCCGAGATCACGCCACTGCACTCCAGCCTGGGCGACAGAGCAAGATTCTGTCTCAAAAAATCATCATCATCATCATCATCATCATCCTCCTCATCATCGGGCATGGTGGCTGACGCCTGTAATCCCACACTTTGGGAGGCAGAGATAGGCGGATCAACTGAGGCCAAGAGTTCAACACCAGCCTGGCCAACATGGTGAAACCTGGTCTCTATTAAAAATACAAAAATTGGCCGGGCGTGGTGGCTCAAGCCTGTAATCCCAGCACTTTGGGAGGCCAAGACGGGTGGATCACGAGGTCAGGAGATCGAGACCATCCTGGCTAACACGGTGAAACCCCGTCTCTACTAAAAACTACAAAAAACTAGCCGGGTGAGGTGGCGGGCGCCTGTAATCTCAGCTACTCGGGAGGCTGAGGCAGGAGAATAGCGTGAACCCGGGAGGCAGAGCTTGCAGTGAGCTGAGATTTGGCCACTGCACTCCAGCCTGGGCGGCAGAGCGAGACTCCGTCTCAAAAAAAAAAAAACAAAAAAAAAAAAACAAAAATTAGCCAAGTTTGGTGGTGCGCACCTGTAGTCCCAGCCACTCGGGAGGCTGAGGCAGGAGAATCGCTTGAACCTGGAGTCGGAGGTTGCAGTGAGCAAAGATCACGCCACTGCACTCTAGTCTGGGTGACAGAGCAAGGCTCCATCTCAAAAATAACAATCATAATAAATAATAATAATAACAATGATACAAAATAAAAGGCTAGCTGGGAAATTTCCAGCTTTTGGGGATAGATTATCTGTTGTGACTACTCAGCTCCACTATCACAGTGTGAAAGCAGCCATAGACAATGTGTAAAGGAAGGAGCATGGCTGCCTTCTGAGAAAGCTTTCTAAAGACAGAAGACAGTCTGGGCGCAGTGGTTCACGCCTGTAATTCCAGCACTTTGGGAGGCCAAGGCGGGCAGATCACCTGAGGTCAGCAGTTGAAGACCAACCTGGCCAATGTGTTGAAATCCCGTCTCTACTAAAAATAGAAAAATTAGCCGGGTGCGGTGGTGGGCGCCTGTAATCCCAGCTACTCAGGAGGCTGAGGCAGGAGAATTGCTTGAATCCGGGAGGCGGAGGCTGCAGGGAGCCAAGATATGCCATTGCACTCCAGCCTGGGCAACAAGAGCAAAACTCTGTCAAAAAAAAAAAAAAAAAAAAACAGAAGACAGGGCCAGGCGCCGTGGCTCACACTTATAATCCCAGCACTTTGAGAGGCCAAGGCGGGCAGATCACGAGGTCAGGATTTCAAGACCAGCCTGACCAACATGGTGAAACCCCGTCTCTACTAAAAATACAAAAAATTAGCCAGGCGTGGTGGTGCGCACCTGTAGTCCCAGCTACTCGGGAGGCTGAGACAGGAGCATCGCTTGAACCTGGGAGGCGGAGATTACAGTGAGCCGAGATCGCGCCACTGCACTCCAGCCTGGGTGACGGAGCGAGACTCTATCTCAAAAAAAAAAAAAAAAAGACAGAAAATAGGCCTACTAGCCCCTGATCCAGACAGATTAGCAGCTGATCAGAGTGCACTGTTGGAAGTTGCTGAGAAGTACGCATGTGGTGTAAGGGGTGGGAGGTGGCAGGGCACCCAGCCAGCTGGGGGGAAACAGGGGGAAGATTGTGGAGCAGGGGCAGACCTGAGACATGGCCCCAAAGCATCCTATGTTGTCATTTACAGCAAGTTAATAGACTGTGAGTTCTGAAAAAAAGAGCTCTAATATATATAGATACATACGTAGTACAGCAAGTGAAAGGCACTGCAGAACCTTAGGGTGGAGGCCAGTGTCTGAACCAAGTGTGTGCCGGCACCCAGGAGTGTGGGGTTCTCTGTGGAGACTCTGGTGCTCCAACAGGTTTTTGGGTTTAAAAAAGTTTTTTTTTAGAGATGGAGTCTTGCTCTGTCACCCAGGCTGGAGCACAGTGGTGTGTTCACAGCTCACCGCAGCCTCCAATTCCCAGGCAGGCTCCAATTCTTAGGCTCAAACGATCCTCCTGCCACAGCCTCCCACGTAGCTGGGACTACAGGTGTGCACAACCACACCCAGTTAATTTTTGTATTTTTTGTAAAGACAGGGTTTCACCATGTTGCCCAGGCTGGTCTCAAACTCCTCCTGCCTAAGCTTTCCAAAGCACTGGGATTGCAGGCATGAGCCACCAGGCCTAGCCTCCAACAGCTTCCAACAGGTTTAAATTGACTCCAGAGATGAGCTGGTAAGCCAGGTGTGGTGGTTCACGCTTGTCATCCCAGCATTTTGGGAGGCCAAGGCAGGCAGATCACCTGAAGCCAGGAGTTCAAGATCAGCCTGGACAACACAGTGAAACCTGGTTTCCACAAAGAGTACAAAAATTAGCCCAGTGTGGTGGCACACACCTGTGGTCCCAGCTGGTCAGGAGGCTGAGGCAGGCGGATTGCTTGAGCCTGGGAGGTAGAGGCTGTAGTGAACCATGATCATGCCCACTGCATTCCAGCCTGAGCGACAGAGCAAGACCCTGTCTCAGAATTAAATAAATAAATAAATAAATAAATAAATAAATAAATAAAGATAGCACAAAAATCTGACTTGGCCCCTCAACCAGACAAGAAAGTTGGAAAGCTGAGTGTGTGATGTGACTCAAAATACCCTGCCTGTGGCAATGCCCCATGACCACTGCATCGGGGGCTCTAAAGGTGGCCCCACCCTTCCTGCCCAAGGTACTGGCTTTGCACGGGGACCGGGATTACCGTCGAGGCTGTTATCAGCACCTTCTGAGACCGGCTCATCCACAGGCTCAGCCTCACTCCTTCCAGGGGAGGACGCAAGCTTGACGTGCCCCATTCTTAAAGACGCTGATTTTGAAAAGGCGCCTGTGATGGAAACTGACGGCGTGTGGGAGGTGGTGTCACCGGACACGTGACTCTGTGGGGAGTCTGCTCTTGAGTGAGCGCTGTGAACGGTTCTCTCTACTGCCAGGGAGGTTGGCAGGTGTGATGTCTGAGACGGCTTTGCGCTGGAGAGTTCCACACTGGGCACAGTAAATGCTCTCGGCTGAGATGGGACCTGATATAAAACACTTGAAATTAACAAACTTATGACAACTAAGGTTTTTGTGGGGTTTGTTTGTTTGTTTGTTGTTTTTTCAGACAGGGTCTCACTCTGTTGCCCAGGCTGGAGGGCAGTGGCTCAATCATAGCTCACTGCAGCCTCGACATCCTGGGCTCAAGCGATCCTCTCACCTCAGCCTTCCAAGCAGCTAGGACTACAAGCATGGGCCACCACACCTGGCTGATTTTTTGTTTTTTTTTTTTTGGTAGGAATAGGTTTTGCCATGTTGCCCAGACTGGCCTTGACCACAGCTGAAGCATCTACCCAGTTAAGCTTCCCAGAGCCCTGGGATTACAGGTGTGAGCCACCATATCTGGCCGGTACCTAAGTTCTTATGGTTCGACAGACAGTGCAATTAGCGGGGAGCATGAGACCAACACCGCAGGGATCACGTTTTTCTCTTACTGCATCCCCTTTCTCTCTTCGTTTCTGAAAGTCACGGTACAGTATTTAGGTAAGATAATGTTGGAAGTAGAAAATATTACACCAGGCTGGGCGTGGTGGCTCACGCCTGTAATCCCCGCAGTTTGGGAGGCTGAGGAGGGCAGATCACGATGTCAAGAGATCGAGACCATCGTGGCCAACATGGTGAAACCTCATCTCTACTAAAAATACAAAAATTAGCCGGGTATGGTGGCGTGCACCTGTAATCCCAGCCACTCGGGAGGCTGAGGCAGAAGAATTGCTTGAACCAGGGAGGCAGAAGTTGCAGTGAGCCGAGATCGGGCCACTGTACTCCAGCCTGGCGACAAAGCGTCGCAGCTACTTGAAAGGCAGAGGTGGGAGGATCACTAGAGCCTGGGAGGCAGAGGTTGCAGTGAGCTGAGATTGCACCACTGCACCCTCCAGCCTGCGTGACAGAGCAAGAACCTGTCTCAAAAAAAAAAAAAAAAAGCTGGGTATGGTGCCTCACGCCTGTAATCCCAGCACTTTGAGAGGCCAAGGTGGGTGGATCATCTGAGGTCAGGAGTTGGAGACCAGCCTGACCAACACAGAGAAACCCCGTCTCTACTAAAAATACAAAATTAGCCGGGCATGGTGGTACATGCCTGTAATCCCAAACTCAGGAAGGCTGAGGCAGGAGAATTGCTTGAACCCGGGAGGTGGAGGTTGCGGTGAGCCGAGATCACACCACTGCACTCTAGCCTGGGTAACAAGAGTGAAACTTGGTCTCAAAAAAAAATATATATATATATATATATAAAAAATAAGCCAGTCACCGGCTGGGCATAGTAGCTCATGCCTATAATCCCAGCACTTTGGGAGGCTGAGGCGGGCAGATCACCTGAGGTCAGAAGTTCGACACCAGCCTGACCAACATGGATAACGCACATCTCTACTAAGCACAGAAAATTAGCAGGGCGTGGTGGCGCATGCCTATAATTCCAGCTACTTGGGAGGCTGAGGCAGGAGAATCGCTTGAATCCGGGAGGCGGGAGGCGGAGGTTGTGGTGAGCAGAGGTTGCGCCATTGCACTCCAGCCTGGGCAACAAGAGCGAAACTCCGTCTCAAAAAAAAAAAAAAAATTAAATTAATAAAAATAAATTTACCAAAAAAAAAAAAATCTTACCGAAAATAGTTTTCTTTCTTCTTCCTCACTGACGTTAACACTGCTGAAGCCTTGACTCGTCTTTTTTTCTCTAGAAGAGTCCATCAAGCTTCCTAGCAACACTTTCATTTCTTCTTCGTCACTGTCTGGAGAATCAAATGTTCTAGCAGGTTCTTTCTGTTTGGGGGTTTGCAAAGTCCTCTCTTTCCCAACAGGTGCTTCAGGGGATATGTTTTCAACAGATGGTTGTTTCTTCTTTAGAAACCTACTAACCTTTGGGTTCTGTGCATTATTTTCGGTGACAGGAAGTTCACGGGCTTGATTCTGGGAAGTTTTGTCTGTGTTCTGGGACGCAAGTTCGATTGCACCCCGGGAGAGGATTCTGTCAGCTCTCTTTGGAAGACTGGCGTTGGTGGTCGTTGAGTCAGATTCTGTGTCAGACAAATTCCTCTGCAGCTTCCGATTCATGATCCGGGTTTCCAGCTGGGCCAGCTTCCTGAGTGCGGCATTGGCTCGGACCCTGGAGTCAGTGGTGGGCGGTCTACTTGAGGCAAGGCTGGGTCCACTCCCCAGTACAGGGTTCTCTTTTAGGAGTAAGTGTTTCTCACCTAGAGTTTGGTTTCTTTTTAGAAATCTGCTATGACCAGGTGCTATTTTGGTAAGATTTCTACTGATCTGGAAGTTTCTGATTTCTTCCATTGTTGAATCTTCTAAGGAAGTGTTACTGAAGTCACCAAAAACATCGCGTATGGGACAGCTGGCTTTCCTTGCAGAAGCCATTCTGTGGGGGAAGGGGAGACAATTTTGCATAAGAGTACCTGCTGTTTGGGCCGGGCGCTGTGGCTCACGCCTATAATCCCAGCACTTTGGGAGGCCGAGGCGGGTGGATCATGAGGTCAGGAGATTGAGACCATCCTGGCTAACATGCTGAAACAATGTAACTATCCATTAATTAGTGAATGGATTACAAACTATGGTCCATCCATACAGTGGAATACTGTTCAGCAATTTAAAAAACAAATACTAATATCATAGCATGCAGGAATCTCAAATACATCATATGAAGGGAAAGTAGCCAAGCCGGGCCCGGTGGCTCATGCCTGTAATCCCAGCACTTTGGGAGACCGAGGCAGGTGCATCACGATGTCAGGAGTTTGAGACCAGCCTGACCCACATGGTGAAACCCCATCTCTGCTAAAAATACAAAAATTAGCGGGGCATGGTGGCGTGCGCCTGTAATCCCAGCTACTCAGGACGCTGAGGCAGGAGAATTGCTTGAACCTGGGAGGAGTTTGCAGTGAGCTGAGATCACGCCATTGCACTCCAGCCTGGGTGACAGAGCGAGACTCTGTCTCAAAAAAAAAAAAAAAAAGTAGCCAGACACTAAATTCCACACACCCTATCATTTCATCTATAAGAACTGTCAAGAAAATGCAAACCAATAAACTTAGAAAGCAGATCAGGCCGGTGCTGTGGCTCACGCCTATAATCCCAGCACTTTGGGAGACCAAGGCTGGCAGATCACGTGAGGCCAGGAGCTCGAGATCAATGTAGCAAACATGGTGAAACCCCATCTCTACTAAAAATACAAAAAATTAGCCAGAGTGCAGTGGCATGATCACAGCTCACAGCAGCTTTGACCTCCTGGACACAAGCAATCCTGCCTCCCGCCTCAACATCCCGAGTAGCTAGGACTGTAGACGCGAGCCACTATACCTGGCTAATTTTTTATTTTTATCTTTTTTAGAGATGGGGTCTTGCCATGTTGCCCAGGCTGGTCTGGATCTCCTGGCCTCAAGTGATCCTCCCGCCTCTGCCTCCCAAAGTGCTGGGATTCCAGGCGTGAGCCACCACACCCCGCCTGACGCAAAGTTCTAAAGCTGGATGAACTGGATGATGGCGACGACTTCACAGCTTTGTAGATTTACTAAAAATAACGGAGTCGTCAGCTTAAAAGTGGCGAACACTATGGTATGTAAATAAAGGCTCAACAAAGTTGTTAAAAACCAACAAACCAAAATTTGAAAACCCTGGCGCCCCTCAGACCATCCTGCTCTTCTCCCCAGCTATGAAGCGACCCGCCCAGGACCACGCTCCAATAGACTCCAGGCAGGGAGACTGAGGCGCGGGACCATCCTGCAGCTGCCCAACCAGCTCAGCCACGGAGAAGGCCCCATTTCCCCGTATCCCCCTCGCGAGCCCGGACGCCCAGCCAGGTCACCTCCCCACCAGCCCTGCCGACCTCCTCCCACGCCGTCCATTCGCAGAGGCAGCCGCCACATTCAGGCCTGAGGGACCGGTTGCCCTGAGCAACAGAGCCAGAGCAGAAGAGACTACATCTCCCGGCAAGCACCGCGTCCCGCAGACCAATGGCGTCCCGAATCACAATCGCGAGGCATCATGGGAGCAGTAGTTCCCAGGCGGACCCGACGTGCCCAGCGCCGCAGCTACCAATGGGACCCTCAGGTCATAATCGCGAGTTGTGACGGGAGTTGTAGTTTCGGGACTCGCCTGAAGAGCCGCAGAGAGCGCCGGGAGCTAAGGGGCGGCGGCGACCGGAAGCGCAGTGCAAGCCCCCATGGCCGGGGTTCGGGTGCCCCTCTGGGGCATCTGCATGCTGCGAGTGGCGCTGGCTACCGTCTATTTCCAAGAGGAATTTCTAGACGGAGGTGAAGGGGCCACGCCCGTAGTGGCAGAGGTGTAAGCTCCCCCATCTGCGCCCCCCAAGGCTGGGCAGAGTCGTCGCGGGGTCGACGGCATCGAACTCTCGAATCCTCGAGGGTCCCCCTCACCCTTCCCTTAGGCCAAATTAACCATTATCACCTCTAACCGGTGTTATTTCCCCCTCCCCACAGAGCATTGGAGAAACCGATGGGTGCAGTCCACCAATGACTCCCGATTTGGGCATTTTAGACTTTCGTCGGGGAAGTTTTATGGTCATAAAGAGAAAGATAAAGGTTAGTGTAGAATCAGGACCAAATTGAGCCTAATGCTACGTCTCCATAGCACCCTCTCAAGGTAGTTGTGGCACAGCCAAACGCTTTTATTCCCGATTTACAGATGAAGACCTTAAGGCAAAGGTAGAACTTAAGGCAAAGGGCTCCTTACCCTTGTTTTTTGTTTCCTCTCTCTTTTCTTTCTTTCTCTCTTTCTTTCTCTCTTTCTTTCTCTCTTTCTTTCTCTCTTTCTTTCTCTCTTTCTTTCTCTCTTTCTTTCTCTTTCTCTCTCTCTCTCTCTCTTTCTCTCTCTCTCTCTCTCTTTCTCTCTCTCTTTCTCTCTCTCTTTCTCTCTCTCTTTCTCTCTCTTTCTTTCTTTCTTTCTTTCTTTTCTTTCTTTTCTTTCTTTCTTTCGAGACGGGGCCTTGCTCTGTTGCCCAGGCTGGAGTGCACTGGTGCGATCTCAGCTCACTGCAACTTCCACTTCCCGGGTTCAAGCAATTCTCCTGCCTCGGCCTCCCGAGTAGCTGAGACTACAGGCGCGCGCCACTGTGACCAACTAATTTTTGTACTTATTAGTAGAGACAGGGTCCACGTTGGCCAGGCTGGTCTCGAACTCCTGACCTCGTGATCCACCCGCCTCAGCCACCCAAAGTGCTGAGATTACAAGCATGAGCCACTGCACCCAGCCTCCTCTCTCCTTTCTTTATTGCCGAAGATTACTTTTTTTTTTTTTGAGACGGAGTCTCTCTGTCCCCGTGGCTGGAGTGCAGTGGCGCGATCTCGTCTCACTGCAAGCTCCGCCTCCCGGGTTCCCGCCATTCTACTGCCTCAGCCTCCCGAGTAGCTGGGACTACAGGCGCCCGCAACCGCGCCCGACTAATTTTTTGTATTTTTAGTAGAGACGGGGTTTCACCGTGGCCTCGATCTCCTGACCTTGTGATCCGTCCGCCTCGGCCTCCCAAAGTGCTGGGATTACAGGCGTGAGCCACCGCGCCCGGCCTTTTTTTTTTTTTTTTTTTTTTTTGAGACGGAGTCTTGCTCTGTCACCCAGGCTGGAGTACAGTGGCCGGATCTCAGCTCACTGCAAGCTCCGCCTCCCGGGTTTACGCTGTTCTCCTGCCTCAGCCTCCCGAGTAGCTGGGACTACCGGCCCTCCCGCCACCTCGCCCGGCTAGTTTTTTGTACTTTTTAGTAGAGACGGGGTTTCACCGTGTTAGCCAGGATGGTTTCGATCTCCTGACCTCGTGATCCGCCTGTCTCGGCCTCCCAAAGTGCTGGGATTACAGCCTTGAGCCACCGCGCCCGGCCAATGGCACGATCTTGGCTCACTCAAACCGCCGCCTCCCGGATTCAAGCGATTCTCTTGCTTCAGGCTTCCGAGAAGCTGCGATTACAAGCGCGTGCCACTACGCCCTCCTAATTTTTTTAGAGACAGTTTCACCACGTTGCTCTGGCTGTTCTCAAACTCCTGGCCTCAAGTAATCCACCTGCCTCGGCCTCCTAAAGTGCTGGGATTATAGGCGTAAGTTGGTATTAGGTCCTCTGAAGTCCAAGGAGACATATTCAGCTTATTTGGTATAATAAAATCATACCTGAAGCACTGTCAAATATGCAATGGTATTTAACCTTCTTTGGATTATATTTATATGAATGTGTTATTAGTAGGCATTACCAAAGTTGTCCCTCTTAATAAACACTAGTCAAGTGCATTTGAGGATCAAGGGCCACACCCCTCAGAAGGAAAAGGTTAGCGGGTGCTTTTTCTCATTTTAATTTTTGCATTTAAAAAAATAGGCCGGGCACGGTGGCTCACACCTTAATCTCAGCACTTTGGGAGGCCTTAGGCGGGAGGATCATGAGGTCAGGAGTTCAAAACCAGTCTGGCCAATATGGTGACACCCCATCTCTACTAAAAATACAAAAATTAGCTGGGTGTGGTGGTGCATGCCTGTAGTCCCAGCTACTCGGGAGGCTGAGGCAGAAGAATTGCTTGAACCCGGGAGGCAGAGGTTGCAGTGAGTAGAGATCATGCCACTGCGCTCCAGCCTCAGTGAGAGAGTGAGACTCCATCTAAAAAAAAAAGCAAGAAAAATATGGTCAGGCACGGTGGCTCATGCCTGTAATCCCAGCACGTTGGGAGGCCAAGGCGGGTGGATCACTTGAGGTCAGGAGCTTGAGACCAGCCTGGCCAACATGGTGAAACCGTGTCTCTACAAAAATACAAAAAAATTAGCCAAGCGTGGTGGCGCACACCTGTAATCCCAGCTACTTGGGAGAGTGAGGCAGGAGAATCACATGAACCCGAGAGGCAGAGGTTACAGTGAGTCGAGATCTTGCCACTATAGCCTGGGCAACAGAGCAAGACTCTGTCTCCAAAAAAAAAAAAAAAACTAGCTTAAAGAGAGCTAATTCAAGCTCTCGAAGTTTGAGGACAACTGTGCGGAAAACACAGATGCCAAAGAATAGAAGTCACTATAGCCTGGGCAACAGAGCAAGACTCTGTCTCAAAAAAAAAAAAAAAATCTAGCTTAAAGAGAGCTAATTCAAGCTCAAAGTTTGAGGACAACTGTATGGAAAACACAGATTCCAAAGAATAGAAGTCAGTGTTCTGAAGTGTAGAAGTTTGGGATCATTTGTATAGACAAAGTTTAGGAAAGCTTAACAGAATTTCAGCATCTTTCTAGGCAAGGCTTAATACGTAATGACCGTGATCCCATTAGTCAAGGTGGTCTTTTTCTTTTGAGAAGGTGTATTTAACATTTCACCCTGAAGATGTAGCAGTCACACAGCATCTTTTGTGCCATCTGGTCTGTGTTAGGTACAGTTCAGTACTGGAGGCAGTCAATCTGTAACCAAGGTCAGTGGTCACAAATGGAGGAGGCCTGGTCTCTGGTCTGTCCTAGTCATTTGCAGAACAAGAACAATGAGGAAGAAGGTTTATCTATGACTTAAGAAACACAGGTTACACCTGCAGGCAACATGACTCAGATGACACATATTGCTCAAGGCTTTTATTTATTTTATTTATTTTTTTTGAGAGGGAGTTTCACTTTTGTTGCCCAGGCTGGAGTGCAATGGCGCGATCTCTGCTCACCACATCTACCTCCCAGGTTCACATGATTCTTCTGCCTCAGCCTCCCAAGTAGCTAGGATTACAGGCGTGTGCCACCACACCTGGCTATTTTTTTAATTTTCTTTTTGAGACCGAGTCTCGCTCTGTCACCCAGGCTGGAGTGCAATGGCCCAATTTCAGCTTGGCTCCGCCTCCCAGATTCACGCCATTCTCCTGACTCAGCCTCCTGAGTAGCTGGGACTACAGGTGCCCACCACCACACCCGGCTAATTTTTTGTATTTTTTTTTTTTTTTTAGTAGAGGTGGAGTTTCACCACGTTAGCCAGGATGGTCTTCATCTCCTGACCTCGTGATCTGCCTGCCTCGGCTTCCCAAAGTGCTGGAATTACAGGCGTGAGCCACCGCGCCTGGCCTAATATTGTATTTTTAGTAGAGATGGGGTTTCTCCATTTTGGTCAGGCTGGTCTCCAACTCCTGACCTCAGGTGATCCACCTGTCTCGGCCTCCCAAAGTGTTGGAATTAGGGGCATGAGCCACCGTGTCCAACCTATTTTATTTATTTTTTTAAACGGAGTCTCGCCCTGCCGCCCAGGCTGGGGTGCAATGGGGCGATCTGGGCTCCTCCACCTCCCAGGTTTAAACGATTCGGCTGCCTCAGCTTCCCGAGTAGCTGGGACCACAGGCACGCGCCACTGCGCCTGGCTAATTTTGTATTTTTAGTAGAAATGGGGTTTCCCCACGTTGGCCAGGCTGGTCTCAAACTTCTGACCTCAAGTGATATACCTGGCTCAGCCTCCCAAAGTGCTGAGATTACAGATGTGAGCCACCATACCTGGCCTCTCAAGGCTTTTAAATTGTATTTGCTTTCACATATGTGAAAGTTTAGGCTGGGCGCGGTGACTTACACCTGTAATCTTAGTACCCTGGGAGGTCAAGGTGAGTGGATCATTTGAGGCCAAGAGTTCAAGACCAGCCTGGGCAACATGGTGAAACCCTGTCTCTACTAAAAATACAAAAATTAGCCAGGCGCGGTGTCGCATGCCTGTAGTCCCAGCTACTCAGGAGGTTAAGGCAGGAGAATTGCTTGAGCCCAGGAGTCAGAGTGAGCAAGATTGCGCCACTGGACTCCAGCCTGGGTGACAAGAGCAAAACCCCATCTCAAAAAAAGAATTAAAAAAAAAAAAGCCGGGCGCGGTGGCTCAAGCCTGTAATCCCAGCACTTTGGGAGGCCGAGACGGGCGGATCACGAGGTCAGGAGATCGAGACCATCCTGGCGAACACGGTGAAACCCCGTCTCTACTAAAAAAATACAAAAAACTAGCCGGGCGAGGCGGCGGGCGCCTGTAGTCCCAGCTACTCGGGAGGCTGAGGCAGGAGAATGGCGTAAACCCGGGGGGCGGAGCTTGCAGTGAGCTGAGATCCGGCCACTGCACTCCAGCCCGGGCGACAGAGCCAGACTCCGTCTCAAAAAAAAAAATAAATAAATAAAAATAAAAAAATAAATAAAAAAAATAAATAAAAAAAAAAAAAGGCCAGGCGCGGTGGCTCAAGCCTGTAATCCCAGCACTTTGGGAGGCCGAGACGGGCGGATCACAAGGTCAGGAGATCGAGACCATCCTGGCTAACACGGCGAAACCCCGTCTCTACTAAAAACACAAAATATTAGCCGGGCGAGGTGGCGGCGCCTGTGGTCCCAGCTACTCGGGAGGCTGAGGCAGGAGAATGGCGGGAACCCGGGAAGCGGAGCTTGCAGTGAGCTGAGATCTTGCCACTGCACTCCAGCCTGGGCGACAGAGCAAGACTCTGTCTCAAAAAAAAAAAAAAAAAAAAAAGAATGCCTCCACCTTCAGGTTTGTCTGACATACTCTCATAAAAGAACGAGATTTGAGACCGTGCCTAGGGGCTACTAGGAAAGGAAGGGTTGGTTTTGAAGTGAACACATAAATATGAGTGACAGGATGTTTTCTTCATGAAAGAGTGACACAGTTGACACGTACAGGGCAGCCCACCCAGTGCTATGAAGCGTTACATTACAAATCAGCGTGCAGGCCGGGCGCGGTGGCTCAAGCCTGTAATCCCAGCACTTTGGGAGGCCGAGACAGGCGGATCACGAGGTCAGGAGATCGAGACCATCCTGGCTAACACCGTGAAACCCTGTCTCTACTAAAAGATACAAAAAAACTAGCCAGGCGAGGTGGCAGCACCTGTAGTCCCAGCTACTCGGGAGGCTGACGCAGGAGAATGGCCTAAACCCGGGAGGCGGAGCTTGCAGTGAACTGAGATCCGGCCACTGCACTCCAGCCTGGGCGACAGAGTGAGACTCCATCTCAAAAAAAAAAAAAAAAAAAAACAAAAAAAAACAAATCAGCGTGCCGTGGAACGCACTGTCATCACCACCTATTCTGTCAGTCCAGTAGCTGTTTCAGAATGAGAATTCAGGAAACATTTAACAGTCTATTTTTTTATTCATTTGCTACGCAGGTTTCATTGAATCATCCCAACCCTAGGAAGATGAACAGAAGCTAAATTAACCCATGGTATTCATAATTAGATTCATAATTAGGTTTGACATTTAGAGTTGAAGTACTTTTGTAACTTAAAGCATAACAGTATGGCCAGGTGCAGTGGCGCATGCCTGTAATCCCAGCACTTTGGGAGGCCAAGGCAGGTAGATCACCTGAGGTTAGGAGTTCGAGACCAGCCTGGCCAGCATGGTGAAACCCTCTCTCCTCTCTACTCAAAATACAAAAATTAGCTGGGCATGGTGGCAGGTGCCTGTAATCCCAGCAGCTACTTGGGAGGCTGAGGCAGGAGAATCTCTTAAACCTAGGAGGCAAAGGTTGCAGTAAGCCAAGATTGCGCCACTGCACTCCAGCCTGGGTAACAGAATGAGACTCTGTCTAAAAAATAAATAGCCAGGCGTGGTGGCTCACACCTGTAATCCCAGCACTTTGGGAGGCCAAGGTGGGTGGATCACGAGGTCAGGAGATCGAGACCATCCTGACTAACATGGTGAAACCCTGTCTCTACTAAAAATACAAGAAATTAGCCAGGTATGGTGGCGGGCGCCTGTAATCCCAGCTACTCGGGAGGCTGCACCAGGAGAATGACTTGAACCCAGGAGGCAGAGCTTGCAGTAAGCCGAGATTGCGCCACTGCACTCCAGCCTGGGTGACAGAGCGAGATTCTGTCTCAATAAATAAATAAATAAATAAATAAATAAATAAATAAATAACAGTAGTATATTAAGAACAAAAACTTCCAGGTGTGTGAAATAAAAGTTGTATGGGCCAGGCACGGTGGCTCACACCTGTAATCCCAGCACTTTGGGAGGTCGAGGCGGGCAATCACCTGAGGTCAGGAGTTCGAGACCAACCTGACCAACATGGTGAAACCCCATCTCTACTAGAAATACAAAAATTAGCCAGATGTGGTGGCAGATGCCTGTAATCCGAACTACTCGGGAGGCTGAGGCAAGAGAATCACTTCAACCCCGGAGGCAGAGGTTGCAGTGCGCCAAGATCGCGCCATTGCACTCCAGCCTCGGTGACACAGCGAGACTCCATCTAAAAAAAAAAAAAAAAAAGTTGTATGGAAGCAGAGTGCCTGCTAGTGGTATACTCATTATGCATTATTGTATAATGCTCTGTTGGCACTGTGGATCACTGTAAACGGTTGGGACATTTGTGGTTGGGAGTAAGGGAAGGACATCCATTTAACTTTCTGCATTACTGAGCACAGCATCATTCCCAATCCTTCATGAGTATTTTTTGTTCAAAGGTCTGCAGACCACTCAGAATGGCCGATTCTATGCCATCTCTGCACGCTTCAAACCATTCAGCAATAAAGGGAAAACTCTGGTCATTCAGTACACAGTGAAACATGAGCAGAAGATGGACTGTGGAGGGGGCTACATTAAGGTCTTTCCTGCAGATGTTGACCAGAAGAACCTGAATGGAAAATCGCAGTACTATATTATGTTTGGTGAGTTTTGGTGGTACAACACAACCACTTCTAGCGACTTTGAAAACCCTCCCACCTCACGGGATCTTTAGACTAAGACTTGGCTCATGTAGTTAAGGTAGTAGTATTGAGTATATCGGATCCAAGGTTTATAGCACTATTAAACCTAATTAACATAAAAAGGCAACGGTGCCAGTCTGTTGTGTTCCTGAAGAAGTTATTTATTCACCATAAATCTTGCCCTCATGCAGGGTAAGGATACCTTATCTGAAATGTTTGGGAGCAGAAGTGTTTTGGATTTTGGAATTTTCGGGGGGATTTTGGATGATTTGCATTATCCTTACCGGTTGAGCATCGCTAATTTGAAAAATCTGAAATCCACAAAGCTCCAATGAGCATTTCCTTTCAACATCATGTTGAGTCTAAAAGTTTGGGTTTTGGAACACTTCAGATTTGTGATTTTTTGATTTGGGTTGCTCAACCTGTGCCGTTTTTTTTGTTTGTTTGTTTTGGTTTTGGTTTTGGTTTTGGTTTGAGCCAGAGTTGTCATTCTTGTGGCCCAGGCTGGAGTGCAATGGCAGTGGCCTGATCTCACCTCCCTGCAGTCTCCACCTCCTGGGTTCAAGTGATTCTCCTGCCTCAGCCTCTTGAGTTGCTGGGATTATAGGCATGTGCCACCATACCTGGCTAATTTTTTTTTTTTTTTTTTTTTTTGCATTTTAGTAGATATGGGGTTCCTTTTTTTGTGTGTGTGTGAGATGGAGTTTCGCTCTTGTTGCCCAGGCTGGTATGGAATGGCATAATGTCGGCTCATTGCAACCTCCTCCTCCCAGGTTCAAGGGATTCTCCTGCCTCAGCCTCCCAAGTAGCTGGGATTACAGGCGTGCACCGGCACGCCCAGTTAATTTTTGTATTTTTAATAGATACAGGGTTTCACCATGTTGGTCACGCGGGTCTCAAACTCCTGACCTCAGGTGATCCGCCCACCTCAGCCTCCCAAAGTGCTGGGATTACACGCGTGAGCCACTGCGCCCGGCTGAGATGGGGTTTCACCATGTTGGTCAGGCTGGTCTCAAACTCCTGACTGGTATGGAACTCCTGACCTCAGGTGATCCACCTGCCTTGGCTTTCCAAAGTGCTGGGATTACAGGCGTGAGCCACCACGCCTGGCCTCAACCTGTGTTTTGAATCCTTTAGGACTCAGTAAACCTTGGCCATGGGCCAAATTGGCCCACTGCCTGTGTTTATATGACCCATGAACTAAAAATGTTTTTTACATTTTTAACTGGTTCAAAAAAAAAATCAATACAAGGATGATATTTTGTGATACATGAAAATTGTATGAAATTTAGATTTCAGTGTCCAGAAATGAAGTCTTACTGAAATGCAGCCTCTCTCTGTTCATTTACATGTTGTCTGTGGCTGCTTGCCAGTATCGGTGGCAGAGTTAAGTTGTCATGACAGAGATCATTAGGCTTACAAAGCCAACAATATTTTACCATCTGGCCTTTATAGAAAAAGCCTGCAAACCTCTGGAAAATATTAAATGTCTCCTGACACCAGGAGATTAAAATTTGTGCTAGAACTAGGAAGGGATCATACTGGGCCACAGGAAATAGACACAAGTATAGCATAACTTAAAACTTTAAGAACAAATGTACCTCAGGCCAGGTGTGGTGGCTCACACCTGTAATCTCAGCATTTTGGGAGGCTGAGGCGGGCGGATCACTTGAGGTCAGGAGTTCAAGACCAGCCTGGCCAACATGGTGAAACCTTGTCTCTACTAGAAATACAAAAAAATTAGCCGGGCGTGGTGGTGCATGCCTGTAGTCGGGAGGCTGAGGCAAGAGAATTGCTTGAACCTGAGAGGCAGAGGTTGCAGTGAGCCGAGATCTCACCACTGCACTCCAGCCTGGGTGACAGAACGAGACTCTGTCTCCAAAAAAGGAATGAATGTGGCCGGGCACGGTGGCTCAAGCCTGTAATCCCAGCACTTTGGGAGGCCGAGACGGGCGGATCACGAGGTCAGGAGATCGAGACCATCCTGGCTAACACGGTGAAACCCCGTCTCTACTAAAAAA